>NC_092801.1:11831124-12146771 GCF_918797505.1 Bemisia tabaci | reverse complement strand
AGATTTCCCTGAACATTCGTTTTTTAACAGAGGAAATTTTTCGACATCTGAAGGCCTATACGGCGTTCTTCCCTAGCACGGTAGAGTGGTCGTTAACCAATGCAAATTTTCTCACTTTTTGACCTCCTCCCCCCCTCCCCCCCTCTTCGTTTCATATGTCGGATGTCTTCATGTATTTTTTTCGGGAATTTTCTCGTCGTCTCGCAACCTTGCTTCGACATTGCCAGATTGCGTCTTAGTATTCTAATTCTAATTCTGCGTTAAGCAGAAAGGAACCAATCTACATCAGATGTTGCCAAATTGAACTATGGGCAATTTAATTTTTTACACGAAATTGGTTGTGCGGATTTGTGTGCAAATTCCAGTGAAATTTCTGCATAGGCCGAAGATAATTCCTTAAGGTTTTCCAAGGAAGCCGCTTAAAACGTTCTCTTGTAAACAAATTAAATTCACTGGAAAAGAAACATGAAAATGAATAATACCTTTTTTATGTAATCGGAATAAAAATTATCGCGAGCAATAAAAGTATAAAGAGGCTCGCCCGCGCGCACCATATGTAGCGCCTTCGACAACCGAGAGATACTTCAAACGCTACACCGTCGCACCATACACTCCCATGCGCAAATTGCCTACACTGCGCCTGCTGGATTGTATACCATGATTTAAGGTTTACCCCGTTCGACCGCAATCCACGGCACGAATCGCTCACTAGAAGGAGGAACACATTGGATCTAGAGTCCAGACTCTTAAAAACATCGACAAGAAAAAATACTCTTGATTCAATCAGATTTAAGCTTAAATCAAGAACCAAGCCTCTTAATGTGAGCGGATTTCCTTTTGATTTAAGCTTAAATATGATTGAATCAAGAGTCCTTTTTCTTGTCAATGGTTTTCAAGAGTCTGGACTCTAGATCCAATGTGTTTTTTTTCCAGTGTTGCCCAGTTGAATTTGGCAACAACTGATGTGGCCTAGTTCCTCTCTACTAAACGCGGTCTGAACAGGACTGTCAGAAGACGCGCGGTGGCGTGGTGTGCTCCGCGATTTATCGATTGTTGTCCCATTTAAACTCATGGAAAAGGATCGATAAACAGGGTGTCCGCAGCAAACACCTTAATAATCGATTCTTTACCATACGTTTAAATGACATAACAATCGATGTATCGCAAAGCACGCCACGCCACTGAAGACGCGATACAATACGAATGCATCGAATTAAAATACACGGAAAAATGGATTGATTTTCGGCACGATCTAGCGACTCAGTCAAAACACTGTTGCCGGGCAGTGCAATAAAATCCGCATTTAGCCAGGTGAGTTTTACGCGGAAAAGAGTCGATTTTCGACACAATCTGTCAACGTGCGCCTCCATCACTGGGGCCCCGGACGGAGCGGCGACGTCATACACGCTGCACGAGACGAGATGACGAGACGTCTCGCTTTTCGGAGAGAAATCCAAGCAAAAACCGGAGGAAAATTAATGAAAAGCTCGCCCGGCTCCCCGGTTTGGAGCCCGCTTTGTTGCGTCGCCATGGCGACGCTCCGCGCCTGGTTGCCGGCTCGTGCGTCCAAATACGTTATTGGTGAATGAATAACCTCCAGCGCCGGACAGGATGAACCAGGAATGCAGTGAGGGGCTGTGCTTCGGGGCCGTTCAAGTATTTCGAAACGCACAATATCTGATTTTTAGATCCCCCACCCCCCTCTTAACGCCCCGTATCGCAGCCCTGCACCCCCCTTTTGAATTACACAACGCTGACCCTCCCCTCCCCTCCCCCCATTTCCAAAAAATCAAGAACAGGGTGTCTAGCATCAGAAAAAACCGAAAAATATCAGGAATTTTGGCTGATCAGGAAAATATCAGGAAAATCGGAAAAATCGGATGTTTTATCGGGAGTTTTCCTTAAGCGAATCTCCTCAACGGAGAAAGTCTTACTGATTTTCGCCTACCGTGCCAGGAGTCGAAGAAAATCAGGAAAATATCAGGAATTTTCGAAATGAAAAAATACTAGACACCCTGAGAAAACGCTGAGATAACTACTTGAAAACAATCCGGGGGTTTTTATGGGAGATATTTCGCTGAAATACGACGGGAGGAGATCAACAAAGGTGTGATAATACGTGATTAGATTTGTTTTATTCATAGTTTTACTGGAAGACTGGAGTGGAGACCGATGGAGTGGGGGTTGAAGAGGGGTGGGAGGGTGAGTAAGTGCGACTCGCGCTCCGTTCGATGGGTCAAGCGCCGAAAAGATTCATTTGGGAAGGGCGGGATTTTTAATTTTTTGCACGTTTTTTCGAAGCCCCCCCTGGCTTGGATTTGTTACGCTGGGCTTGATCCCCCCCCCCCCCTTGTAACGCACCGTAACGCTGGATCAAACACACCCCCCCCCCCCGTGCGTCACGTAATACGTGAACAGCCCCTTGAATAACGTCATTACGATGTAGGATCCTCCACGGAAAACCAAGGACTTCGGCCACGGCTGAATTTTTGTTCATAATGGAGACGTTGCATGTGTGAGGAATTTGCAATTTGACTGTTGATTCTTTTGTAAAAGTTCGCGAGCAACACGATGGTGCCACCGGTTTTCTCTGAAATCAGTTCCCAAGCTCAAAAACAGCTCTCAAGTTGAGGCCAAAATGGAGGAGATATCCCATGCTATCACCTCTACATCAAGACAAACTCTCCATGCAAAGATAGAGAGAAAATACATTAGCAGGGTTGCCGTGTTTTCAGTTTTGGAGTCTCCAAATAAAATGGCAGCCCTGTCAATGTATTTGCTCCCTATTTTGGCATAGAGAGTTTGTCTTGATGTAGAGGTGGACTCTCAGGATAGCGTGGGGTATCCTCTCCATTTTGACCTCAACTTGAGAGCTTTTTTTGAGCTTGGGAGTTGATTTCAGAGAAAACCTGTGGCACCATCGTATTTCTTGCGAACTTTTACGTAATTATCAACAGTCAAATCGCAAATTCCTCACATATGCAACTTCTCCAATGAGGAAATATCGATTTTCGATCATTTACACCTCGCCACTGTGGTCGCCTGGTGTTCTTGTCGTGGAAAGTGGTAGCGCGGGCTCCGAAAGTCGGGCGTTTTGCGTTGCAGTTCTCCCGCCGTCGGACTCGAGCGATCGAATGTTTGTTTACAACTGTCCGCGCGGTGCGGTGCCCTCACGCGTCGCGGCGCCTCGCCTCGGGCGCCGCGACGCATGCGTCGGAGGGCGTCCCGACGACAACCGGCTCGGCTCGCGCCGCGACGCTGCCGTTTTCCCGCCAAATCCAGGAGCGGAACCCCCCCCCCCCTCCCCCCGGTGCCTCGCTCACCGTCGTCGTTTGAAGTCAGGGATGACTATTTTTAAATTTCTACCTTGGGGGGATTCGCGTCCGGAGATCAAGCAGTGACGTCAGATTAAAAGTATTGCGTAATCGAGTTAAAATGGACAACTGGGAACATCCCGAGCGATATCAGGTCCACTGGAAAAAAAATACATTGTATCTAGAGTCCTGACTCTTGAAAACACTGACAAGAAAAAGGACTCTTGATTCAATCAGATTTAAGCTTAAATCAAAATGAAATCCGCTCAAATTAAGAGGCTTGGTTCTTGATTTAAGTTTAAATCTGATTGAATCAAGACTATTTTTTTTGTCGATGTTTTTAAGAGTCTGGACTCTAGATCCAATGTGTTTTTTTTCCAAAGTATTGTCAAGATAGAACGGGTGCACTACCGTTTCGCACGATTTATATTGTTGTTAAGCTTGACTGATAGCACACTGAAAGAAAAAGTCAGATATACCGTCCGTTCCGGGCTCAGAGGCTGGAAGTTCCGGATGCTGGAGCCGTAGATTAGGTTGCTCTGGGTGCTACGCCCGGAACTTTCGGCCTCTGAGCCCGGAACGCAAACGGTATGTCTGAATAGCCCGGAAGTACGGCTTCCACGGCCGGATTTCTTTTTCAGCGCAGGAAATGTAGAACTTGATTGAATTTCCGTTAAAATAAAAATAAAGCTAATTCCGTACACTGCTATGCTAATGAAAAACGTCGTATGAACTTTCGAATGCTGCAGAATTTCCTCTCAGAAAATATTTATTTACAAGGAAAATCATGAATATTTTTTAATGAAATTTTCAGACACTTAAGATCAAATTAGGAACAAAATCCTCTGAAAATCGGAGGAAAATTGTTAACGAAGATTCCTGCAATTTCGTGATTTTTCGAAGGAAATTTGCAACGTTGAAATCGAAGTTGTGCTTCTGTCAGTTTTGCCCTCGACTTGATGTTCGCACGCAGTCGCACCAAAAAGAGGAAAATATGAACTAGAAACTCTCCGATACTTGCACCTCCCAAAGAAATCGGCGCGATTGAGCAGTGAGGCGCCTTCATTTCCGCGTGACACCTCTCGCATTACCGCAGAGTTGATTTAGTTGCGTGACCCAATCTAACCTAACTCGAGTCTCCTCTGTGGCAGTTTCACGCTTTCGCTGTGGATTTAGATCGGATTGGCATCATTAATTGAAGTTAATCAGTATCGGAAGGCAATAAACCTCTAGATACCGATCATGTCTTGCCGTATTACTGATTTATTTTCCGATTTTCAATTAAATGCGACAATTTTACGTCTCTCAGCGTATTTCAACCCAACATTACCTGCTACAGCTCCTAGCTTATCGATTCCTGATGTTGAAAAATGCGTATCTGCGTGTGCAAATCTCAGTTTCATATATTTTTTAGCCTATTTCCGAAAAAAACACACCACTTTTTTACTTTAAGAGGAGACTAACCGAAAAATCTTCTTGAAATATCCGAATAAACACTGGGCCAAATCGGGGAACAGAGTGCAGAAATAATTCATCTCCTCGACGATCTACGACCTACTATATGCCGTGTTGAAGAAGAAAGTCTTACATACATTCGACTGTTGCCAAATTTCCTCTTAGGAAAGTTTGATTTTTAAGGAGTCATGAATATTTACTCGAAATATTTGGATAGTTCGGATCTACCCAGTTTGTCCACCTCCTTTGTCCATTTCTACCACCCGCTCACATCAATCCCTCCGCATAATTTTTGTCTTCTTTGTCTATCGCCAGGGTATCTACAAGTCCAGAATTTTTTTGTCGTTTTTGTCGTAATTTGAGTGGGAAATTCAACTTTTTGAAATGTGCCGGATTTTGTCAATGGGAGTTACTGAAAAAGTACTGAATTTTTCTGTCGAGAAGGTACTGAATTTCTTGGGAATGTACTGATAAAGTACTGTAAAAGGACTGATTTTTGGCCAGCCTGTTTTAGTAGACACTCTGCACTGGAAAAAAAATTATATCATATTTATAATAAAAATTATTATTTTGGAACTCGGAGATTTTTCTCAGAATTTCCAGGAAAAACCCGGAATACACTGGAAAAAAACCGCTTGGATCTAGAGTCCATATTCTTGAAAACAATGACAAGAAAAAATACTCTTGATTTAATCGGATTTTTGCTGAACCAAGAACCCAGCCTCTTAAATCAAGCGGATTTCCTTTTGATTCAAGTAAAAATCCGATTGAATCAAGAGTATTTTTTCTTGTCATCGTTTTCAAGAGTCTGGACTCTAGATCCAAGCGGTTTTTTTTTCTAGTGTGACTTTGTCTATAGCTTTGTCTACCAATTTCAACCATCAGCTCCCAGGTCCGGATGAAAATTGGAAAAATTTGCACCCTAGTGGTTCGTAGAGCGACGCAACATCGGCAGGGTGCGGGTCAGCGCGATCCCTCGACGGCGCTCCCCCCCTCCTGCCGCCACCCCCACGACGCGTCGCGACGCGGCGCGCGTTCTCCGTCCCTCGACGTCGCGTCGGAGGCCACCTGTTGATTGTTGAATCGTCGCCCCTTTGAAGTTTTGATCCGATCCGCTCTCCCGATATCCGCCCTCCGTGCCCACCCCCTTCCTCCGCGGCGCATTCTATGGCCCGTCCCGACGACCCCTCGCGATGATCGAATCTCGCCTCGCGCTATCCAGGGTTGATGAGACCGGGCTTTTTGGCTTTCGCCTGCGCGTGTCGTAGCCTACGAGTTGTGGTGGACGACAGCAGGCCGATTTTTGAAATTGATAGGCGAAGCTATAGACATAGGAGATCAAAGGGATATGGAAGGATCCTATTGGTGGAAGCGGGTGGGTTCAATGGACAAAGCAGGGTTGCCACAGTTAGGGAAAACCGGGAAATGTTAGGGAATATTAAAAAGTCAGGGCAGGGTGTCCGGAAACATGCAACAGGACCACCTACAACCAGGGGGACCAGGACCAGGGTTGTCCTACAAGTCCGGAATTTCCGAAAAGTCCGGAAATAGTATTGATTTTTCAAGAGCGGTCCGGAAGTACTGAAAAAGTCGTACCGCAAGAAGGTCCGGAATTTTTCGTCATTTTTATCGCATTTTAAGCGAGAAATTCAAATCTTTGAAATTATTTGAATCTCTTCAATTGGAGGTACTGACAAAGTACTGAATTTTTCCATCAAGAAGGTACTGAATTTCTTGAGAATGTACTGAAACACACACATTTTTCTTCACCCAATTTAAAACATACTTTTCTTTTTCAGAATGCTGGGCCCGCACCAAGTCCTCTCGGTCAAATGCCTCCCAATGATGGCATGGCGGGAGGCCCCATTCCTCCTGGTTTCTTTCCTGTAAGTATTTTCTTGTTAATTTATTTTTGGCATCTGCAATTTTGATTAAGCCAGTACTTCAATAGGTGTGTCTCGCTAGGCACAGAATCGTGTTTTGATGCTATTCTTGTGGATCAGCTAAAAATAACAAGATCTGTTCCATCAGCAACTTTCTATGTTCAATATTAACCAAGATATCGTGCTTTGGAAAATTCGGTTTATGACGTCATCCACCACGGTAGTGACACCCTTGATTTCTTCCACCTTGATTTCATCAGTCAGGGAAACACACATTTGCACTTGTAACTTAGAGTGTAATTCGGATGAAAGCAAGGTGGATGAAACCAAGAGTGTCACTACC
Organism: Bemisia tabaci; assembly: GCF_918797505.1. NCBI lineage: Eukaryota > Metazoa > Arthropoda > Insecta > Hemiptera > Aleyrodidae > Bemisia > Bemisia tabaci. Next base: position 12,139,776 of record NC_092801.1, on the reverse strand, counting down.
CCGGTGGATGACGTCACAAACCGAATTTTTCAATTTCTCGGTTAATATTGGACGTAGGAAGTCGCTGTTTAGACGGATCTTATTATTTTTAGCCGATCTACAAGAGTCGAGGACCAAAACACCATTCTGTAACCAGCGCGACTGACCCATTTCCAATCCGTTCCCCTTGAGGTTCGCAGCAGTGCACAGACTTTGTCCACTTGCCATATTTTTTGTCTCTCACAATTAGAAGTGACCGAACATGTCGAGGAATCGTGTTTAATTTATTATACCAAAAATCCAAAAAATCGAGAATGATTATCAAATCTTTAAAATGAATACTAGTGTGGTAACAAATTTTCCGATTATCCTTTAGGCTCTGGAGAGGATTTATTGGTAGTTACTAGGAGGGGACAGGTTGCTGATTTCGAGTCAAGAGGAAGAATATGAGTCCTAGAACATTTAAAGTGGGAATTTTCCACTCTCAATAAATTAAACAATTTTTTTAAATTAAGAGTAATGGTACTTTAATGACAAAGTGACCAGTTACAATGATCAGTGAGAAGAATTTATGTTGATCACACCAGAATGATAGTGCAATTGAATGGAGGAGGGCCATGGCGACTGAAGATACTTATGTCCCGATCACTCACCAGCAACCGTTTTCAATATTTTAACAAGAGAAGTCAAGAGAAATTTAATCAGTTTAAATCGGTTCGGAATTCTGTAAGAAAAAGAAAACAATTAAAAACATTGAAGCTGCTTAAAGGTGGGTTAGATCCTCGTTTCATGTTTTCTATGTTCTACATGTTTAGGATATTGTGATGTGAATCGCCTAGTTAGTTATCTTACTTTCTATGTTGTAAAAATTACCGTGAACTATGCACTAGAAGGTGAATGTCCAATTGTCCACTGAGTCTCGCTCCTTATGTTTCCTCTTTCGAATAGACTTCACTTCATTTCATGTGTCTTCTCACGCATGTTTTCATCCAGATACACGTATGAACATATCTGGAAAAATTCGCTAGAAGTCCAATGCATACTTGATTTATTGATTCCATGTTTCTGAAAATATTCATACTCTTCTAATGAACCGATATTAGCGAGCAAGGTGTTACACTCAAAGATTGGCACCTGTCTCCACTACCGAAGATTTTCAGCTTTATCTTAAGAAGGAAAAAATGAACATTGTTCACAAAATCTAATTGAGGACTTTACTTTACAACATGAGAGGCTGAAGAGTAGCTAACATTTTAAAGACAAAAAGTAAAAAATGGGAACATGAAATATTTCCAGAGCAACTGAATTTTCTCGCCAGCGAGCAGATTTTTGAAATAGATAGACACAGTGATCGACAAAGAAGGCGACGATAGAATGGTGCACCATGCACCATAAAGCACCATGAAGGAAAAATTTTAATACTAACTTTCTTTTCTTTACTAATTTTGAATTTAATTACTTTTCTAAAGGAGTCTGAAAAAGGCCTTCCAGTTTAGCGTATCTATTATTCCTCGGATACCTGAAAGAGTATTCCCCAGAATAATTTTCCCTTGTCTTAAGTCCACTTAGAATAATTTTTCCTTGTCTCAAGTCTACTCAGAATATTTTTGGAACCTTATCTGCTCCCTCATTCCCCTCATTTCTTCAAATTCCCAGCCCTGTTTGTCAAATACAGATGATGGTTAGCCTTCCGTTTTCCCTTTGGGTAACTAACAAATATTTCACTAAATTTTTTGCACTTCTCTAAACTGCCTTGTTGGCTCTGCACAGATCTGTTCTAAAGGAACTTACCTAAGTACGTGTGGGGTGGGTGTGCACAAACTATGTTACGTCGTGCTTTAACAGTGCTATACAGGGATATGCCCTCAACTCTCAGGGATTTTCAAGAACCTTTTTTTGAAATTGTCCATGACAAAAGAGATTTTAAAGGAAAGATGTCAAGATTAAGAGACTGGCATCGTTGCAAAGAGGAGTGCATCCACACACATTTTGACGTTTATAATCCTGAAAATTGGAACGTTATTGATTTGAATGTGCGCTTCTAAGAAAGTCGTTTTGAGTGACGCTCAAAGAAAAGTTCAATTCATCCCGTTTGGGATTTAAAATTGCCGGATGGTAGTAATACGTTAAGAATTGAGACCTGAATTTAAAATTCTTCAACTTAACCTCTGATTATTGACCCATATGCTTTGAAGTCGTTTTTCTTGTGGACTTTTATACTCCTCTAGACAATTATGAAGACTTCCTTGCTGAAGAAGGAAGTGGCAAGAACTGGCTAGTTAATTGCTCTTCTCTTTTAATTTACCGCACCAAAAGAAAGAAGAAAATCAGTGATTTTTCTATTTACCGACTGAATTTCACTTTCCGTTTCCTTCACGAAAGAATGTAACTACCTTTCAATGTTGCCACATTTCCTCTCGCAAATTGCATTATTACCTTGAGAATCTTAAGCAATTCGGACTGAAAATGCCACTGATTTTTCCTCCGATCTATTGCGAAAACTAGAGTAACTTGAGTATGGACATCTCGCCCCTCCGCACTTTACATGGAGGCCTTAGGTCTCAAAAATGGCGATACTCAATTAACAGGGTCGCTACAGTCAGGGAAAATCGGGAAATGTCAGGGAATTTTAAAAAGTCAGGAAAACCGGGAAATGTCAGGGAAAATTTGTTAAATCACCTTCATTTGCTTTCTAGAATGGGTTTGAGATTTTGAACAAGAAATTTTGCCTGAAAACTATTTTCAAGTATGCCTTTTTAACCACCCGTCTCATCTTCAATTATCAGGAAATTTCCCCAAAATGTGTCAGGGAAATCAGGGAAATGTCAGGGAATTTCATTTTCTAAATTCTGTGGCAACCCTGAATTAAGTTACTCTAGCAAAAACCAGAACAATATTGGACCAAAATCGCACAGGTACATACTTGTAAAAAATTAAATTATTTGAGTCTATTTTGCAACCTTGGAAGGGGGTTATGATCCTTCGCCTGGGAGACGACGGAATCATTACATGAGTTTGAAACATCACTGTCAATTTTGAATGTCGTCGGTGGAGCTCGGATGGAGAATTGCATGTCGCACCAAGCACCGCACCGATGGCTTTTCGGAGCAAACCAAAAGGCTTAGCAAAAAATGTGTGTTTATTTTCAGAACTCAACTATGAGGCCATCTCCTCCCACACATCCGTCATCACAGCCGTCCCCTCACCCTCAGCCCCCACCTCCTCATAGCCAAATGATGGCCAGTCAGGTAAGCGCACCTCCCTTCAGTGCATCCCTCTCGCTTAGTGTTGGGGATTTTTCCCGAAAAATCGATCCATCGAATCGAGTCGATTTTCTTCGAGGATCCGATCTCATCGATTCAAATCGTGACAGACAAATCAATTTTAAAAAATTGGAAATTACGAAGGCTCAAAATTCGCACTCTATGAAAAATCGAAAGAAAATAGCCGGGAAGTTTGCTAAAATGTGGGTCCAATACTGAAAAAAAAGTATGAAAACATGTAGGTACTATAAGTCTACAAGATTTTTTACCCAGTGATAATATTTAGTGAAAATAACCAGAACTACATTAGTATTCACCAGAACCTTGGTGATACTCACCATAATATGGTAAATGTAACCATATAGTCTGGTGTTTATTACCATACTCATATCATTGTGTTAGAGCGTAGTTAATTCTACCATATTTTTTTTAGGATCGGCTAATAAGCCGATTTAGTGCGTTCGGGTTGCAAAAATCGAAAATATTGATTTTAATGGAAAAATTCGACTCATACGATCAATTGCATCGAAGAAAATGGATGCGATTTTATCAATTTTTCTGGTTTAAAAATCCATTTTTCTAGAAAATCGATTTCAAAATCTCCAACACTACAGTTGCTTTTCGTGATGGAGTCGGACAAAATGTGCCTTAAGATGGGGGGTCAAGGAAATACCAGAGGTAACCATACCACAATGCAGAGGGGATAACGGACTGCATTTTGCAATTAGAGACTAAATTCTCTGGCTCATGTACATATACGCACCTATCTGCATAGGGAAACTAATGACACATAAGTTGTTTTTAAAATGAACCAGAAATTTTAGTCCCTAACTGCGAAATGGAATCCACTGCTGCATTATTTGGTGCAAAAAACGTCCAATAATGGACCAGTCGACAAGGTAAGAGTTTAAGTGGTCTGATACATGTTTTTTACCAATATTTCTCGTAAAACACGATTCGTGCCATGAAAATTACTGAAATGAACTCCTGACCAAGATATGTAATGTTTCTTGACGCTTAAATTAACACCTCCCGCTTATGAAAAAAGAAAAGTCTATGTTGGTCAAATCACATACTATATGTTACCAAAGCAGTCTCTATGGTATGAAAATATGGCAGCCTTAATATTGACGCTTTGGTTCAGCTATAGCAAGTTGTTTACAATTAGAACAACACAGGGTGCGAAAGGAACAATGCTTGATTGGGAAGCCTACCAAGACCGTTGTAGTACGCGACTTGATGGAAGTAGGCAATTGCTTTCTTGTGAGCGAACAATTCAAATACCTCATGACCCATGTAAATTGAAAACCTTAATATCTTAGGAGTTGATTTCAGTAATTTTTGTTGTGCGAATCGTGTTCCACGTGACCTCTGCTCAGAAACTTTTATCAGAAGGCTAAAATTTGTATCTTGTCTGCTGGACCATTGATCTGTCGACTGTATGGGGAATTCGCTGTTATTGTTAGCTGGCACCATTGCCACGTACCAATTATATTTTGAATTTCTAACCAAACGTTCTCAAGAGTCTTAGAAAGAGTACACGTCTTATTTTTTAACCCCCAACTGGTTTTTCCTTCGCTGTACTGATCAGTTTGAGTTTCCACCTCAAGGCACTTTGCTTGGCTCCATCACATTTCATGAGTGGCGCGTTTGTTTCTTCCTGTCAATCGACGTTGAAAATTCAACTGAGAAATGTGTGATGCGTTTGTAGATAATTAGTGTGGACCTAATGTAATCCCCAGTATCCTCAGTGACATAATCTTGCTTGAATAAATCCTGTATCATCAAAATCACGTATCACAAGTTTTCTCTCGTGATACGCACCTCTCCTTTTATTGTGATACTCGTCAAAGTAAACTTGAGTCAACTCTTAACTTGTAACATCGCAAACAGAGACACGTGGTTTTGGAGTTTTACCATTAAAATGTAAATCCTATTACTTACCCAGCATTACCTATATTCATTCATTTGTTTGTGTTCGCTTTATTGTGGTAGTTTCAAAGCTCTCATTTTTTATCATCAATCACTTTGTTTCATGAAATATTACCTCTCATATCATTGCTGCTGCATACTGTGTTTCTTCCAATTTTAAGTGAGATTGAAGATTGTAGTAAAAATGTGTCACTGAGTGTTGTAGGAGTAGATCCTAGATCATTTTTCTCAGGAGTCCCTGAAATTTGTCACCGCTATCGATCAATTTCTCCTCAGACACCTATTCTTCCTTACGGCTTGTTGCTCATCAGTTTTCCACTTTCTCCGTGTCCTTTCCTTTTTTCTTGTTTATCTGAAATTTGTACGCAGGTGTGTTTCTCCTCCCTACATTTTGCTTCCCCGTAATGTCTCATTGCACCAATTGTACCTACTTCTATTTGTGGCACCTGTGAAAGTTGATGGCATTTAGTAGAAAGGAACAAAGGCGACTACACTGTTGTAAGAATTGTTCATCTTCATCTTTATCAAAGAAAAATGACTAGAATAGCGAATAGTTTTACTTGTATTTATTATTGTTTAAAGTAAAGAAGAAAGATCGCCCGATTTTGAAAACACTTACTACTGTTGGCTCCTTTCTGCTGAATGCGATTCAAATATAGACAGGGTAAAATTCTGGTGAGACGGAGAGGTCCTCAATTTCTTGATGGTGGGCTTGGAAAATATCCGTATAAATCGCTAGGTGGAAATGGCGTTCCCCAAGATGAAGGAGGAAAATCATGGTTCTCTCATCTTAAAAATATTTAATAGAAGAATCAGACATTGATAATGATCTATGTAATATGATTGAGATCCTCTGAATCAAGTAACTTGAGTTTTCCATTTGAGATATCTGCGGTATCGGATCTAAAATAACATTCTTTTTACAATGCTTATCGCTTCAATTTATTTCTTTTGCCCTCTGAAAGTCTCATGTCTAAAGTATTCGCCTGAAGACAAGTCTCTTATGCTTCATTCATTATCCTTTTAGCATCGGCTGTTAAAAAAAAGTTGAACTCAGAAATTTAAAGGAGGAAAGCTCCTAAGAAAGTTGTTAAAATATCCGATTAAGAAATCCATTTTGCTCTGCTTTGTGTAAAAATGCTGCTTTGCTTTTTTATAAGTTGTTTACCAATTTATTTGAGTAAATAGCCATAACTTTATTTTAAGTTTTTTATGCAGTTTATTTTGCGATCAGCAATAATAATAGTGATTTATAGAATTAACAAAATTCGATGCCAATTTTTTCCCATGACTTTTTGATGAAATTTTCTCGCACATTTTTTTATAAAGGTGTCAGAAGGGTTTCTTAATTTGTAAATTCTAACACATTTTTTACGGTTCTTTTTTTAAAGTTCAAATTTAACAGTCCATGCTACTAAGGATTGTCTTGCAACAAAGGCTTTTATTGAAATTTTTCCCGAAAATTTCGAACACCTCACTTCAAGCAGCTGCCACCTGTTAAGTCTTTTTTTGGATTGGGCATCGTAGCATTGCAGCAAGTTTTGTTGGTGAAAGAAAAAATGTGCTTCGTTTGGCTTTCAAGTTCATTCCATGTAGGTTTTCATGAGTGTGTCCCTGTATTACGAGTGTAGTTTTGTTTACGGAAAATTAATATCATTGAGGGTTTTGATTCTCACTCCTCCTCTTTTTTTTACAGCCGTTTATGGGTCCTAGGTATCCAGGTCCAAGGCCAGGAGTTCGGATGCCTCAACTTGGAAATGATTTCAATGGAGTAAGTATTTACTTTCTTCTTTTGATTAAATTACGTTTTCGATTAACGACAGTCCTCAGGAACAAGGTCCTTGGGGCAAACTGAGCTTTGATGACTAACAGTTTGCTCGGAAAATTTTACATATACTGTACCAAAATAATCGTGAAATATCTTGAAACAGAAGAATGAAGAGAACATTGTAGCCATGATACCTTAATTTTTTCGGTTTTATCACATGCTGCGAAATGCTTTTCAGTTCACGTAGCCATCTTCAGGCCATGTTGAAAATCGAACAGTCAGTAGAGTAAAGTAAAACGGCTCACCAATAAATAAAGCATTTTCTAGAAGTGTCTGACACAGAAAATCTTAAATTAATTCTGGTACAAGAATGAGAAATTAGACAAGCAGAGAAGGCAGTAAAAGCAAGGATTACAAGTATCAATAAGCATTACTTCTAGCGCTATCAAATGATTTTGCTTTTGTCAAATGCTGTCCAAATGCTTTTCGAATAGCTCAACAAACAGCCTCTATGATGGGTTGCAGCAGGAGTCAATCAGAAAATTACCTGCTAAATTTAAATCGAGGAATACATTCAATAAAATTTTATTATAAAGCATAGCCTTTCGAATTTAAAACATTTTCCAATGTCCCTGTAAGATTATGGTCTATGGTAGTATGACATACAGATGCATTATTGCCAATGCTGTTTGTTACGTGTTTCACCTCATTAATGTGTTTGTGTGTGTCAAGAAATAGCTTTCTAAACATTCGCACCAATATCTTAACTGTGAGTTTGTACACAATAAGATCCCTTCACCCCTAGATGGTTGTGTATGTCAAAAGATGATTTATTTCTCAAGATTAAACTACTTCCCCCACACCTTGTGGAAGGGAAAAAATTAACCTTGATTTGTTGACTGCATTTCTTCCTTATACTGTGCGAAAATCAGGAATTTCACAAAATCCCATGCTGATGCAGAACTTAAAAAGTCATGGATATTTTTGCTTGGTTTTTTTTGCAATGGAACTCCTATGTGTATACACAGGTGTTTGCAATTTTAGAATTTTTCCTTTTGTAAACTTTCACAAGAATCGCAACGGTGTCATACGTATTCTCTGGAACGAACTCCCATGCCCCAAAAAAGCACTTAAAGTTGAGGCTACGCTGTGAGTCAACTTCTATACCCAGTGAAAATATCCTTACACAAATGAGGGACAAATATATTAGCAGGGTTGCCACTTTGTTTCAGACTTCAAGGCTGGAACCACGGCAAACCCTCCAATATATGCGTCCCCTACTTGTGCATGGAGAGCTTGACTGGATATAGAGGTGGACTCTCAGCATAGAGAGAGGGATCTTCTCCATTACGGCTTACATTTCAAGAGCTTTTTTTAGAGCTTGGAAGTTAGTTTCAGAGAAAAATAGTAGCAACATTGAGTTCCTCCCAAAATTTTACATGAGTGACAGTATTTAAATCAAAAATTTTTGCAAAAACTCCATTTAACTTGGTAGATAAAATTTTAAGCACCAAATTCTACTTATTTGATATAAAATGACCCTAATTTATGACATTAACTTTTATTATAGCCTCCTGGTCAACCAATGATACCAAGTGGAATGGATCCTTCTAGACAAGGTAAGCTTTTCCTCTTTCATTATCTTCCCAGTCCTTTAATTTTGTCTTGATTTTTTTTTTAATAATTTTTTTAATCCTTTTTTTTCTATTAATTTTTCCCTGCTTTTCTAACACTATTGATTATTCATTCAAATGGTCATAGTTTCATTTTTGAACCATTCCCTTCGACTTGATTGAAGTGTGCTAATTATTCGTTAGTTGAGCAGGTATTCGCTTCTATCTCAGTTTGGTTTTTTTTTCGTGCATTTTTTCTTTAAAGTCTTTCATTTATTCTTTTTTTATCTTGATTTTTGCATCACATGCATCAGACTTCACTGTGTTTACCCATACGTTTTGTTATCACATGATTTATCCCTCCTTTCTCAAATAATCTAATGTCAATCTCTTATTTTCTAGGGTGTTCTATCAGTTGTCGGCAAGCTATCAAAACAGTTCTGTTAAAGAGAATTAATGATAAAAAGTCCTTTATCAATAGCAATCAGAGTGCTCGAAGCTAGCAAAAATGAGCAGTTCCTATCAGTTTTACGAGCTAAGCTACCAACAACAAGCAGACAGTCGTACAACAATGCTTTGATGTGGAGCTCATGCATGTCAAATAGTAGCAGCCGTTTCCAACAAGCGCAGCTTAACCAGAATGTATTGGAATTTTAGAGCAAGCAGTATTGATAGCTTACCGACAAGGATTTGTAATAACATCCCTATGGCAGGCCAATCTTAAGTACCCAAAGTATATAATTCACATTTAACTATTCGAGCCCAGACTCAATTTTTCAATTTTCTCCAATTCTTACCGCTAACTCTGCAGTATCTAATCTGATTTAGTTCTGATAATGGCAGTTTTCATTGCTCTGAAGAGGAGGACTTAAAATATTTTTTACAATTAATTTTATCCTAAAGTTAGGAAGGACCGCAGACTTCAGTACAAAATAAATTTAAGATCAGTACCTTTCTTGTCCATCTTTAAGTAATTATAAAGTCATTTTATATTATCATCATTGGTCAATTAAGTAAATTTTGACCAAAATCATGAATGAATAACGTTAATATTTAGAAATGGTTGCGCTGTGTTACTCTGCATCATTTATCTAACTTATGGTTCTCAGTTTAGATATTCATCAGAAACTTTCATGATAAAGATATTTTAGTTTTAAGTTATGTTTCTCAGTATTAAGATAAAATTAAGGTAATTTTCACTTAGTAGAGGCTACCAACGAAGCTGATCATTCAGAATTTGAAGGTCTCTTTTGAAATGAATGCGTGCATGCCTAAAGGTGCTGGCTAGTAAATGTGTAGAAGTCAAAGGAATCATGTTTAGTAGTAAATTTAGGGCTGTCGATCATCGCAAAAACAAATGAAAGAAAACATTGATCTTTGGACTATTGAACGCCAAAGGTTAAAACTGTGAACTTTCAAAATTGAGGGCGTAATTTTTTTTCTATCTTTGTCAATTATCTGCCGCCTACTCATTCCTCTGCAATAGTAGAAAAAAATCTTTAATAATTAGAAGTTTCTCAGGTGTTTTTTTCCTCGTGCTCTTAAAATGTGAAAAAATGCCTAGTCTCCTCGGAACATTAATTATCATGATGGGGATCAAATGCCTTGAGCACTTAATTCAAGAGTGATGTTATTAATTGAGGTATGCAGGAGCTATTGCATCTACATGCCCTTTAAGACAACATGGAATAATTCCATTTGTGCAATCTAAAGGAGGGTTAATTTTTACTGATTCTTTTCGTCCTGATATATAGCGGTAGCTTATACTAAGTTCTTGGCTATACGTTTATTAGTCATTGAATCTGAATTTCTATCCTAAGTGATCAGATCCATTAAAAAATTGGACCTACTGCAAAGAGTTTACTTGCTGTACACTCCTCTTTTACGCGTAAAAGTAAAAATTGACTTCGTTTGAGATGAGCTGGGCTAGGGCTACTGAGATCTAGGATTTATGGGCCGGTGGGGGCATTTTTGGTGCAGGCCCCCATAAAACAATCCTCTCTAAAAAAGAGAGGTTTAGAAGGGATTGGGGGGACTCCCTTGATGAAATTTGAAATTTTCAACTCCTCTTGAAAGCAATATGAGGCGTTGCTTGATACAAATTGTGAGGACAGAAAAGGTAAAAGGGTCCCATACAGACTGAAATTAAGCCAGTAGAAACAAGGGATAGTACTATTGTCGAAAAAGATTCAGAAGTTAATGTGTTGAGAGGGTAGGGAAAAAAACTTTAGTAACCTGGGCCCCCATCTGAACACCTAGTGGTGCACTAGTATATCACACTGTAAATCCGGCTCCGGGCTGGACCTAACAGATGGAATAAATTTTTGTGTGAGCGTTATAAAAAAATATGTCGCAAGACTGAGCCTTATTATTTTAGCCAAGGAAAGGCCCTGAGAATTGAAAAGTTCACTAAATTAAAATCTCCTGATGAGTAAGATTTTGAGAAGATTTCACTCTGAATGAAGTGCTGAAATTTTGACTGATCGGAAAACCTGTCTGATGCTGATTTACAACTGAAATCACCCTGATGTTATGGTATTACCGTGTGTAATCTCATTTCATTCTTATGTTTCTCTACCCATAGGTGAAGGCGGTGATTATGTAAATTGGCAAGGTAGGCTAATGATATTTTACCTGTTTTTATTCAATGTTTAGAGCATTATCATTTGCTTTTGTCTCCTCTCAATTGAACGCCTTTCTTCTATCCGCACCTACGCTTCATTTGTTCTCAACTTTTTGTACATAAAATAATCACTGTCCGCCTGGGATATCTTGACTCTATCTGGAATGCTGTTCGTGATCTGAATCCATTCCACGTAGCTTATGAATTATCTGATGTTTTATCGTGAGAAATATTGTCAGTATGTAATAAAGTAGCTCAGTCGGGAGTTTGCTCATCGAGACCTTCACAAATTCCCAAATTGCTCTCTATCCGGAACCTAAACGCATATGTTTTAATATTTCATGATTTCTAACCTTGGTGATGATGCTAAGATGGATGATGAGCATCTCAAATCTGAAACAGAAAAGAAAAACGTTTTACTGTATGTAAAGAAAGGAGCCATAGTGCTGAAAAATTCTATCCAGAGTTATCAGGGTGTCAAATGAAGGAGGAAACAAGGACAGTCAGGGTTTTGAATTTCGAATTTGGTGAGGGGAAGTTACAGAGAGATTAGACGTAACCAGAAACATTGTTGACTCCTGTACTGCATTCCAGTGCGATTTCAAAACTAAATTCTGTGAGTGAAGTGAGGGACCTAAGTGAAGTTGAAAAGTTCTGCACATGTACTGAATCATGATTTTACTCAATGATAGGGTTACCACAGTCAAGGAGTACTGGGAAATGTCAGGGGGAAATAGTTGAGTCACTTTTATTTGCTTCCTAGGATGAGTTTGACGTCTCAAACAATAAATTTTGCTCGAAAACTCTCTAATCATATCTTTTTAACCATCTGGCGTTTCGTCAATTGCCAGGAAAATTTACGGAGATGTGTCAAAGAAATCGGAAATAATAGGGAATTTCTTTTTCCAAATTCTGTGGCAACCCTGCAATTATTAAGGTTGAATTATTAATTTTAAAAACAATAGGATAATAAAGCCCTACTGAAGATACTTTTTTACTTGAATATAACCAATTACCGCGACCAGTACATAGGGAAATGCCGTGTACGGTTTTAGGAAGTTTTCGGTATCTTTCTTCACTTACGAGATTTTTGCATACTCTGCAGTTCTTGGTAACTCAGTTTTTTCTCATCTCTGAGTGGATTGAGTTTCTGGAAGATTTTCTCTCCTTGAACTGTTTGGTGATGCAAGATACATGAGCCCGAATGCTGCAAGTGCTGCAAAAATTGTGTTGAAATGCTGACTCGGATTCTCCAGCGTTGAAACGAATCTTGGTCTCAAGCTTCTTCTCAAGTCAACTGTACTTCAGTTCGTTGTCCTCCTTGATCGCGCTCCCTTCCTGAACCTTTGCATTTTCTGAAAGTTCAGTTGTGTTAAAAACGAACAAAGTTTTTCGAACGAATTTTGTCTTTGGGTCCTGTGCAGTGTCATGCGGGTAAAAAGTCAGTGAAAGTAAAATACGAAGCAGTAAATTCAGTAGTGGTTAATGCCTCATAATAAATTATTTGCTTAAATTTCTTCATTCGTCAGTATGGTACAAGGTAAATCATTTATAAATAGAAACAAAACTGTGGGAATTCTATCTTCTGATATTTTTTTAATGTTACTGCTTATGTTGAACACTACTTCAAATAGAGTTTGAAGTTCCTAAGTCCCTCACAAGTAAATTTTGTTATTTTTCCAACGTCATTTTTTGTTTTGCAGGGTACTATTGATTTGGGTATCAGGTCCTGACCGAGAGAATCTAAAATGTGTGACTCTGAACAAAATTATTACTTTAGTTTGAAGATAAAATTAACAACGTTTTGCAATAAAGAACTACTATTTCTGGTTCATTTTTGTTCCCTTTTGTAGATATGTTGGTAATTCTATGGTTGAACACTTTGAACAAGTAATAATAGCTCATTTTTGCAAAATGCATTAAAAATGAGAGTTTAAGTCCAATGATCTTAAAATTCATTTCGTTCTTCCATGAAGTTTTTTTTTTCTTTTTTTTTAGTTTTAGTTTTATAAAGGCCCAAAATAATATTTAGCTTTAAGTCTGTCTGTTTCCTAGTTTCTTCTTTGGTCAGTGTTCTAACTTCACTGAGAACTGGAACTGTTATTTATCTCGAGGGCCCAGGGCCAAAATCCAAATCTCGAGAAAATTGGAAAAAAATTGTTCCATTTGGTGTGCATTCAATCTTTTGAGCCCAGTTCTAATAGGCTCTCCTCAGACACATACATTTTCTGGGATCAAAATATTGTTGGCGGTTTTTCCCGTTTTCTCGAAAATTGGATCTTGGTGCTCAGGCCCTTAAGAAATATATTATCAGGCGCGATTTGGCCATCACGACTAATTTTAAGATATTGGCTTCACAAATTTTTAGGAGCTTCGAAAAGTTTGATTAAAGAGTATACTATTCTGCAAGTAGTAAGGCCCCGACAGAGGTGAAGACCACACAAATTCTTTAGGCTCTAAATTTAGCACATGCTTCTCATTTGTAGATGCATTGGTGAAATTAGAACACTGATGGTTAGTCTTTCTGAATGATATTATTATTCAGTCAGGATAGTGCGTGTCATATGTATCTGAGAATGCTGTTCCTCAGGGTTATTATGTTTTTTCTCCGTTAAATTTTAGTTTTAGATTCTCTTTTAGTTTAACTATAATTTATTTCTTGCAATCACATAGATGAAAGCTCCAATTTTGAGCAATGGAATGTTTTATAATGCACACGTAGAAAAAGGAAGTGTAATTGTCATCTGTAACACTGCAATTGAACCAATATTTTTCGTAATGATCCTAGCGTCAAAATCCAGACGAAAATGGAGAAAGGTGTGCCATTCAGTATGCTTTCAATCTTCTCAGCCCACTTTTAATATATTTTCTTCAAACATGTACATTTTTAGGCTCAAAAGATTAAACGCACTCAGTTTCCCCGATTTTCTTGAAACTTGGATTTTGGCGCTAAATAAATTAATCTGTTGAGAACCCGATTGGAAATCGGATCTGTTATCAATGAAAATGCCTCCGGCCCATTATATTTGAGGCATGTACCCAGCTTATAATTGGTTTAACTCAAAAACCTCGAATTTAGATTGCTGTATTTTCAAATTGTTGACAATTTATTTTTCTCTTAAGGCATGAAAATTCCTTGTTTACCATTTTTCAACAATATTCTTCGAACAAAAAAAAAGCACACATTCGTTTTCAAGAAATACTGTCGATTATTTTTCCAATTTTAATCTGAAGAATCACTGAAAGTCTGCAGCATTGTCAATCGAGATGTGTGGTTTCTGAGCCTAGCCATTGATACGGTCCTGTCACTGGTCATCAAAGTTCAGTTGGTCTGTTGCCTCAGTAACAGATTTTTGTTCTAACTATTTAATCCTTTGATACGTCAAAAACAAGAATAACGGTCCTTATGCCAAGTTTTTACGTTCATGGATCTTAATATCAGAAATTATTTATCATATACCTCTGAACTCATGGTGATTCTTAGTGGCCTTTTTATTGATATTTTTTTTTCACTGCTGGTGTCTGAAGAGAAATGCTCTTCAAGCAGCAAACATGTTGTCCTCTCTTGAATTAATTAAAGCATCTGGCGAATGAAACGTGTAACTTACATTTCACTGAGAATGATGTTTAAAATTTACGCAGGGACCTGCGGCTCTCCAAATATTTGAGCCAATACTGAGGAGCATAAACTGGAATTTCAAGGTCAATCATTATGTCATAGTTCAGTTTGAAACGCTTTTTGTTTTGAATCATCATTTTCTCGAAAATGTCACTTACTCCCTTCGATCACCAGATGCTCTAGTTGGGCTGGCTAACTCTCTTCAAATTCTTCTGCATGCTTGTAACGCTTCACTCTCTATGTTTTAAATATTTGAGTCCGTACCCTTTTTTCGATTGCTCTCTTCGTAATTTAGAACGGTGAACGGTGGTTGGGTGTCTCATTTTGGTAACAACTGTGCCCAAATTTGTTTGGGTTTTTCTTTTCGTCACCATTTTTCTCTGTAAACTTAGAACTCTCCGTCTTCAAACATAGTTTTTTTTTTGTATATCAAGTACATTTTTAGCATTACATAAAAATTACGAGTGTCTTGTTTGCATGTGTTCGTTTTGCCTTGTTCAATGTTTTTTTTTTCTTTTCTTTTCTTTTCTTATTTGAAATTTGCCATTTTGAAGGATCAGTGACTGCAATTTCCTGCACCACAATTTGCTGTGAATGGGGGTATCTAACATGTTTGATAATCTTAGGTGCAATACTTATGGCATGCAATGATGCGTGAGTTGGTCGGCAAATTGACAAGTGCTAAGCCTGTTTGATTCCCTGTGTATAGATTGTAAGCGTTAACTTCAGTTGCCGAATACGCCATTCCATTTTGCCGAATGCAAGCCTTATGTGCCGCACCTTAAGGGGTTTTATCGCAAAATAATAATTACTGTAGATGGTTTTGTACAAATAAGGGTTAGAAAAATGTGAAAAATAAATCTGTGCTATATTTCCATGTGTTCTTCAATTGGGAGCCTGTTGTCCATGCACTGATTAAAACATTCCCTAAGCATCCACTATCATGAAGAATGCATTCGTGGCATATAGAAAATATTTCCTCTTTTATTACAAAAGGAAACTTGCAATCCATCTATAGGCATCAACAACTGAATCTTGCCTCAATGAGATGACTCTGATGTTTGCATTACTCCTAAGAAAAAACGATGCCATATTTTTATGGTCAGCTGATAGTCAACATAAAAGTTAGTTAGAAATTCTGATACAGCTCTATTGAGATACGTTTCTTTGTGCTGGAGACAACGAATTGATTGCAAATGCAAATATTGGAAATAAATTTCTAACTGATGAATTGACTTTGGACATTCACAACATACTCAAAGAAATCCGCAAGACATTTAATGAGAAGATTTGTCCAGCGGTCCATGGCAGAACATAGAAGAAAGATCCATTGAATAAATAGTCTGTACTGTCATTGCACTAAATACTTATTTATATAAATTAGTAGTAGAGATTTTGCCAAATATAAAATTTTCCTCAAGTTGTGTGCTGAGTTTTACAAACCTACAGACTCCTTGCAGTTTAAGTTAGAATAAATGCTAGCTTGAGATGCATATTTTTTTCCTCCTATTTTTAGTGCTGTTTGAGAAACTCTTTCCTGAAATATTGACATGAAGCTTCTGTAAAATTCTGAAACACTTAGATTCACCCTTTTTTTTACAGGTCCTCCGGGTATGAATTCTATGACTCCAAGAATGAACCCTCCAAGGGGTTCTGGGATGGGCCCCATGGGTCCCGGTTCGTATGGTCCTGGAATGAGAGGCCCCCCTCCTAACAGTAGTTTAGGTCCTGGGCCCGGTGGAGGTCCAGGAATGCCACCTATGCCCATGGCAGGCGGAAGGCCGCAGTGGCAACCGAACACATCAACGGTAAGTCTTTCTGCTAGTAATTATTCCTCCTTGAGGGCACTGTATAGCGTCATCCATCTGGCAAAGACCAGTGTTAGGTTTAAAAAATACTTCTCACTTGAAAATACATGAGAAGCATCTAAAGTGAGAGCAGAAGGAACTAAACCAAAAAAAGCTATGTTCGCTGTCAACAATCGACAGACAACCGAGTAATGCTTATTTTTAGTAAAACATGATTTACACTAGACAAATTTTTAAAATTCAGTCCCAAACAAGATATTTACATTTTCACTTAGCATTAGTTTTGAAAAATTTGAATTTCCCACTCATATGAAAACCAAAGTTTAATTAAATCAAATCGCACGTTTCAATGGTTTTGGAAGGCTCAACGTAAGCTTCTGATGTTATTTGGCGCATTCACCTCTTTTGAGCTATGTGGGGTTATTCTTTGCACATCTGAGCAAGTGATAAAAAAATTCAAAAAGCATCTTGATCTCTTTTGCTTGAATATTCAGTCGTATTAACTGTTTGAAATATTTTAATCATACATGACATAGTTTCTCCATTTCAAAAACCTACTTAAGGTTTCTACAAGTTTAGAAAACAGGGAATTTCATCTGGTGAGAAAAATCAGGGAAAAGGTAGGGAATTTTTCCTAAAGACTGGAAGTTTGAAAAATCTTGAAACTTTAAAAATTTCACGTCAGCTCTCTCCACATAATTGAATCAGTCTTGTTGGAGGTTCAAGGCTATCTTTTACACTCTGAAAAGTAAATCGATGAATAATTTTCAGTATGGAAGTGCAATTTTATTTAATGGAATGATCAATACCTGAAGAGAAGAGGTTCATATGTTTCTGTCATTTGTATTGAAATCGATGCTATTTTCAGTTCTACGTGTGTAAATTGTCGATGTGAAAAGTCAGGAGTTTTTGATAATTTTGATCAAGGATAACCTTGAAAAGTCAGAAAAATTTTCTCCTGCAGAAAGTAAACACCTTGTTTTAGGGAATCACCCTGAGAAATATAATTGACTTGGAAAATAATGGAAACCCTTCCTTTAACTCACAAAAGCACTAATGATTCTCCTTTTTTTTTCCAGCCGATGAACTACTCTTCCTCGTCACCTGGAAACTATGGCGTAAGTTAACAAATAAAGATCTAAGTCTTATTATGTTCCACTCTTGAATATTGTTCCTCTCATAACTAGAAGTTCGATTGTAGGATACAAACATTTTATTTTTTTAGTTAAATTATGGGGAGAACTTTCAGAATAAAGCTATTTGCCCATTCTTCATGCAAATCTGCTCAAAAATAATAACCACTCTGACAAAATCTCTAATTCAACTTTAGAGTCTGAAAAAGTCAGCGAATGTATTTCCGTTGAGTCTTCAGAATCCCCGGTGTTTTGATTTTTAGGAAACCGCCAAAATTTATCAAAGTTTTAGTCTTCAATTGAATCAAAGCCAATCAATCATTTGTCGCATCTTAATTACAGAATACTTTGAAGAAGAAATGCTCTGTTCAATACCACCTCACTGAAGTAAAGCAAAATTAGGGGGAAAATGATACGTATTAGAATTGAGACAATTTAGCCACCTTTCGGCTACCCTTGATCAGAGTGAAAATACAAAAAATTCTAACCCATTGATTTATTTATTAATTTGGCTCTAACATGCAAAAATCTGTAACTTAAAACAATTCAAAATAATCCTACAACTCATTCTCTGGAGTTAAGAATTGATAAATTCAAAGTAAGCTGTTTAAGGAATCAGAAAAATTTTTCCGTTACAATGCTTTTATATTCTTAATTTGTTGCTGTCTAATGACAAAAATCGTGAAATGGGCAAAAATCAGACAATTTTGAAGTCACTTCATGTTAAATTTTATGCTAATATGAAAGTACCGCAACAAAGTAATAAACCCCCGTACCAAATAAGTTATTGGTTGGTCACACCTCTCATCTAAACATTGACAAGAGCAGAATTTGCCAAGAAAATATTGAAATATTGCACCATTGATGTCAAGTAGACTTGCAGTTCAGAGCTGTCGTTTCAAATGAATGGGTTAGTGTGCTCTCAGTAGGTAGACCCCTTTTGCTTAGTAATATCTAGTTCTATTTAAAATATCAAAGTGTTCAAACAGGGTGTCTAGCATCAGGATTTTCCCGGTTCTATCAGGTTTTGATGTCAATCAGGATTTAATCCCAATTTCATCAGGATTTGAGGAAAAATCGGTCGTAAAATCAGGATTTGAGAAAAGTCGGCAGTCTGATCAGATTTTTTTATCGAGCTATTTTTGTGAAGTTACATTCGCCTCAGAACTTAATTCTAGAATTTTGCCTTCGCATACGCTTATGCAGAAATTTTAATTTTTCTCCGCAAAAAATCAGGATTTGATCTGGATTTTGAAAAATTATGAAATCCGGATTTAGCAGTCAAAAAGCAGGAAAAATCAGGATTTCCCACAATGTCAAGAAACTAGACACCCTGTCAAGGTTCTATTTATCTAGTTCTATTTTAAATATCAAAGTGTTCAAAGTTCTATTTAATGTTTTAATCCAAGTGTTCTAATAATTTGAGGTTTTTCAGGGACCGCCTGGACCAGCAGGGCCCCTACCACCTGGTAGTTCTATCGTTCCCAGTCCTCAAGGTACGCCACCCCTTTTTTCGAGTATTCACACTTGTATATTTTTATATATGTCTGTAAGTTTTTCACAAATCTTAAAAGTCATCCGTTCATGACGTAGATATTGCGTTCCTACGTTAATTTTAATGTAAAGCTTACGACACCTGGAAGGTTCTTGCTGCTTGTACGCATTGTCCAGCTTCGTTCACAGAAATATGATCTTTTTACTCATCATGTGAACTCAGTGATGAGCTGCTTAGCCCTCGCTAATCGTATTGTCCATATCTAATTCTGTATTTGATAGAGAAGTATTTACAGTCGAAGAACTCAAATTTTTCATTTGCAATTTTTAACTAGTGAGCCGAAAGTATCCGCCGACCACTAACTGGCCACCTATCTAAAAATCCAATGGAACAAAGAAGCGATTGGCCTCTAGGCAAGGTTTGAATTTAAGCGTTGAATTTAATAATAGGAGGGATAGTAATAAGGACTCTTTTTGGGCCCATTCTAGCTGAATTTCCTCAACTCTTCAATTATCTGCTCATTGATGGTTTATATTTTACAAAATGCATCATGATATGGTCATTTTTGGTCTCTTTTCCGGTCTATTACTGGTCTAAACATGCGCCTTAAAACCAATTCTGGTGGAAAATACAGTATTGTTGTCAAATGCCTAAAAAGCTGCATTTTTCACCAAAATCAGCCTTCCAATCCATGTTTAGACCAGTATATGTTTGGGAAGAGACTGGAAATGGCCAAATCATAATGGACTCTGCTTAAAATAGACTTTCAATGAGGATAACACCAGGCAACATGAGAATTTAATCCAAAAATGGCCCTTATCGATATTCCCCCTTTCTCAAGGAAAACAAATCACACCAGGGAAAGTCTGGGAAGCAACTCTTAAACAAGATGTGTTTACCATTAATATTGGTAAATTGGCTGACTGCAATTAATGTCATCAAAAGAGTCTAACCATTATGTGATCCGTGTCAAAAATACTTGTCACTATCTTGCTCAGAAGTTGATTTCTGAACTTCCTGTTGTGTAAATCCTTTTCTGCATGCTGAAGAGAAAACCAGTGAAGTTTTTCTCTTGTTCATACCTTGTCGAGTAGCCCATCGCAATGCACTATTTTTCCTCAAAGGAAGAAGACTTTGAAGTCAAACTTTAAAGAAAGATACATCAGATTGGTGCAATTTATTTTGGAACCAAGTAGCACTGAAAATTTTAATGCGAAGTTAGCTCACTGGGCTTATGCGACGATGAACCAAGAAATGGCAGTTTGCTCAGGTAGCTAATTCATGGCTCATTCTTGAACATCGCAACACCTCTATCACTGTCGTGCTATTTTTGCACAGTTCTATGATTCTTGCCGTGGCTGTACATATATAGATGTCTGAATGGTTTTTATTTTCAAGATGGACCGATAAATATTTCTTGAGTTGAGGAAATGTTGAAGTGTATTTTGTATATATGTATATTTCACAAGATTCTGCTTTTATCATTTTAGCTCTCCATGTTTTCCATCGCCAATTTTGAAATGATGGTTTCAGTTAATAGATGATCATTGGGAGTATATTCTAACTTTACGAAAGTTAATTGTTGAGTAGAGATTGAAGGGAGTACAGCAAAAATCTGAATGCCACGGTTCAACTCAGGTTGTCTCTACATAAATCCAAAGAGAAAAATTGAGAAAGATCATTGAATTGGGCTGTTGTGCACAGATTTTAATGGGATATCTTCTCTCCTAGTGTTTCAAAGCTTATTGCAGATTGTAAAAGAGTCAACCCTAGTCATCCTTCAAATGAGCATCGGACATGATTCTAGAATTAAAGAAAGATCAGCAATACTGTAGTTGAACCGGGTGAGCACTGAACTCGAAAATTTAATGTAATCGATAGTTACTTATTAAATAATTAAAACTCTAGTGCTGTAGCAAAGGGTTAAAGTAACTTCGAGTTTTTTCCCACTGTAAGCTGCAATAAAATGTACAGAAAGTTATCTTATTGTCCTGAAAAGAAGGGGGAAAAAACAACTCAGCTTTTTAATCCGTCAGTTTGAATTAGCTTGAAACCCAAGATAGGACTGGAAGATCGATTTGTTAAATCGTGGAATCTGTTAAATTGCTATCTAATAAAACCAGGTGGCACTGTAGATTTGGATATGCTTTGTGGTAGAGTCAATTAAATGAGTTTGTCGAGTAGCTCAGAATAATGAAAAAATGATGGAAAAAAATACATTTAGATGGGATCCATCAGTTATCACCGTAGAGCTAGACTTCAGACTCCCTTTGAATGTTTTTTCTTCAATAGTAAAAACAAAAACTCCCCTCCATGGAGTTATAGTTTATTCTTAGAAGGAATAGTTAATCAGAATCGCAAATATTGTAGCAACCCTGTACAACACATGAAGGGCGTCAACTGCGATTTCCTGCACGCTGATCTCAACGTCCTAGTCCTACCGCACTGAACTCTTTCACAAAGCACTGATAAGTGACCTGTGTGTTTTGTTTCTAGGTTCTGTGGGACCCTACTCTCCCGCAAGCCACAGAATGCCCACCCCTAGTCCTGTCACAAGACAAGGTGATCTTTAGCTTTTTTTTAGTTCCTTTTTTACTCATTTTACTAACCCTGAAAATATGTAAATATCTTGGATGATGTTTGTTTAAGTAGTTGAAATGCATGAAATTGTATGCCTCACTCCAGCACTTCTTTTTTTTCACTAACGTTCTGGCTGCTGTCATGATGTCCAAAGCATCCGATCAAGCTGTCTTCTCGGCTATTCTTTTTGCCGAGAATTCACGGAAAGCATGACGAAAGGCAAAAATTTGTGACTTGTGACTGTTCAAGAGGGAATTGACGCAGGTACCAAGAAAGAGTTGCTCAGACTGCAAAAGTTGACGCTGACGATTTTCGTTGAACACAAGCCACTTTGTCTCTATGCAACTGAGGATCATTTTCTTTTGGACAGTCACTTCTATTCTTTATTTAGTCATTCTGCTGGCTGATAATTGAAATTGATAGACAAAGCCATTGATAAAGATGACAAACTGTAAATAATGCAATTCTATTGGTGGAAGCGGCTGGCTGCAATGGACAAAGGAGGTAAGTAATAGACTAATGAAGGGCAACCCACAAGAGACCTGCAGTTAGTCCATCATTTTTCCCCTTAGTCTATCACAACCACCTGTTTCAACCTGTCTTCTTTGTCCATAGCATTGTCTATCAATTTCAACAATCAGCGCACTGTCTGGATATTTAGTGTGAAAATGCATGATTCTTCTCCCATTCTGAATCACTCTTTTCCTAAGATTAAGAATATACATTCCCTACTATGTTAATGCATTCAATACTATCTGACAAAGTTTCTTAAGATCTCAAATTTGATGGCGGTGTTTCAAAATTTTTGTTCCATTTTATTTTTTGCGAAAAAATGGACTCATAGGACAGTGCATGGTCCCTCCCTCAGGAGAAAAACAGAGAGAAGAAAAAAGGAAAGAGAGGTATAGGAGCATACTTAAAAATGTATTATAATTTTAAGACCAAACTACGCTATTGCCTCATTATTGTTTGCTATTTTTTCATAATACCTTACACCCCAGAAGCAAATAGTGTCATTATTGAAGAAAAATCACAGTGAATGAGGTAAAAAATTGTCAATTTTGAACAGTTGAATGCTCTATAAATAATTTGATTTGGGATAGGTCATGTTTGCAAAATTTTTAGGGTGGCCTCCCTCTAGATAGGCCACCACTCTGCTTCGCCAAATGCCCATCAAGCTATCCTCGAATCAGCCATGATGAAATTCATCAAAAATTCAAAATGTCAGATTTGCACTCTCCAGATTCATCCCAGACATTTATTTTACGTTATGACGGAATCCTACTTTCTATAAATTAATATTTTCTTCACTTTGTGTGTTTGTGTGTGTAAATTGATTATCATTGTACATTAAGTAGGAATGTAAATTGTTTGATGAATGCACCTTCCTCAGTGTATATGGCTTTTAACGTTGTAACCACAAGCACAGTCTGGTGACCTGAGTGTCTGCCAGGGCTGGCCTTAGCTCCCACATATTGGAACCTGTGCTGGGACCCACAAGGAAAAGCATGTGTGGATCTGGAAGTTGTGTAAAATAAAGCGCATTGAATTTGCCAATTGGACGTATCTCTGCCAAACGGAGCTATGTGCATTGAGACATGAGTCCTGAGACCCATAAGAATAAATGCATAACAGGGCTCACGTCAAAATGCACATAGTTCCGTTTGATAGAAATGTGTCCAATTAACTTTTCAATTAAGACATTTTTCGACTCAGCCACCTGATGCCAGAAATGTAAACTCCTTTTTGTCTTATCCGCTCATGAATCTTTTGTAGATAGACCTCTTTTGCCTGAATGAATCCGTATTATCCTGTCGATGATGCCTTTAGATTTCAGTATATTTTTATCATCACTATTCACAAACCTTATAGATTTCTTTAAAATTCAATAAGAGTCAATTCATAATTTTGAAGAGGTGCAGAAGATTTCAGTAGACCAATTAAATGACTTGCATTGAAAATATTTAATAGCTTCTGAAAAGTTGCCGATTATTCTCCCGATTTCTGAGCATTTTTATTTTATGTTTATTTTCTAATTTTTGGTCACATTTGGTAGATATGTTACTGCCTGACTTATTTCATGTCAACATGTAATCGAAATCAATATTAATCATGAAATTACAAAACTATATACCTTATTTGGATTGCTCTCAGCAGAGTGAAACCGATGTGATTATATTGTTTCCAAAATCGCGCTTGACTTTCTCTTGAAATCTGAATCTAAAATTCTTCTTTGTTTTGACAAAAATTTAATTTGTGCTCAGTAGTGAAATTCATATGATTGTTATCCTTTAAAGTAAATACTTTCTTTTTGATAAAATGAAAATTATCTGCTATTCTGGGATTTTTTTAGGTAATGGTGTCGATGTACAGTGTTTACAACACTGTTATTGGCTGGTTTCTCCTGTATCATTTAATTTATTTTGTCACATCGTAGATTTTGTTTCTTATCTTACTTTTAAAACTTTTCATTATTACCCACCAGTTCGTGTGAATATCATATTTTCAACCTTTCAAGCATATTCTTAGTAGAAAAGGAGGAAAAGCCATTTTTAAAAATTGCCTTCGAAGTATTCATAACCTCAAAAATTGCACAGTCAGGACCTTTGAGCATGAAAGTTATCTCATTTGCATTGATGCCAGCCAGACTTATGAGCCAAAGACTCACTTTTTTTAAAATTTAAGTTCGATTTTTACTGAGTATGTCTCTCTTGTTCCAGACTCATCGAATTCAGGAGGCGAAAGTATGTACACTATGATGAAACCAGTTCCTGGAGGTAACATGCCTGGCGATTTCCCGATGGGCGGAGGTCCCGATGGTGGACCCCTAGGTCCAATGGGACCAAACACCATGGGTCCTGTTATGAATGGTGATGGTCTAGACGGAATGAAGAACTCTCCTGCCAATGGTGGACCTGGCACGCCGAGAGAGGACAGTGGAAGTGGCATGGGAGACTATAACTTAGGTGGATTTGGCGGGGGAGAAAATGTAAGATAACTTTTTATGTAATCAGATAAGTTTTATCCTTGTGTTGCATTTATTTTTCTAGCAGTCCATGGATGCTTTTTAATTATTTTCTTGTTGGCTGTTTAATTATTTTCTTGTACCATAATCACACGAGTATAAGCTGCACTCTCAGATAAATTTCAGGGCAAATTTGAGAGCCTCAACTAAGAAAAAAAGATCCTTGCAGATAAGTGGCAACTTCTGTATACACAGGGGTGGATGGCAGTGTTCAAAACTCACAGGCGCCAACGCGCCAAATGTGCCTTAAAAATCGGTCATGGCGCCTAAAAAATGAAGGCTCTGCGCCAACGTGGCCCCTGAAAATCTGAATTTTCGTATTAGGTGATTATTCGAAATTTTCAGCACCACAAGTGAAAGCTTTTTCTATTTTTCACGATTTCATCATTTGTGCTTTTGTCCTCCCCAAGTTACAGCTACTTACTAGCTCTGTTACGAAAAAATCTTGCGTCTAACTTTTCACTAAATGCGCCGTAATATGTAGGCAAAAAGTCAATTTGGCCCCTAAAAAATCTCCAATGGCGCCCAAAAATCGGGCTTGATGTGCCACATGGCTCCTAAAGATTGCGCTCTATATCGGACGCAAATCAAACACAATTCTTTGCAGCCAAAACGCTAAACTAACCTCCAATCTGTCTTTATGGTAACTTTACCGTGAGTTTTCTCTTCTAATCATGGAAAATCCAAGGAATTTGAATATTGTGCAACAGCATCAACCCTTCATTAATTCCACGAGATTCCAAATTTATCCTTTCAAATTAAACTCAATTTTTTACATTCTCCCTACAAATTAATGGTTGCTTTTTTGCAGGACCAAACGGAGTCAGCGGCCATTTTGAAAATTAAAGAAAGTATGCAGGAAGAAGCGAGGAAATTCGAAAAAGACACGGACCATCCAGAATACTTCATGCCTCACTGAATTTCCTATTAGATCATGTGAAGTTTCCACATTGTCAATCCTGTAAAATCTTACTTTAGTTTGTGCAGTATTAAAATCGGTCGGAAAGGCTCGGCCGGTAGATTAATTGTAAATTGTCTTTATTTTGTTCCAATCAACACTTTTTCCTCCTCTTTTAAGGATGAATGTTCAAATTTATTTATTTTTACCTGTCCCTGTATATACTCCGTTCAATCAGCTCTATTTGTATATTTCTTGATTTTTATGTATTTTATTTATGTTTTATCATCTTGCGAACCAATTCAGTTTTTATTTTTTATCATTTTATAATTTTTGACGATAGGTTTTTATGGATTTTGTATTGATATATAAACACAATTTGTGGAATCTTTCAGTTAAACCGTCTCAAGGTTCTCTTGTTCTTCTGTTCCTTTAGTTTTTGTCTCGAAGACAAAGTTGATTGTTTTCCTAAATAAATTCTCTAATTCAGTTTTCCTGTGCCGCTCACCAAAGCTGATGAAACATCGTAAGTGAATTTTCAAATTTTTACCATCATGTATCAGAGACTATGACCATGCTATCACGATAGATAATTATTCGCAGAGTAAGAAGTGATCAGTTCTTCACTCCGCTTTATTTGAAGTCAAAATCATTGTTAATTTTTTATTCGGTGATCAATTTTACTCACAGTAGAGTGAGGTTCTGTGCTTGAGGGCGAAATTACCTTTCAATGTAACTTTGTACCAAAGGAACACTTGAGAAGCAATGATTGTTGTGACTTATTGGATTTTTATAGCTCTAGAAACTTTTTTCTCATCTCTCCCAGTCAGGTCCTGACTAGTTAAATCTGTCTTTTTAGCTGTGTAGACCATTTAGTTATTATTTTCTCAGTGTTAGAAGTTAGTGAAACTATACCAAGAGAAGCCTCTTGTTGAATGAACTGCAATAACTCATCCTACGAGATTTTTTGACCCTCCTAGCCTTAAGAATCCTTATAAGTTCCTACTGTGAATGAACGAGGCTTTAAAAATGAAGGTGAAGAAAGTAGAAAATCTTTATTTTCGTTTTTGAAAAAAAAGGCTAAGTACTTTGATTCTTTAGGAAAGTGTGTTACGTCCAGTCATAAATAATGGCTTTTCATGAACGGCCCTTAACCTCTCTGTGACCCTATGATTTGAGAATAATTTTTTCCTAAGCTGTTGAGTTAACCTTTGTTTCTTTGTCATTTCGACCTAAAAAAATTCTACATGATCTGTATTATATTTTTATTTGTGCAAGGGAACTCATAGTGCTTCCTTTTCCCTCATGGTATCTGTTCCCATTTATTTCTTAAGGTTCCCTCATGAAATTTACATTGTAAAACTTGTTTGCGCATTTTGAAGAGGTGCTTTTAAAGAAACCTCGTTGCACTTTATTATTTGACTTTGAGGTTTTTGCGAAGATTATTTTGTAAATCTTCAACAAATTTGTTTTCATAGAATCAATTATACCAAGGATTACTGATTGGGAAGAAACAAAAAAAAAAAAAAATATTGTCAATACTTTACTCAGAAAATTAAGCAGAGAAGTCAATTTTGGTGGAAGCTTGCATTTTGTTTTCGCTTTTTTTGAGGTTGTGAAATTACAAGGTGTAATTATCCTCTTGAAAATATGACTTTTATTTGTCAAATCGTGCTAAAAAATCCAGGCTTTATTTTCCATGTTGACATTTTCTGGTGCTACTCCATGAACAAAACTCAAGACTTTTTTTCTCCACAAAAGGTGGCATTTGGAATGTGTAGATTACGGGACTGATAAACCAGAGTGTAGCTTTTACTCTACCCCGAGATATTGCAACTGAACTGTTCTAGTAATGTTCTGAAACCTTTGCACAAACTTGTTGGTGCGAAGAATGAACACTAGAATGACTGAATGAACACCTCCAAGGATCAACATGCTCAGTAAGATTCTTCCTCTGTAAATATCGGTTAGGGATGATATCTTTATCACAGATGAATTATTGTTACTACGAACATTATTATTCACAGGATGGTCACAGTCAGCCAATACCAGAAAACGTCAGAGAATTTTCATGAGTCAGAGAAAACCTGGAAATGTCATGGAAAATGATGCAACTGTCAGGAGAAAATTGTCACGGTACCTCTATTTGCTTTCTAGAATGAGTTTAACGTTTCAAACAAGAAAATTTGCCTCAGAACTGTTTCAAATCATGTCTTTTTAGCCATCTGGCATATCTTCAATTGTCAGGGATTTTTACCAAAATGTGTCAGGGAAATCTGGGAATTTCATTGTCGGAATTCTGCGGCAACTCTGATATGAAATAAAATGAAAAATAAATAGTCAAAAAATCTGGAATGAATTTTCAGTGGTCTTGCTTTTCAGATAGCAGTACCGTTAACAATTGAGGCATTGGGTGCTGAGAGGGCACTTTTCAGCAGCGGTGTTCTAGAATCTCCTCTGCTAATTTATGTTTGAGAGAGGCAACTAAGTATTGGATGAATTCTCTATACTTTCCGTTTATAGCATCATAAAAAAAAATATGTACTATAAGCTCCAAGACCTCCTAAATATAGAATGTCCGATCCAAGTTAAAACTAATTATATTTTGCTTTGATCCTAGCGATGAAAACACTAGCAGAATTCTGAGACCACAACTGAAAACTGCCTTTTCTGCACTGATGTTCCAATTTTTCCATCATTTTGTCAAGATGCATAATTGTCAATGGCATATCGATGATGAAACTGCAGAAATACATATCTCTATTTACAATCTTGTAGACTTCCTGTCATACTGTATTCCCTACATGGAAAACTACGAAACATAAATTCTTGAAAACCTCAGGTGGTTTTTCCTCTTTATGTGAAGAATATTCTGAAAAAATTTCAAGTCACAATGTTGATTCCGTTTTCTTTTAAAAAATGAAAAAGAAGCGGTGACTTTGAAACACAAAACAAGAGATATGAATTTTTACCTTTTCATCGTTTATATGTCTCTTACCTAATGAGTGTAAAGTAGCACACATTGATCATGTTTGTCAGTCAATATTATAATTTATTTGCATTGGTGTTCAGATTTTCAAATTTTTCATTCTCTGTGGAGCAAACCACCATTTAATAAGGTAAATTCCATAAAATGATTTTAAAAGAACACGTTTCTTATGCCATGGATTTTTTAAATCTGTAGTTTTGACTAAATGATTCCAAAGTATTTCTTCTTCACGTACGCTTCACAACAATTTTCTTGTCACTCCCTTTTCACGTTTTTCTGTGAGAAATGAAAGTCTTGTCTGTCTGCCATCATTGCAAGCGCAAAATCTGCCAGATAGATTCTATTAAATGATTTTCTGTCGCTGAATCCAAACTGGAAAGGAGTCATCCTTTTCAATTTTGCATTGTAACGAAGCATCACTAGCTGCATTTACACATTACAAGACTATGTATCTTCGAACCCCAACATAGGCAGAATCATTTTGCGCAAATGCATCTGATTTTTTTTCTGGCAAATCATTGTTCAAATCAGTTTTTTAATCCTCAATATTTTTGAGTAATTAATTAGTTAAGCTTGGTTTATTAATTGGGGCACTATCACTTGCATATCAGTTTTGTAGGCTCCACCTTTCTATTTCCGTCTCTAGACTCTAATTTTAATTGGTATCCTCTTGTTGAGTGTACCCTAAGTATTTTGCTCCTCTTTTTTACAATTCTCTTCTCTCCCCTCTGGAACATATTTAAGAGCTCAAAAGAGGCTGGCTGAATTTTTTTTCTGCGCCTTTCATCATTTTACGCAGTGAAAGTAAGCATAGGAATTTCGATAGGAGAAACGAGACTCCGAAGTTCTGAAATTATTGCCAAGTATCATTGGAAAATAAAATTTTTATTCTTTAGTTCATAATTCTAGCTCATAATTCTGTCCCTTGTTTCATAATAATATTTTGAACACTCTTTTCAATGCGATGAGGATGGATACAAGAATAGAAGCTCACTCAGTCGGCCATTAAACTTGTCTCTTATCGTAACACAGTTTCCTTCATTTGTCTCTCCTTTTTCTTTAACTTTGCAAGGCTGTCTCTGTACATACTGGGAAAACTTCAGAATGGTGGTGAATGAATCTTTAATTTTAAAAAGCAAAAGTAGAGATACTTAATTGAAATCTTGGCAGATTGTTTTTAGTTGTATTTTGTACAAGTTTGTAAATATTTCATAGATTTATCTAGTTATAATTACGAATAGACAAATGAAGCGAATCCTCAGTCCCGGAAGATTACCATGTCAGGAAATAAAGAGTATTGACTAGCCAGTTCAGATGTATGTTATCTCTCATTCGCAATGCGAGTAACATATTTCAAAAATTGAGAATATGTGATATTTAAATAAATTGAAAATATTGTGACCTTTGAATAAATGTAATTAAAAATATTTTTAATCTCACTCCTATAGTGTACTTCTTTGTTGTCCTCAACTCGCCAAATTTTTTCGCTGTGAAGAAATTCGATGCTATTGCTGGCTGCAGTCACGAAACTGATCAAGGTTATCATTATCACAACCTCTTAAGTTAGGAGTCAATTTTATATTTTAATGAATGAGTGAGACGATTAGAAACTGAAATATGACTGTTTGTGGGAACAGGAGCCTCAATGCATGGAGGAATTATTTTCTAGCTTGATGGAAAAACCAGAATTCGATTGATCTAGAGAAAACTCACGGTAGGATCTCAGAGAGTAAGTTGCGAGTGTTCTTGTTTGTTTTCGTGCCAATAGCAAACCTAAAGTTGCGTTTTTTAAAAAAATTGGAGTTTTCAATTCATCAAAATTCTTCTTCTCAATACTGCAGTTTCTTAACTGTTTCAACCTTTCAAAGCTCTAGTTTTATTTGACTTTCAAGCCTTTTTCGCTTGGAAGTTTGTGTTAAACACTTATGTGTTAACACAACAAGCTGTGGAACCAATTTTTTTAATTTAAAGTTTTTCAGCAATGAGGTTCCTCTTCCTGTAGACGCTTACGAATGTGAATTAATTACAGTAATGCTCCGGTTATTCAATGCTTCGGCCATCTCACATAGAAATAAATGAGGTTTTGGTGGAAAACAAGGCAGCTCTCAAGACGGAAAACCGGTTTTTTTGAGCAAGAATTTAATGTATATGTGGTTTTTTTGTGATTTTTCTCAAATGAAATGAGAATGTTTCATTTTTATTAGGATAGAAAATTGGCCAGTCTTGTGTTTTTTGGTCATAAAGAGAGCCTGAGATGGCATTGTTTCACTCTTTTTTTGGTTTGGATCATCTGACTTTTTTGATATCCGTTGTGACCCTGGCCACAAATCATTGGATAATCAGAGCATCACTGTATTTGAATTTTGTGTTCCTGTTGTCACAAATTAGTTTGTAGAGTTAAAATGCAGTTTTCGGTGCAAATTTTAAAGTATTCAAAAGAGTGACGGAGTTATATTTTTGTTGATTTCTCAGTCTTTGAACTTAGCAAAACACTGAGGTGAGATCACTAGTTGTCGGCTCCTGAAACGTTTGTTATTGTAATTTGTTGGTTTTCTGGAACAGACAACTTCTGCTCTCTCTCGTTTGCCTGTACTCCTATTCGTGTATGATCACCAACTTTGACTTTAGAAATAGTGTAAATAACTAGGTTCCAATGGAAAATTGATATAACTTTTTTTGTAAATAGATTCTTTAATTTTAAAAGTTACAACCGGGGATTTTCCAAGAAAAAAAAAAAGCCTGGTACTTCTAGTATGGACAATCTGTCACCTTGAGGAAAAAAAACACCTTAAAAATTACGCAGAAAGTCATCGGTTACTGTCAATATTGTAGACTCAAACTGATGTGCTCTTTCCGTTTTATTTCATGGCTTATTGTGATAAGGACTTCAAAAGTCTCCACAGGTATGGCAAGTACATCAGGTTTTGTCATTTCTCTGTCAAAAGAACGTTACTCCTTTTTGAGGTTGCCAGTTTGCATCTTTACTTTAAAACTATTGAACACTTTTAACTGAAAATGACACAAATTTTTCATGGATTTCATGGAAATCAGCAGATTTTTGAGCAACAACTGTTCTGTCATTTTTCGTGAGAAAAAGAAACTTGTATGCAGATATTGCAACCTTGGAATGGAGATTCGTTCCTCCATGTAAGGAATGGCAGTTGGTGAGAATTTATCGCTGTATTATTGAATCTGTGGTTCCTGGAGAAATTTTGCCTCTGAGAGTATATTACGGTTTAAATGAGGTCAGAAACATTCTGTAATCAAGGTGGCGAATATCGGAAACCACGTAACTCGCCTGGCAATGCTACTGAATTTCCATCATACTCATTCCTCCAATCTGGATTGTAATGAACTTTATGCTGAAAATTTCCGTGCATTTTCTTCTCCATTCAATAAATATCTGAGAATAAGTCCCTCGAAAAATGAAAAAAATAGAGGCAGAAATCTGTTAATCAAGGTCAACAAATAACTTATGAAACCTCTTTTTCTGCGCGTAATCTGTGGCCTGGTTTCTGTCTGTTATTTTGGCTTATTCAATGACGTACCTAACGATTGCACTCAAAATGCAAAACATCCAAGAACTTAAGTTGTTCCTCAATTAAAGTATGAATGTAACTTTGAAAACTGCAATTCCTCGCAATGAGGAATTATAACTGTATATTTTAGAAGCGGTGAGCCATTAAAACAATTGAACTGTGGTCTGTGTAGAAATCTCGATCGTTGTTCTTTGTCCCTTCTCACTCTTGAATCAGCTTTCGGAGCAAGAATTTCTTAGAGGCAAAATCATCCGAGTAACAGGTTTCAATTCACTGATTCGTTTTGTTATCTAGAATTTCCTCTGACATTACTTTAAACTCAGTCGCTCAATCTGTTCTTTATAGTTGTGAATATTTCCTGGCAAATGAGTGAAATGTTCGCCTGATTACTTTTCAATGTGCGAATATAGAGCTAGGTTATTACTTGGGGCCAAATTTTATCATAATCAAATACTTTTTTATTGTACTTTCAAAATCTTAACGAGCTGTTTCAGATTGGTTTTAATAATTCATCTCATCTCTTTGCCGTTTTCTTTCTTTCTTGAGTCAGCGTTAATTCTTCATTTCAAATTTCTGAGCTTTAAATTCTGTTCTCACAAATTCACATTCCAAAAATGTGGGTCTTTTACATTCTCTGATGTAATCTCTCCAAGAACAAACATCCTCAATGAAATTTGTTATTCCTTTTTTTCGTTAGCTTCAATCACTGGAGAGATTAGTTCCTGCGCCTCATTAAATAACCGCTGAATCTTTCTATAATTCAGTCTATGAATTGAGTAATTTTCAAGGAAATCAGCATACAGCTAGATTTTTGGTGCAACTATTCGCCTTTATGACTTTCGCATTGCAGCAATGAATTTTTAACTTGAATGAAGGCACATGCGTTTGCTAGAAACTATTAGTTGTGTGAATGAACAATGTGACTGCAGGGTGCAAATGCAATGCTGAAACAATCTGTTTTCCCTTTCACAGCCTTTCATTTATGATTTCCCTGAAATCTAGTATTATGAAGTTCTCTTTGTAAGTAATAGTTATAATTCAGTACTAAGTACACGCACTCTCAGGACTTACTGAGTCCCTGATTACTTGTCCTACGTTTAAAAGAATCGTTAGCGATTGGAAATGTTCATTTAGTGAAAATTTGTTCTTTTTCTTTGCAGGCTATGTTTGCAGTTTTCATTATTCAGTTTAAAAGTATTGTCAGACTTGTAAATGTTTTGTATTTCTATGAAAAATTAAAACATCATTTTGTTTATTACTCATGGCTTGTTTTTCTGTCACAAAGAGAATATTTTATAAGAGTTTAAAGTAGATGAAAATTCCCTGAGTCTTTTTATGAATTTATTGTGAACATTCACAAATCGCAAATTACAGAAAAATAACTCTTAAATTTGAAGAGAACGTTTAAGCCTTTTCAAGATTTTTTTTTTTTATCCCACGCTCAATGTCTCCGATCCTTCTTGCATAAGTGTGGTCTCAATATTGAATATGCATCATTTCTAAAATACTGATTATTTTTTTTTATTAGAAGGATGAAAAATTGTCCAAAAAAATACAGTTTTCCTGGTTCCCTGAAAACTTGACTATTAGCAGTATGACCTCTTTTAAAAATTAACAGAATTAATAAAGTGACCTAGTAAATTAAAACAATTAGAAACATGTATTTGAATAGCATTACAAGGATTAAGCAATATTCAGGAAAAAGAGAAGATGAATGGAAGTAAAATATATATTCTTGAAAGAATATATTGAAGAATCGAAGTATTTTCATGCAAGATCGGGATCAAAAATAACATCAAATTACGTCTCAGATGTCATATTTTACGATTTTCCAAGGGAGCCTTGGAAAAGCCTTTGGGGATCTCTGCGATGAAACATGGAAATTTTGAATCTATAATCAAATCCACCCCCTAAACAGACAGGTGCTAAAAGAGAAAATCTGAAAACAAGTTCTCAATTTGCAAAGTTGCTTTCTCGTCACTTCGTCAGATTTTACTTACTCAATGAGAGACTATTGGACATTCGTTCATTCCGAGAAAGGAATAATAAAATAGATAATATGTAGCAGTAAAGGCTGAAACATCAGTCAAGAGAGGGTCATGCCAGAGAAAAGTGAGCCTCAGCAGAAAATACTTTTTATCTTTTCTCTCTGCTATAGATACAGTCCTACTGGTAAAAAATTTGAAAAATCATTCAACACTGCGCTGCCCTGGAAGTAATTATCACACAATTTCTTGAGTGCCTGAGTCTGATAAAAAATATAAGAGATATTATTGAATAAGTTGAAATTTCAATTTTGTTGTTCTCTCTATCACAAAATTAAACCAAACTTCAGTGTAATCCCCTAGGCCCAAACAGTTGTATGAAACCTTTCCATATTGGGCAAAAGCTTTGTTCAAATATTTTTTTTTTTTTTTAAATTTTTTTAAGCTTGACCTATAATTGGTCAATAGAAGTTTTTGTTTACTACTAAAGTATCCAAAATCTTGATCAGAACTTCAGGAAATACTCACAATTCATATCTGACACAAAATTGTTCCTCCCCCCCCCCCCCCTGGTCACACAAGTCTTTTGCTACTAAAATGGGCAATATTACACTTAACTAAAAAGTATAATGGGTTAAGCCTAAAGTCTAAAGTACACCATGACACCCCATACTCTTGGCGTCATCATACTAAAATCACAGATTTTTATCGCTGCTGGAGGAACAGACTCTTCAAAGTACATACTAAAAGAGGGGGGGGGGGGAGAGGTAAGAGGGGTACTTTGAAGTTCCCCCTGTCACATCACTCTCATTTGAATTTTCTTCCACCAGACAATTTACTTTTTGATCTTTAATGAGAGTAATTAATCATTGAAAATTTCGGGAAATTTCCGTCGTTACGTCGTCCTGTCGAAAAAATTCGTTATATTATTCATAGTGTTAAGTTTCAACCGTTCTCCCTATGTAACAGGGCCGGATTAAGGGGGTGGCTACATGGGCCGTGGCCCATGGCGGCAAATCTAGGGGGTGGCAAATTTTGCAATTTTTTTGAATGTAGGTACCTATAAAAAAAATCGGATTCAGAAAAAAAAATTATCAATGAGAAAAGGGGACAAAATCTCTCTTTCCTGAGGATAGAGTAATTTCTAATTTTGTCGTTTTTCGGTGAAAAGAGCCAGCATCTTTAACTCGTCGAGTTAAGAGAGGAACTAAACACGCAATTTGGCCTGGAGCTTAGCGCAGAGAGGAATGATGACGAGGACTTGAGATGAAAAGGACAAGCCCTCGGCTCGGTGGTCGGCTTGTGACAAATATTAGCGCCTACAAAACTGCATGAATACTTCACCCATTGCGCCAAACACAAAGCGGTCAGGAGCGGTTGGCGTGAAACGCACAGCGCCTACAAGACTGCAGGAATACTTCACGCATTGCGCCAAACACAGTGCGATCAGCGCGGCGCAGCGGCGGAAGTTAAAATTATTATACACCATTTAAGTATGTTTCTGCTTTCATAATTTTTTGGTTCATTCCTTATAAATGGAGAAGCAAAGTTCCGTGAAATTTTGCAAGTAGTGTTGACAGGGCTTTCGCAAAAAATGTACTCAACACGAGTAGGTAAAGGCGTCTTATCCACCCATCCCCCTCCGGCACGTTCACTTGAGGGTTTTTATCGACGTTTCAAAACGAATGAGAAGGAGGCGGCAAAATACAGGCGGCCCATGGACGGCAAGTAGGTACCTAAATCCGGCCATGCAATGTAATGAAATTGCGATTTTTCAATTAGTAAATTGCAATATTCTCATGTATGTACATCATTTTGACTTCATTTTGCAATTGGGAACTATAATTTCTGACTCAATTTAGAAACAGCACATGTGCCATAAGTTTCCCTAAACAGGTACCTAGGTGCTACGAGCCTGAAATTTTAGTTCCCAATCACAAAACGTGGTCCATTTGGTCAATAAGTAAATTCCGATTTCAAACGATCAGCAAAATGAGTTCCATGTGTTAGGAAACTAGTCGCAATTTGCGATGCAATGAGAATTGAGGGGCTCGTAGCACAAGGCGCATAAATGCAGTTTTCGTCAATTCAAGAAATACATGTTAGAAGTTCCGAAATTACATGGATCCTAGAAGGAAGAAAGTTCAGGCAAACTGACTTTTTGATACTTAAAAATAGGAATTCGGGAGCGAATTTTTCACACAACACGTATCAAGACTAGTTTTACTTAAAATCATCAATATCTCAATGTTTTTAAAAACTGCACTTAAGTGCCTTGTCCTCTAAGCCCCTCAATTGGACTACATTTTGCAATTCGGAACTACAATTTCTTGCTCAGTTTAGAAACAACGTAAGTACCATTAATTTCCCTATGCACATAAGTGTTTTCACGGATGGGCCAGAGATTACACTGCCGTGCTATGGAAGAACGCCGTAAATCCATCACGACTTTCCCTCGTTTTTGGAACTAAACACTTTCCCATGCACCTCAAATCCGGTTAAGTTTTTGATAGTATTTACAAAAGAATTCGGTAAAAATATTGTCCCTAGGTACACGAGTTTTTCTGCTATGATACGTTGTTTCCAAAAAATTTAAAATGGCGTTTACGGCGTTTTTGCGTTGCACGGCAGTATAGTGCCTCATCGCGTAATGTAATCCATCCAATTGGAACTTATTTCAATTTTTTTGCGATTCATCTCATCTCCACATACAAGAGGCGCCCCTTCAATCAGTAGATACGCAACATACACGACACTCCGATGCCGCAGCAATAATTCTACCATGGAATAATTGCAATCGATTGCTATCTGTGCCTAGCACTCATCCCTTCAATGGGGGGGGGGGGGGGATGGGGGATCCCAAACACCACCCCCCTCCCCACAAGTTCCGCCGATGACATAAACGTATCAAACTTTAAAGATCGCGGATTTTCCGGGCCGAGTTCCGGCCGTCGGTTCCGGCGCATCGACGAGAGAAAAAGCGGAGCTTTCTCGCGGAGCTAGCTCGGAGCCACCCGGAGCCGGACGACCCGCGGATTAGCTCCGAGACAGGAGCCGCGTCCGGTTTTAATTCAGCTGAACAGAGAACCTCAGTATCAGGATAGCAGAAGAAGCCCGCAGATTCGAATTCCGACGAGAAACCGCGCTGGAAAAGAGCGGGAGCGCTCGGTTCCGCCCGACGCCGCTAGAGCGCAGCACCGTCACCAAAACATATGACTATCCGTCGAACTTTTTATCAGCTGAGCAGTTGGTGTACAAGTGTGTCCCGGAGCTTTTGATCCTGTGAGCGAATGAGGTTAAATGTGCGAAACTCGGATTGGATTTTCCCGTCTCGGTGTGGTTTGATTTTCGTTTTCGTCGCAATGTGTTTGAATCCGCGGGAGTGTCGTGAGTTGCCTTCAGTTCTGTGATTTTGCGTTTCTGTTTCGAGGACAAGAAAATCTCCGGAGTCACGATGACCAAATTAACAGAGGAGATGGTTTTCGCCAGGACTCGCCAGTCCTCCTTGGATGCGATCGTGAAATTCAATTGCTGGTTTGTATTTGAGCTTTTCCATTTTCCACCCGTTACGATTGAAAATCTATCTCGACTTCCTTTCGAGTGGACTCTGAAGAAAGTGACCTAAAGTCGAAGCGACAGTCGAATGAATCCAGGCTTTGCACTGTTCTACTTGTCACTACCACTGTCTGAGCTAATTTAGAATATCCTCATTCAGTAAATATTCTCTTCACTTCGAAGGTTTCAAACAAATTAGCACATAATTGATTTGTCAGGGTATTACTATGTTGTTCTCCTAAAAACATCTATATTAACCTTATCTTTCCGTCAGTAGGAACACACAACCACGCAATACTAGCCGGTGGTGTGTTTTGTTAAAAGCCTTTATCTTTGCAGGAAGTATGGTCATAATTAGTGATTGGTGTCATGCGCCAAGTGTAATGAGATCCCTGATTCATTACGTAATTTTTAGGTAGTTAAAAGAGTTGAAGTTTTTCTCGGCAATGGATATTATGTTCAGTAAAACTTTGTCTAAGTTATTGATAAGACTTAGATTTGAATTACACATGCATTATTTTCTGTGGATAATATGTACCTGATAGCAGATGCAATGGAAGTCATGCAATGGCTTCCTCTTAATAGGACTGTGTAGATGTGACAGTGGTAAATTATTTGTGGCAGTTACAGGCAGTCAATCAAAGCATGTCTTGAGTACTGTCGTGCTGAGGAAAATCCCTGTATGAACATTCAAGAGTTGCTAAATACCCTCTCATGAAATGTTTTTTTTTTTATAGAGAGATACGAATATTTCCTCCTGAGTTTTTTAGGTAGCGTGGATTTTGTCACATTCAAAATTGTTGGAAAAATTCAATGAAAAATACCTATTCCAAACTTTCCTTGTAAATTCATATTTTACCAAGGGAAATTCTGTAATGTCTGAAGGCTCCTATAGCGTTCTTCTTTAGCATGGCAGAGTAGCACACTGCCATGCCAAGGAAAAACATGGTATAAACCTCCAGATGCTGCAAAATTTCCTCTCAGGATAGTACCTATTTTTAAAGTAATTTCTGAATATTTTTCCTTGAAATTTTTAGACATTTCTGGCAAAATTCTCCAAAAAAACAAAAGAAAAACACCTGCTAATTTTCCGGAGCATTCGTGATCCGTCAGAGGATTTGGCAACATCTGAAGGCTTATATGGTGTTCTTCCTTGACATACACAACATGACTGTCGATGGAAAAAAGGGCTCCAGTTCTAGGTGGAAAATTTTCCAGAAAATAACTTTTTTGAAGTTGTGTTGAAAAACAGATTTTGCGTTCGTAATGAAATGAACTCTCCTGTTTTCTGTGAGTTGCGAATGGTTTAGTCTATTTGCAAACAACACAGAGGGTGAAGTTGCAATTTATTTTTTAAAATTAAAACATGAACATCTTTGAATGAAGGTAAGTAAGTAACAGCAGTTTTTCCCTGAACAGCATATTTCTCAACTGCAAACTACAAACTGCTGTGACTCTGTATTGACTTGACATTCATTGACATTGTTTTCATCAAGTTAAAAACTTCAGTAGGGGGGTGGTAGTAGAATCTCAAATTTGAGTTTTTTTTAGCACGAAGGTCTCCTATTTTCCATCAATAGACATATTTCATACTACGTAATTAGTAAGTATTCAGCTGTCTCTTCTTGAATTAAGTAATAAGCATCTTTTGAATAAAAGTTGTTCTCTTATTTCATGCTGAAATATTTTTACATCTCATAGGATGTACTTACCTGTGAAATCTCTGTGAAGAAAAAAAATTGGTCTTTCAATAATCCATTGATTATTTTTGTATTTTTCAGGGGAGCCGATCTCTCAGATGTTAGCGTGTGTAGAAAATTCAGAAACTGTCAAGTTTTGTCACTGAGGTAAGAAATGTTTATCTTGCTTTTTTCCTTTGAAATTTTACTGACGTTCTCTGCACTGAAAAAAATAGTACAGGGCTCCTGCACTTTCTTTGCCACAGCTACAGAAGTTTTCATTATGAAGACAGAGTACTCTATACTCACGACCGAAGTTCTGTTCTCACAACAGAAAAGTTCTTAAAGTATAACAGAGAAGGTGCAGGAGCCCTATGAATTGAAGGTTCCGTCATCAGCACGGACTATTTTTTTGCAATTGACATCTCCTGAAGTGAACATCGATGAATTTCATTCAATCAGAATGTGAAAGATTTCTATTACTCCAGACAGAGAAAGCGAGAACCTTGGTTCCAGGTACTACCCGCCAGTATCCCCATGAAAGCTTAATAACATGCACCAAAAATAAGTTCAAATCATTGATATCATTGTCATCAATCAGTTTTTTACTTCTATTTTTGCCCCTTTTTCCCCCTTCAAACAGGGCGGTTTTACTTAGGACCAAATAATACAATT
Organism: Bemisia tabaci; assembly: GCF_918797505.1. NCBI lineage: Eukaryota > Metazoa > Arthropoda > Insecta > Hemiptera > Aleyrodidae > Bemisia > Bemisia tabaci. The sequence goes on along the minus strand of NC_092801.1, from coordinate 12,099,618 downwards.
TTTCTCAATGCTCACGGATGTCATTTCTTGCTAATTGTAAGGGATGGAAAGTTGGGAGGAAGCAGTTTTCCCCCACGTGGATGGGGGCAGGGGCTCAAAAAGTGCCAATTGGCTGAATGTTGCATGCGATCCAAGGGTTTTTCCTCGCTCACCTCTGAAAGATTTCCTCACTTTCCCAAACTTTTCAAGATGTGTAAACCTTTTTCTTTACTTTCGTTCTTTTTTCTTGTGTGTCACGTTTCACGCGACCACCAAGCTACATTGGCAATTGCCAAATGTAACTGACCAATTCAATTTTTACGTGAGAATGTTTGTGCGGATTTTTTTTTTGAAAATTTCAAGAATTTTGCTTCCTACCTATTATGCAGAAAATTCACCAAAATTTGCAAAAACATTTGCACAGCCGCTTTCATGTATAAATTAAATTGTCCAGTTAAATTTGGCATTAGCTAATGTGGCTTGGTTCCTTTCTGCTTAACGCGGTTCAAATAACACAAGAACACAAATATTTATTCTATTTTATCAACTGTCAACACAGCTGAAGCTGACCATTGGCGGCTACAGCGAATTGGCAACATTGTTTTTCTCCATTTAAACCTATGGAAATGTATCGATTCTTGGAGGGGCCAGGTGCTCCGACAAGAATCGATATTTTAACATAGGTTTACACGGAGGGGGTCCAATGTTGCCAAATTGCTGGATCCGCCTCTGAAGCTGACCGCACACACTGGAACGTGTCAATAAGAGAAGCCGGACTGGAAACTTTGAAAGCTTATATTTTCGAAAATATGAAACACAAAATTCAAGAGCGTCGGTTTTTACGTGAAATTGCCGCTCAGAAACACCTTCCGAAATTGAATTTGTGACGAATTCAACATAAATATTTTGAAAGTTTAGCCAAAAATTTCATGTCCGATCTCTTCTATCAGTCCGGTTCATTGTGCGACAGTTTGTTTTTTTTTGAGGGGGGGGGGGGGGGAGTAAGGTCCAGCCGATCGGCGAACAAAAAGACGGGGGGCAATTGTAGGTCACTTTCTATGACAGAGCCCGCGCGCGCGACGAGAGAAACGCCCGGAGCCGTCTTGAGATCAGTTCTGCCGTGCTAAGGAAAAACGCCGTATGAACCCTCAGGCGTTGCCAAATTTCCACCCCCAAAACACGAAATCCCTGGTAAACTTATAAATATTTTTCCTCCAATTTTTCAGATAATCTTGTTTTCAATTTCACCTCTTAGTTCCTGAGAATTTCAAGGAAAAATATTCATAACTTTTCTCGAAAATTAACATTTTATTCAGAGAAATTTGGCAACTCTTGAATGTTCATACGGCGTGCTCCCTTAGCACGGCAGAGTAGCTCGGCGTGCTTGCGATGAATCGATTGATCTGTCATTTAAACCCACGGAAAAAGATCGATTATTAGGGCGTCCGCAACGAACAACATAATAATCGATTCTTCACCATAGCTTCAAATGGGAAAATATCGATAATCGATTTTACTGTTGGGATCGACTCGGGCTCGGGCAGGAGCATCGATTGATCTTCCATTCAAACCTATAAAAAGGATCGATTATCCGGGCGTTCGCAACGAGCACGATAGTAATCGATTCTTTACCATAGCTTCAAACGGGTAAATATCGAGCATCCATCATTCTTTGCGTACATTCCGATCAGTAGCGTGGCGTGCATTGCGATATATCGATTGATCTGCCATTCAAACCCACGGATAAAGAGCGATTATCCGGGCGTGCGTAACGAACACCATAGTAATCGATTCTTCACCATAGCTTCAAACGGGTAAATATCGATGATCCATCATTCTTTGCGTACATTCCGATCAGTAGCGTGGCGTGCATTGCGATATATCGATTGATCCGCCATTCAAACCTACGAAAAGGATCGATTATCCGAGCCTTCGGAACGAACACGATAATAATCGGTTCCTTACCCTAGCTTCAAACGGGTAAATATCGATGATCCATCATTCTTTGCGTACATTCCGATCAGTAGCGTGGCGTGCATTGCGATATATCGATTGATCTGCCATTCAAACCTACACTGGGAAAAAAACACATTGGATCTAGAGTCCAGACTCTTGAAAACATTGGCAAAGAAAAAATACTCTTGATTCAGTCAGATTTAAGCTCAAATCAAGAACCAAGCCTCTTAATTTGAGTGGATTTCCTTTTGATTTAACCTTAAATCTGCTTGAATCTAGCTTAAATCAAGAACCAAGCCTCTTAATTTGAGCGGATTTCCTTTTGATTTAAGCTTAAATCTGATTGAATAAAGAGTCCTTTTTCTTGTCAATGTTTTCAAGAGTCTGGACTCAAGATCCAATGTGTTTTTTTCCCAGTGTACGAAAAGGATCGCTCATCCGGGCGTTCGCAACGAACACGATAATAATCGATTCTTTACCATAGCTTCATATGGGGAAATATCGATAGTCGATTATTGGTGTTGAGATCGACTTGGGTTCGGGCCGGGGCATCCAGACTGAAAATGGAGCCGCGCTGGCTGGCCCGTCATCGTGGCTGGCCCACTGACTGGAATCGGAATCAGGATCAGCCGCCGCCACAATCAGAAAACCCGTCCGATTAACGATCATCGCCTCCAGCCGCGAGCGATCAGAAAGTTTCGCGCGCACGAGGCCAGGAGTGTCAAACAGAAACCTGGGTACATAATGGAGATGTCGCATGTTTGAGGAATTTGCGATTTGACTATTAATTCTTACGTAAAAGTTCGCGAGAAACACGACGGTGCCACTGGTTTTCTCTGAAATTAACTCCCAAGCTCAAAAAAAGCTCTCAAGTTGAGGCCAAAATGGAGGGGATATCCCACGCTATCCTGAGTGTCCACCTCTACATCAAAACGAACTATCCATGCAAAGATAGGGAGCAAATACATTAGCAGTGATGCCGTGTTTTCAGTTTTAGAGTCCCCAAATAGAGTGGCAGCCCTGTCAATGTAATTGCTCCCTATCTTTGCATGGAGAGTTCGTCTTGATGCAGAGGTGGACTCTCAGGATAGCGTGGGATATCCCCGGTCATTTTGGCCTCAACTTGAGAGCTTTTTTTGAGCTTGGGAGTTGATTTCAGAGAAAACCAGTGGCACCATCGTGTTTCTCGCGAACTTTTACATAGGAACTAACAGTCAAATAGAAAATTCCTCACACATGCAACATCTCCGTACAGGAGTCGCAAAAAATTGGCAACCTTGCTTTTAAGCCATTCGAAACACGAATCAATCCCTCGAACGATCGACTAATTTCGAACTTTCGGTTTAAGACCGCAGGAATTCTTATGTGTACTCATTGTGCGCCGGTTCACCAGATCAAGTTTTTACTTCGGTACACCCGAGAGTCGTCTAATGATAATACCAGCTCCTCATTCGGTAAAGTTTCTAAAGCTCATCGAGAAAGCTGCCAGCTGAAATGAATTAATAATTTTAAGCTTCAGCGCCTCTGAATGGGCTCTGTGATTCATCGCAGCGATGGAGTCAGGACCAGCTTTATATATATTTCTAGGAATTTTCCCATCTTTCTCAGAACGATGGAAACGAATTTATGTTTGACTCTCCGCAGGAAAAGGGATCTGATCGTCTAAAAGTTCTAAATTGAGATATTGCTGCCTGGGTATGCTTGAAGTTCACGTAGAACGCAATTCACGCGACAAAAATCACTAAAATTAGCTCATAACACATATATTAACGTTTTTAGTTTACATTGTTTAAAGAAATACCCCGCTCATAGGAAAGACAACAGTCCACTTGAATCAAATCGCGCACTACAACGATCTTGGCAAGCTTTGGTTTGGGGAAAATTTCAGTAATTTTCGTTGCGCGGATCATGTGGTACGTGAAATTTTGGTCATGAAATATGTACCAGACTACTTAAATGGACCACTAGACAAGGTACGAATTTCAGCATTCTGATACATGTTTCTGAACCAAAATTTCACGCAAAACACAATGCGCACAACGAAAATTACCGAAATCAACTCCTTACAAAGATAATTAATGATTCTTGGTGCGTGAATTCAAACCACCCGCTCGTGAAAACTCAATGATCTACGTGATTCACATCGCTCGCTAAACGTTAAAATGACAGTATTTGCGATATAAAAATCTGGGAACCTCAATCTTGACGCTTTGGCTCAGCTTTAGCAAATTGCTTATATAGTTTGAACAACACACGATGGGAAATGAACATTGCTCGTTTGAGAAGCTTGCTGAAACCGTTGTGGTGCTCGATTTGACTCACGTAGAGCTTTAAGTTTCTTGTGAGCGGGCAGTTCAAATTCTTAGTAGGTCGACGAAGAAAATGGCGAACTCGAACAATAGCGACTAATAATCGCTGCCTCCGCAAGTAAAGGAGTCCGAGCGCCGTGTTTCCGAAGTCCGGACATGCGCACCCCTCTGCATAATTAACGAAATTTTGTCGAATTTTCATACGTGAATCGAGTATGAAATTCATAATTAGGCGGGAAGTTGGCAGCATCGCCGGGCGTTGTGCCCGCGCTCCAGCTTCGCACGAGGTGGATATCAATTATCACGGTGAAAACACAAATCGTGGGAAATGGGACCGTTACTATAAAAGCGCGTGGTCTTAATCTCGAACGTAAACTGTGCATTGTGCATACTTCTTGTAGGAATCATCGGACTATGTAAGCCGGTGCATCTGCTTTTAGTTGAATACTCAGAAAACGATTTCTCAAAAAGAGAGAAATGCGACAAAAACCTCAAATAAAATGAAATGCTGACCTCCCTCCCCCCCCCCCCCCTTAAAAAAAACTCAAATAGACAGAAATGCTAAAAAAAACTCAAATGGAGAGAAATGCTAAAAAAACTCAAATAGAGAGAAATGCTACGAAAGAAGAAGGAGAAGAAGAAGAAAAATAAAAATCATTCACTGGAAAAAAAACACATTGGATCTTGAGTCCAGACTCTTGAAAACATTGACAAGAAAAAATACTCTTGATTCAATCAGATTTAAGCTTAAATCAAAAGAAAATCCGCTCAAATTAAGGGGCTTGGTCTTGATTTAAGCTTTAATCTGATTGAATCAAGAGTATTTTTTTGGCTTTTTTTTTAGAGTCTGGACTCTAGATCCAATGTGTTCTTTTTTTTTCCCAGTGCAAGGTATAGGTATACACTATACACTTCAGCAGGCGCAGTGTAGGCAATTTGCGCATCGGAGTGTATGTGCCACGGCGTGTAGCGTTTGAAGTATCTCTCGGTTGTCGAAGGCGCTACATATGGTGCGCGCGGGCGAGCCTCCTCATACTTTTATTGCTCGCGATAATTATTATTCCGATTACATAAAAAAGGTATTATTCATTTTCATGTTAGGCTTTTGTTGGGCAAGACAGCCGTAAGTGCTATAGCTTCTGCATCCTTTCGTGGTTGCGTTCTGGACGAACATCAAACACATTTTCGGGTTAGAAATTGGCAGAAGACAGTTGTTGACAAAACAACTATAATCTTTCAGCATTCCTGAGCCTGATCTCCCAAATATCGTAAGACAAATGAATCGTTGCCGCAGAGATTATGTGACAACGGAAAATATCTTTCTCACAGAAGAATTACCTCGCAGCAAGAATACATTTGTTTCTATGTTCACCAAAAACGCACGCGTATGTTATTTAGAATTTAACAATTTTTTTTTTTCAGTCTTTTTTTTTGAAACACTGAAACCCTTTTTATGGCTCGACCGAGCGATCGTGTCCTCAAAATGGACCGTCGCCGGAACGGATAGCACACATTCCTTCGTTCCCCTCACGAAAGAACGTAACATTTCAGAGTTTCCAAATCTCCCTTTGCAAATCGCATTTTTGCTAGGAGAATCGCAGGCATTTTTAATTGAAAATTTCATGGATTTCTCTTCTAATTTCAATAAAAAAAACAGCAAATTTTCTGTGACAAATTCCACGGGAGCAATCTTGTAAAAATTGATTTGTTGGAGCCAATTTTGCAACCTTGGAATGGATTTACGTTCCTTCGTCCGAATCAGACGATTCTCGAGGGACAGTTAATTATTGTTCTATCCCCGCGTTCAAGTCTCCGAGTCGAGGTCTCCGATTCGACGGATCGATCGTTGAATCGGTATCGAAATAGATCGTATTCAATCGTAGTTCGATGTATCGTTATGTTCAAAACAATAGAACATAATCTCAAACAAAAATTTCCAGAATTTAAGTCGGAAAAGCTGAAAATGATAAAATTCCAAACATTTTCTCTATGCATTGCCATACTTGCAGATTTCTCAATTTTGGCTTTTGAGGCTATGTTTACGTGATGAACCAATCGATATTGATGCGATCCAACCTGTTTGATGTATCGGATACGATCTAATCTGTGAACTCATTCGATAGAAAGCATCGTGAAGATAGGGCTGTATCGATCCGGGTCGTTCGATAATCGATCTGCTGGTCGCTGGAGAGACAAGCGGCTGATCCCGGCCGGAATGGAGACGCACGGTGCCGTGCAAAGGAAAAACGCCGTATGAACCTTCGATTGTTGCCAAATTTACTCTCAGAAAATACTTATTTTTGTGTAAACTTTTGAATATTTCTCATTTGAATTTTTAGACACTTCAGATCAAATTACGGCCGAAATTCTCCGAAAATTTGGATGAGAAATCCATGTACATTTTCTCGAAGATTCGTGATTTTTCGTAAGCAGAGTGTCTACAAGTCCGGAATTTCCGGAAAGTCCGGAAATAGTACCGATTTTTTTAGGGGGGGGGGGGGGTCCGGAAACACTGAAAAAGTGCGGAAATTCCGCAAAAAGTCCGGAATTTTCTTTCATTTTTTGGTCATTTTTGTCTCAATTTGAGCGAGAAATTCAAATGTTTGAAAGTTTTCGAATTTCGTCGAATGGAGGTATCGAAAAAGTAGTGAATTTTTCTATTAAGGAGGTATTGAATTTTTTTGGGAATATATTAAAAAATTACTGTGAAAGCACTGATTTTTGGCCCAGCTTTTTGAGTATGCACAATTTAACACTTTTAGACAAAATTTTTGTCTTTTAAAAGCTTAATTTAACTATTAAGTTTAATACTTAACTACTAATACTACAAATTATAAAGTACATACTATCTCTAATGCATTGAGAAGCTAATAAGGCACAATTAATTCAAATTAAAAATGTCTTTTTGTTTTAATTGTTGGATTTTGGCGACCGGACTCGGTCAAAGGCCAAGAACCTCCGATCACGTCCTAAGAGCGTAGAGAGGCACGATGATTAATATTATGAGAATTTTGAGAACCCCTGGATTCCAAGCTCATGGGGCTTGCGACGTTTTAATCGGCGGAGGCATCGGTCCCATTCCAAGAGCGCGAGCGCTTCAGGGTTGGGGTGCCGATGCAACCTGCTCTCATATGCGGTGTACATCTTGGTGATGTAGTCCTCCACAGAATCAATGTCGAGGTCTGCCCGGATATCGACATTCCTCTCGTACCAACGAGCTTTAGCTATGCTTCTCAGGATTTTCATTTGTATTACTTCTATCTTATCTAAATTTGTTTTGGCTGCACAACCCCACAATTGGCAGCCATAGCTCCAAACAGGCCTCAACATTGACTTGTAGAGGAGTAACTTGATATTTAAAGGTAACCGTGACTTTCGTCCGACGAGCCACTGCATATTAGAGAACTTTAAACGTAGCTGGGCTACTTTCTTTTTAATATGGGTGCCCCACCTGAGCCTGGAATCCAGGTGAAGTCCGAGATATTTGGCAGTTGTGTCATGTGGAATTATATCGTTCCCTAGGGAAAGTGGAATGTGTTTATAAGGGCGATTTGTAAAGATTACTTCTACCGATTTTGTGGCATTTAACTTTGTTTTATCTCTCAAAGTCCACTTGTTGATTTTATTCAAGTGTTGTTGAGTTGTATGACGTGCCTCTCTATAGCTCTTAGACGAAGCCAACACGAGAGTATCATCGGCGTAAACTCCCAACTTACCCCTCCTCCCGGACTGTGGGATATCCGCTGTAAAGAGAGAGTAAAGAAGGGGGGACAAGCAAGAACCCTGAGGAACTCCTGCTCTAATGGGTCTGAAACCAGAGGTTGAGTTTTCGTAACGAACTCGAAATTGTCTCCCTGTGAGAAAAGAAGACAGGAGCTCCACATGGTTACAAGGGAGCATTGAGAAAAGCTTTCCAATGAGACGCTCGTGCCAGACACGATCGAACGCTTGTGCAACATCAAGAAAAACCGCCACACAATATTCCCCCTTTTCAAGGGCGTCCTCAATGAATTTTGTGATGCGATGTAATTGATCAACTGTCGAATGCTGAGCTCGAAAGCCAAATTGTGCATCGATAATTAAATTATTTTGTTTGACTATTTCATTGAGACGTTTTATGTACAACTTTTCAAACAGTTTTCCCAGAACTGGCAACAAAGAAATTGGCCGGTACGATGCAGATTCTGCAGGCGGTTTATCTGGTTTGAGCAGAGTGATAATTTCTGCCATTTTCCATTGTGTGGGAATGTATTTAAATCGTAGAACAGCATTAAAGATACCGACCAATTTCATTATTGCCTTATTTGGGAGATTTTTTAGAATAAGACCTTCATTTTTTGGTCATTTTTGTCTCAATTTCCGTGAGAAAAAATGTTTGAATTTTTCGAATTTCGTCGAATGGAGGTACTGAAAAAGCACTGAATTTTTCTATTAAGGAGGTATTGAATTTCTTGGGAATATATTGAAAAATTACTGTAAAAGTACTGATTTTTGGCCCACCTGCGGGTTGATTATTGAAATTGATAGACAAAGCTACAGACAAAGATGACAAAAGGGATTTGGAGGGATCCTATTGGTGGAGAGCGGGTGGTTGCAATGGACAAAGGACGTGGGTGATAGACTAACTAACGGCAACCCACGAGAGATCCATAATTATGTCCATCATTTTCTCCCTTAGTCTATAAGAGCCACCCGTTTCCACCTATAGGATCGCTTCTTACTCTCTATGTCTTCTTTGTCTATCGCTTCGTTTATCAATTTCAATAATCAGTCCGCTGTTTGAGTAGACACCCTGCGGACTGATTATTGAAATTGATGGACAAAGCTATAGACAAAGAAGACAGGGAGTACGGAGCGATCCTATTGGTTGAAACGGGTGGTTCCTATAGACAAAGGGAGAAAATGATAGACTAACAGTCGGATCTCTCGTGGGTTGCCGTTAGTTAGTCTATTACCTACCTCCTGTGTCCATTGCGACCACCCGCTTCCACCAATAGGATCTCTCCATATCTCTTTTGTCTCACGGAAAAAAAACTTCGTGCGTGGGACCCGAGGTTTAGGTCATATGGATCTCTGAAGTTTTCGGATCGAGCATCTGAGCACTTAAGGTCTAGCTGCCGAAGTTCAGGTCAGACATCTGAAACTTCAGTTCTTACATCCGAAGTACTTCGGTTTTCACATCCGAAAAACTTCGGTTCTCACATCTGAAGTACTCCAGATGTAAGAACTGAAGTACTTGAGATGTAAGATCTGAAGTTTCAGATGTCTGACCTGAACTTCGGCAGCTAGACCTTAAGTGTTCAGATGCTCAATCCGAAAACTTCAGAGATCCATATGACCTAAACTTCGGGTCCCACACACGAAGTTTTTTCCTCCGTGCTCATTTGTCTATAGCTTTGTCTATCAATTTCAATAATCGGCCCGCTGGCAAGACGTTTGGCAACGTCTGAAGGCTCATACGGCGTTTTTTCCTCAGGACGGGAGCACGGTGCCCGGGCTCCCGGGATGGTATCACGTCTGACGTCTGACGTCTGACGTCGTCGTCATACTTTCACAGTCTTCGTCCTCGTCCACTCGCGACTCGCCAGCCGCGGCCGGGGAAAACTCTTGCTTCCATTGTCACATTGTGAGCCCCGATTTCGCGATTCATTCCCTGATATGGAGCCAGCATCATCCGCCAGTGGAAAATTATCACCAGTTGCCACCTTGGTCCCGCCAGAGTTTTTTAAAGGAAGAGCGTTGCCAATTGAACCGACTTGTTTCCAAATCACGTGGGCGCCAAAATTGCGAATACGAGGAGAACTAGAAAAACGGTTTTATTCGCTTTTTTGACAATCTTCGAATTCCAAAAAAATACGTGTTCTTTTAGAGGGCTATTTTGCAATCAGACATGATTGATTATACCAGAGAAAACGAAGAAAAAACAATTCCTCTACCACCAAATTGAAAAATGTCGCTTACGTGATTTCGGAAATAATCGGTTCAGTTGAACCCTTTCAACGGGCTGATTATTGTATATAATTGATAGACGAAGCGATAGACAAAGCAGACATAAGGAAAATGAAACGGTGGTCGCGGTAATCGCAATTAATGGACGAAGGAGGTTATAATAGTCCATGTTATTAACATCAACCCCCGAGGGACCCCGTAGTTAGCCCATCATTTCCCCCCCTTAGTTTATAATAATTACCTCTCTCAACCAATCAGATCGCGATATTGGCCCTTTATCATTTTGTCTATCGATTTATAGAATTTGTCCACAGTATAGATTAACAACCGTTTTCAGCAATTTCCACTCGTGTCCACTCGTTCCACAAGTTGTGTATAAGGAGAGTGTTACCAATTGAACCATTTCAGCGGGCTGTTTATTGAAATTGATAGACAAAGCGATAGGCAAAGAATGCATTTTTCATTGAATGTTTCAGATATTTTAGATCAAATCACGAACAAAATTGTCCGAAAATTTGAAAGGAAAATACGCATAATTTCTTCCCGAAAATATTTGATTTTTTCCCCAAGAAAATCTGGCACCGTCTGAAGGCTCATACGGCTATTCTCTTCAGCACGGCAGCGTAGAACTACTATGAATACACCACGTGTACTATGAATACTATTTACTTGACTTCGGTATCGTGTTAGAGGTAACGACACCCAACAGCCATTACGCCTGAACCGCTGTGCACAATAAAAGAGTACGAAGTCGCCGAACAGTTCGGAGCTTTCGTTTGCGAGGAGAGATTCGGAGAGCCAAGTTTCGGCCAATTAAGCTGCCACGCGGTAATTAAAGCGCCGCTTTTCAGCCGAGTAACGACTGTAAACCGGGAGCGCAGGAGCGACCGACAACCAACAAGCTGCATCGATGACCAACAACCGTTTCATTATCTTCGCGTGGACCGGCCTCGAATTTCTCTTCAGATTCGTATCGCCCGGGAATGGAACGGGGAAGCCAGGAGGTGACTTCCGCTTGGTTTCTGTCAAATACGCCGAGAAATGCGGCTCGCGGTATTTACGCTCGTTACACGAAGGTGATGGTGGTAATCTCTTATGTCATTTGCGTCGGTTAAAAAGTCCCAAAACTAGGTTGTCTTCAGAAGGCCGAAAATGGAACCATGGCAATGCAGGGTGTCCAGCATCAGGAAAAACCGGAAAATATCAGGAATTTTAGCCGATCAGGAAAAAATCAGGAAAATCGGAAAAATCGGACGTTTTATCAGGAATTTTTCTTACACGAATCTCCTCAGTGGAGAAGTCTTACTGCTTTCTACCTACCGTGTCAGGAGTCGTCACACAGCAAAATTCATCCTAATTTAATGAAAACGAGACGTATGAAAAAGCCGTAACTGCACAAAAAATGACATAGTTTTTTTCAAGACAGCCGTAGATGCATGAGAGCCAATGAAAACAGTGATTTCAAGAGGAATGCCGCCCTCATCTGCCGATTTCTAACCTGAAAATGTATTTGTTGTGTGTCCAACACGCTACCACAAAAGCACGCAGAAAATAGCACTCACGGCTGTCTTGCCAAATACTAACCTATAACATGAAACTGAATTTTACCTTTTTCATGTACTTTAAAATAAAATCTGTCGAGTTTTAATCCCCCCAATGATTTCTAAGAGTCTATGGAATGATTGGTTGCGATTTGACAAAGAACGGAGGCTTCTTTTAATAAAGTGTTCCACTCGGAAGCTTCTAGGCCCATTTTCTCAAAACTTAATTTTTGCACTTACGGCTCTTTTCGCTATTACGGCAGTTTTATTTTTCGATGGGTTCGTGTCGATCGAATCGACACAGGCTTCTCCACTTCAACCGATTCATGTTGATCGAATCACTCTCCGCGAGGGAGCAACATGTACCCATTATATCCTCTCGTTTAGGCTCGAGCGAATGTCTATGATTCCGAGGGGCGGCTCGCGCGAGTAGCTAGCGCGAGTGGCTCGAATGCTCCAGTTTGACGGATCCATTCCACGGCTCCATCTCGCGGCGAGAACCCGTTGTCCGCAAGTGCAGCGTGCGTGCGAGTAAGGCACGTCGTGACGTCATCGGTGCCGTCGTCCGTTGGAGCGAGCAAGACGCGAACGCGGGCTAATTGGATCCACGAGCGAAAGGAATGGCATGGCCGCGTAGCCATTGCCCAGATGCCCATTCCGAGCCGAAGAAGTGGAGACTTCCTTCCACGGAGCGGGATACTGCCCGAGTTCCTGATTCCTCGCCGGTGGAACGTGCTCCAGGGGATCCTTCCTCTATGGTAGGCCCAACCGACGGCGAAAGCTACATGCCGTTTTCTATACTAAAATAATGGGCCACTAAACTTTGTGCTCTTTATTTAACAGGGTGCACTGGGAAAAAAAAAAAAAAAAAAAAAAAAAAAAAAAAAAAAAAAAAAAAAAAAAAAAAAAAAAACACATTGGATCTAGATCACAATTTTTTTTTAGGTAAGCTTACCAGCCTGTCTCAGTAAAATTACCAATAATTGGTAGAAAAAGTGAGATGGTAAAGGTACCAACGGACCTTGGTAAAAACGCAGTGAATTTTTTCTCAGTGCATGCCTACGGGAGCAGTAAGACGAAATAGAGCACCCACACTGGAAAAAAAAACACATTGGATCTAGAGTCCAGACTCTTGAAAACATTTACAAGAAAAAATACTCTTGATTCAAGCAGATTTAAGCTTAAATCAAAAGGAAATCCGCTCAAATTAAGAGGCTTGGTTCTTGATTTAAGCTTAAATCTGATTGAATCGAGAGTATTTTTTCTTGTCGATGTTTTTAAGAGTCTGGACTCTAGATCCAATGTGTTTTTTTCCCCAGTGAGGGTGTCTAGCATCAGGAAAAACCGGAAAATATCAGGAAAGTAAACCGATCAGGAAAAAATCAGGAAAATCGGAAAAATCGGACGGGTTATCAGGAATTTCCTTACGCGAATCTCCTCAGCGGAGAAAGTCTTACTGCTTTTTGCCTACCGTGTCAGGAGTCGTCGCGCCGTCTTTTATTTCTGCACTGGAAAAAAAACACATTGGACCTAGAATCCAGACTCTTGAAAACATTGACAAGAAAGAGGACTATTGATTCAATCAGATTTAGGCTTAAATCAAAAGGAAATCCGCTCAAATTAAGAGGCTTGGTTCTTGATTTAAGCTAGATTCTGATTGAATCAAGAGTACTTTTTCTTGTCGATGTTTTTAAGAGTCTGGACCCTATAAGGGGATGCAATGTGTTTTTTCCCCAATGCAGCTCAGCTGGTACCTACATTATAGTTTCTTGAATGAGCATTGTAGACTTCACCAGTTCAATTTGGTATAGGAATAAGCTGGAATTCACAACATCAAAAGAGTCATATTATCACGAATTTAATTTCGCCAGGGGCTTTCCAGTTGTTACGGGCGTTACGCCCATCATTTGTAGCTATAAATGTAACTAAAACGAGCTTTCTTTAAGGCATGCTTTGACTCGGTCATCCAAATATAGCCATTGATGATGGGCGTAACTCCTCGAAGACTTTTGGATTGGCAAATATAAAATTCATAAAAAGTATGACACCTGGCTGTTGTGATCTCAAATTATTCCAACCGGTTCATAGTTCATCCGTATACTCAATCATGTCAGCATTCATCGAACCTCCCCAAATATTCTCTCGTAATCATATTCTTTCCAGTTGAAAGATGTAGATCGTTACAAATCAGGTTGTCATCGTCAGGGAATGCCGGGAAAATCGGACAATGTTAGAGAATTTTAAAAAGCCAGGAGAAACCTGAAAATGTCAGGGAAAAATCGTCAAATCACCTTCACTTGTTTTTTCGAGTGGGTTTGACGTTTCGAACAACACATTTTGCTGGAAAACTATGTCCAACTATGTCTTAATAACGATTTGGTATTTGTTCAATTTTCAGGAAATTTCATCAAAATGTGTCAGAAAAATTTTAGGGAATTTTATAAAGTCAGGGAAAACCTTGAAATGTCAGGGAAAAATCGTCAAATCACCTTCACTTGTTTTCTCGAGTGGGTTTGACGTTTCGAACGACAAATTTTTCCTGAAAACTCTTTCTAATTATGTCTTCTTAACGATTAGACATTTGTTCAATTGTCAGGGTATTTCATTAAAATGTGTCAGGGAAATCAAGGAAATGTCAGGGAATTTAATTTCCCAAATTCTGTGGCAACCCTGCATAAATGCGTCTAATTTTAAACGCATTCATTGGATTTGGTGTCCAAACTCTTCATAACATTGACAAAAAAAATACTCTTGATTCCATCCGAATTTTCCTTCACTGGAAAGAAAACACATTGGATCTAGAGTCCAGACTCTTGAAAACATTGACAAGAAAAAATACTCTTGATTCAATCAGATTTAAGCTTAAATCAAAAGGAAATCCGCTCAAATTAAGAGGCTCGGTTCTTGATTTAAGCTTAAATCTGATTGAATCAAGAGTATTTTTTCTTGTCGATGTTTTTAAGAGTCTGGACTCTAGATACAATGTGTTTTTTTTCCAGTGTTGAATCCAAGAGCCGAGCTTCTTGATTTAGGCGGATTTCCGTTTGATTCAAGAGTTTTTTTCTTGTCAATATTTTCAAGAGTCTAGACTCTAGATTCAAGCGATTTTTTCCCCCAGTGTTTTATTTTTCAAAGATCCAAGGTGGAATCCGGAGCTACGGATCCCGAAAGACTCAACGTCCTATGCAATGGACAAAAATAGTGAGCGAGGTTAAAGAGGCGCGAAAAATCGGCATGAAATCAGCGCTCGAGCTGGCCGCCGCGCATGCGCAGTCGGGCGTTTCGCGTTGAGCGGCCGCAATAATGGAGGCAGCGCAGTTATCTACGTGACCAGGCGCATCGCCCACGGTGGAAAAATATGCACTTTTAACGGCGGAAACCCGCCATTTTGGACCGCGATTCGGCCGTCGGAATTCTTGCACTGAAAAAAAAACACATTGGATCTAGAGTCTAGACTCTTAAAAACATCGACAAGAAAAAATACTCTTGATTCAATCAGATTTAAGCTTAAATCAAGAAGCAAGCCTCTTAATTTGAGCGGATTTCCTTTTGATTTAAGCAAAAATATGATTGACTCAAGAGTCCTTTTTATTGTCAATGTTTTTAAGAGTCTGGACTCTAGATCCGATGTGTTTTTTTTTTTCCAGTGAAGAATGAAAATTCCTTCGTCACTGGCGCTTTACAATTCCCACTCATTCTAACGGCCATTGACTGACGAGCACACCCCTCTTTTTTCACCTGTCTCCGGCTTCGTTTGGCAGAAATACGTCCATTTTTGCACAGGAAAAAAATCATGCAGAAACCAGCACTTATTGTCTTGCCCAACAACAGCCTAACATGAAAATGAATAATACCTTTTCTATGTAATCGGAATAATAATTATCGCGAGCAATAAAAGTATAAAGAGGCTCGCTCGCGCGCACCATATGTAGCGCCTTCGACATCCAAGAGATACTTCAAACGCTACACCGTCGCACATACACTCCGATGCGCAAATTGCCTACACTGCGCCTGCTGGAGCGTATACCATGCACTGGAAAAAACACATTGGATCTAGAGTCCAGACTCTTGAAAACATCGACAAGATAATAAAGTACTCTTGATTCAATCAGAATCTAGCTTAAATAAAGAGCCAAGCCTCTTAATTTAAGTGGATTTCGTTTTGATTCAAGCAAAAATCCGATTGAAATAAGAGTATTTTTTCTTGTCAGCGTTTTCAAGAGTCTGGACTCTAGATCCAACGTATTTTTTTTTTTTTCTTCTGTGTATATTTCCGAAAATGTGAAACAAAAAAGTTCAAGAGTGGTTCCATTGGGTTTTTCGTGATATTCTCCTTTAGGACCACTCCTTGAAATTGAATTTGTGACTATATAAACATCAAAATTTGAAGTTTTAGCCTTAAAATTTCACGTCCGATCTCCTCTATTAGATTGTTTCACCGTGCGACGATGACACAAGGACGAAAATTCCATCATCGCCGCTGACGTCACTGGCGCTTTACAATTCCCACTCATTCTAACGGCCATTGGCTGACGAGCACACCCCTCCTTTCTCACCTGTCTCCGGGTTCCATGGGCAGAAATCCGTCCATTTTTAAGCTCGGAACTCAGGATTCGTGCCGTATGCGTGGCGCTCATCGCGAGTCTGTAGGCGTCCAGCGAGGTCGGGTCCGCCGTCCGTCCGCTCGTCCGCTCGTCCGGGCCTCGCGTCCAGCAGAAGAGACCGTTCCACGGCGCGATGCTGGTGCCAGTGCTGGTGTTGTGGTTGCGCCTGGAGATCTGTAAAAAGGAGAAAAACGACGAAGCGCGGCCCACGAGGTATCCTACGCGACGGGCGACGCGGTCGCGAGTCGCGATTGCGGTCCCCAGCGCCAGATTCGATCACCCACTCTGTCAGAGGAGCGCCCGAGTCTACGTTGCCAAAATGGGTCTCATGCCTACTAAAGTACCTATATTAAGAGAGTATGGCCACTGGGCCCTAGAGTCCCTTTATACTGAGAGTCAAGACAATTCGGCTCATGGATGTCACTAGAGTCCCTTTATACTGAGAGTCAAGACAATTTGAATCCATTTCTGATTGGTTCCCGTATTTTAGGCCTCCACAGTGTCACAAACGAGAATAAAGATTACATTTTCACCAATTGCAAAGATTATAATCTGGAATGGACCAGGGAATTATGGGTTCGGCAAGGAACAAACGGAATGAGAGGAGGAACGGAGAAAGGCATTTGAGAATGGGCCGATCAAAGATTACAAAAAACGTTCAATTTCTGTAATCTTTATTCCCGTTTATGACATCCATGAGCCGAATTGTCTTGACTCTCAGTATAAAGGGACTCCAGATGTCACAAACGGGAATAAAGATTACAGAAATTGAACGTTTTTTGTAATCTTTGATCGGCCCATTCTCAAATGCCTTTCTCCGTTCCTCCTCTCATTCCGTTTGTTCCTTGCCGAACCCGTAATTCCCTGGTCCATTCCAGATTATAATCTTTGCAATTGGTGAAAATGTAATCTTTATTCCCGTTTGTGACACTGTGGAGGCCTAAAATACGGGAACCAATCAGAAATGGATTCAAATTGTCTTGACTCTCAGTATAAAGGGACTCTACTGGGCCCTATGGAGAGGCTTAGGACCCAAAAATGGCGGTGCTTTGTTTTGGTTTTTGAGGATGGGAGGGGGGTCATTGCCAACTTTTGACGGTTATCACCAACCGCACTTGCTGCCAACCTTACTGCATCTAAGATAATTGCACTCGAAAATTGCACACGATTAGCCTTAAAAATATGTAAAGAAGTCGCAATAGTGCATTTGGGTAAATTTCTCGTTACGATAAGCAAAGAAAACTACATTTTGAGTCATTTTGCATTACATTAACTTATGGCGTCCACCATTTTTGGGTCCTAAGGGCTCCATTCAGCTTAAGATGGCTGAGCCAATCATAGGTGGTAACACAAGTTGCCATACTCTTTCAGTATAGGTACTCGAGGTCTCATGCCTACGGGAGCAGTAAGACGAAATAGAGTACCCATACTGGAAAAAAAACACATTGGATCTAGAGTCCAGACTCTTGAAAATATTGACAAGAAAAAATACTCTTGACTCAATCAGATTTAAGCTAAAATCAAAAGGAAATCCGCTCAAATCAAGAGGCTTGGTTCTTGATTTAAGAAAAAATCCGGTTGAATCAAGAGTATTTTTTCTTGTCGATGTTTTTAAGAGTCTGGACTCTAGATCCAATGTGTTTTTTGAGCCTTCATCTTTTAGGCGCCATGACCGATTTTTTAGGCGCATTTGGCGCGCTGACGCCTGTGAGTTTCGAACACTGGTTCATACAGAAAAAGTGCATTTCTGTACGAGCCATGGTTAGAACATACTTTTATGTGTCTCGAGGTTCATCCCAGCGTGCACTCTCTTCGCTATCACGGTAGTTTAGTCAAAAGTTGCAAAACCGATGGATCGACGTTAATTTAACCGCGATGAAGTGACGGAGTTAGTTAAGCGATGAAATCGGCTCCGTTCTGGAGCTGAGTCCGCGGTTAATCGGCAAACCGAGCGAGCGCAAACAAACCGATCCTTTCTCAAACACAAACCGCGCATTTCACATCGAACCACGACATATGCCATTTGCGGCACGACACACCACCGCAATTGCGGGACCTCTGATCCTCGACTACGTCACACGCTTCGTTTTTCCATCGTCTCGATTCTGGCCATGAAATAAGGAAGTTGCGCTTGTTAGACCCGCGGGTCGATTTTTGAAATTGATGGACGAAGCTATAGGCAAAGACAGGGCCGGATTAAGGGGGTGGCCACATGGGCCGCAGCCCATGGCGGCAAATTTAGGGGCGGCAAATTTTGCAATTTTTTTAAATGTAGGTATAAAAAAAATCGGATTCCGAAAAAAAATGATCAATGAGAAAAGGGGGCAAAATCTCTCTTTCCTAAGAGTATAGTAATTTCTAATTTTGTCGTTTTTCGGTAATACAAGAGACAGCATCTTTAATTAGTCGAGTTAAGAGAGGAACTAAACATGCAATTTGGCCTGGAGCTCAGCGCAGAGAGGAATGATGACGAGGACTTGAGATGAAAAGGACAAGCCCTCGGCACGGTGGTCGACATGTAACACATATTAGCGCCTACAAGACTGCATGAATACTTCACTCATTTCGTCAAACACAGTGCGGCCAGCAGCGGTTGGCTTGAAACGCATAGCGCCTACAAGACTGATGGAATACTTCACGCATTGCGCCAAACACAGTGCGATCAGCCCGGCGCGCAGCGGTGGAAGTTAAACTAATTAAACCACATCTATGTTTGTTCTTTCATAATTTTTTGGTTCATTTCTTATAAATGGAGGACCTTGTCCATTTAGAGATGTGTTTACGGAACTTAACTTTCGCGCAAAGTTCCGTGAAATTTTGCCAGTTGTGTTGACAGGACTTCCGCAAAAAGTGTAGCAAAAAAGACTGAGGGGATCTGGAGGGATCCAGAGTACCTATATAGAGAGAGTAAGGACACGTCGAAAGATGGAGCTCTTAGGGCCCAAAAAAGACAGCCAACATTTGAAAACGAAAAATGTCACTGCCAATCTTCAGGTTTCAATATCAAACCAAAATGGCCAAGAATGTTCGTAAATAAGCGCTCGTCCGCTTTAATGGGTAAATTTACGCCAAAACTAAGTCGAATTCGTACTTTAGCAAACACGGATCGTGAGAATAGTGATAATAAATCACTCCGGATAATTTGAATTCATAAATCTATGCCCCTTGGCTGCCCCTTTGGGCCCTAAGAGCTCCATGACCTAACCTCGAAGTTGCCGATAAGTCCGTACTCTCCCCATATAGGTATTCCACTTTTGGGCCCTACGATCTCCATACTTCGACCAGTTTATACTCTCCCCAAATAGGTAATCAAGTGCACATACACTGGAAAAAAAGTCACTGGCTTTATAGACATACCGTCCGTTCCGGGCTCAGAGGGCGAAAGTTCCGAAGACTAGAGCCGGAATTTTCGGTCTCTGAGCCCGGAACGCGGACGGTATGTCTAAAGCCCATATAAGTACGGCTTCCACGGCCGGAGTTTCCTTTTTAGTGTAACAGACTTTTATAAGCATTTGGCGTAATGACTAAAGTTCCACGAACTTCAAGTCTACACCGGGAAAAAAAAAACACATTGGATCTCGAGTCCAGACTCTTGAAAACATTGACAAGAAAAAATACTCTTGATTCAATCGGATTTTTGCTTGAATCAAAACGAAAGCCGCTTAATTTAAGAAGCTTGGTTCTTGATTTAAACTAGATTCTGATTGAATCAAGAGTACTTTTTCTTGTCGATGTTTTTAAGAGTCTGGACTCTAGATCCAATGTGTTTTTTTTTTTTTCAGTGTACCTTCTTCGGATACAAATACTATTTTGAGTCCTGTGATAATTCCCGTTCACGTAAGCACCTGCGTGGGTCGCAGCGTCTCGGGGGACGATCGGACTGATGGGCTGATTTGTTTGTCGCACGGTGACGGGTCTAATAATATCCACAGACCGATATGGTAGTCGTGACGTCACATCTGATATACACTCAATTACACGCATTTCAATTGCGCGTTTGTTTTTCATTTGTGGGCTCCTCTCCTACCGCGCGTCGCATCTCGTCCAATAACTGCCCCCGCTCCCGGAGCCTGACTCATGAGTCACGGTGGCACTTCGAATCCGATGTTGCCGATTTTCCCTCGAAAATTTACGAAAGTTTTAAGAATTTGTCACCGTGGTTACAGGTGGAAATGTATAGGATGTGTTCAAGTCCTGAAAGTCCTGGAGATCGGTAATGGAGATGTTGCATGTGTGAGGAATTTGCGATTTGACTGTTGATTCTTATGTAAAAGGTCGCGAGAAATACGATGGTGCCACTGGTTTTCTCTGAAATCAACTCCCAAGCTCAAAAAAAGCTCTCAAGTTGAGGCCAAAATGGAGGGGATATCCCACGCTATCCTGACAGTCCACATCCACATCAAGACAAACTCTCCATGCAAAGATAGGGAGCAAATACATTAGCAGTGATGCCGTGTATTCAGTTTTAGAGTCCCCAAATAAAGTGGCAACCCTGTCAATGTATTTGCTCCCTATCTTTGCATGGAGAGTTTGTCTTGATGTAGAGGTGGACTCTCAGGATAGCGTGGGATATCCCCTCCATTTTGGCCTCAACTTGAGAGCTTTTTTTGAGCTTTGGAGTTAATTTCAGAGATAACCAGAGGCACCATCGTGTTTCTCGCGAACTGTTACATAAGAATCAACAGTCAAATCGCAAATTCCTCACACATGCAACATCTCCATTCTTATGACCGGTCTCGAAGTCACGAGCAAGTCCATGAATTTCACTTGATTGAGGTCCCGAAAAATCTAAACACTAAGGCGTGCTTTGCGATTAATCTGCCATTGAAACCTATGGAAAAGGATCGATAAGCAGGATGTCCGCAACGAACTTTACTATAATCGTTTCTTCACCATAGTTTCAAATGGAGAAATATCGATAATCGATTATTCTCGCTTCGCCACTGAAATACACCTATCTGAAGTGTCAAAGCTCACTGAAAAAAAATCTCAGCGTATTTACGAAGAAAAGGGTAAAATTACCAAGAATTCAGGGTTCTATTTGACCCCAGTTTTTTCTTGGTAAAATTACCATTTATGGAATCTGTAATTTTACCGAGAAATCTCGATGAAATTATTGAACTTTCTCGGTAATTTTACTGGACCTTGGTCAAAACGCCAATATTTTTTATCGACCGTGGTAGAATTACCGAAATAAAATGGCAAAGTTACTGGTAATTGATTACCAATAAAAGTGGTATTCTTACTCATTAAAACAGTAAAAATACCAATTTTTAGGTAAATTTACCAGCCTGTCTTGGTAAAATTACCAATAATTGGTAAAAAAAGTGAGATGTTAAAGGTACCAACGGACCTTGGTAGAAACGCCGAGAATTTTTTTCAGTGCAATTCGGCGTGTAGGTGAGATTTTTCAAAACCGGACACGTTGCTGTCCATAGATGATTTTGCGTAGTGTCGTCCAGTGTGCTCGCAAGTTGGCGTAATTGACTCAATTAGGTAAAGAATTCAGGTGCTCCCATCATGCCTCTCCTCCCCCCCCTCCCTTCTTCATTCAGACGTCGCACAGTGTGATGCATGGTGCGGCGAACATACTCTTGAGTATTTTCTATTCCTTTTCTTCATCATTTATCCCGCGGTGTGTTGAATACTAATTGTTCGTTGAACCTTGCCTCGAAGCGGCACGTCATAGAAAAGAAGTGAATGTGTGAAGGTGTACCGCGCTTCTTGGGAAGGGAAGGGGGAGGGAAGGATTACTGAAATATGGTCAGGGGTATATACACAGCCAGAGGCAACCGGGGGATAAAAGCGTAGCCGGAGGGGGGGTGTCAAAGGGGTCTCGATATCCTACAAACGTCACTTTTCGTAATTTTCAGGAAATTTTTACCTCTGGGCCCCTCCCCCCCCCCCTCCAGCAAAAATGTCTGATTACGGCAGCACTGCGGGGGCACATCAGGGGAATATAATAGGTCAGGGGAATATAATAGGTCAGGGAAAATTTCGAAACGTCAAGTCGTTTTCTATCATACCACATTATTTTGAAACTCAGGGATTTTTCTCAGAATTTCCCGGAAAAACCTGGAATACCAGGCAAATTTAATTCGAAATTTTTGTGACCATCGCGAGTCGGTAAATATCCGGAAATTTTAAACTTTTCCTAAACTTGGTACCTTGTTTATCAGAGGACCACAGATCGTGAATTAGAGAGAGAAAATCAGTTAATCACAGGAAAACTGACTGGATTTTCCGTCGAGAATATTTATTCGTGCACCAAGAAACAAATCGCTTGGATAAAGCAAGTTTTAGCTTGATAAAAGCTACCTTCTTCTTGATTCCAGCCTCTTTTGATCCTAATTCTTTATTTTACATTAAATCCTTTTTATCTAACGTAGAATCCCACTTTTTCCCAAAAGGAATCACGACTACTTTTAAATTGTTTCCTATGCAGCTAAAACGAGCACACCCCATCTTCCCCACACGTCTCTACCTAGTTCCCTTAAGCATAAAGACGTCCATTTCAGAGAAATTTTCCATCGGCGGCAAATTAGAATACATTTTAGAATATTTTTGCTTTAGATCATATTATTCTTTCTCCAGTGTTCACTTTCATCTCACTGAAAAAAAACTCCGGCCGTGGAAGCCATACTTACGGGCTGTACAGACACACTGTCCGCGTTCCGGGCTCAGAGGCCGAAAGTTCCGGGCGTAGCGCCCGGAGCAAATGGAGCCACGGCTCCAGCACCCGGAACTTTCAACCTCTGAGCCCGGAATGGACGGTATGTCTGTATTGTTCGTAAGCTTTTTTCAGTGCTTTTGTGTTTCGCATACTCATTTTATGGCTTGCAGACGCCCTGTATCATATTGCGTCATGAGCATGAGCACCCTACAAGTCGAAAAAGCCAATCTCCTTTCTCAAGTTTTTCCTTAACGGGCAACGGAGAGACGACGCGACGTGATTTGATAAAAATAGACTACTTTCGATTATTCCATAATTTTCCGCGCGAAACTGATGTGACCAGCTTACTCGGCGCTTTTTTTCTGTCCGCTCTTTAATATTCCGAACCGCGAAACCCACGAATTCGGGCGGCTCGAACCTGCGCCATCAATGAGCTTCTTTCCTCATTAGGACTTCCTCGCCCTCGCATGGATGGCTGTCGGACCGTATTTGTCACACCTGAACGCTATTTAAAGACCATTTAAATTTACACCTCACGTCAAATTAAATCACGCCGATGCAGGTGACAAACACCTCGAGAGGGCCTCAGGCGTTGATGCCTTGGTTTTTGTCGGCGTATTTTTGCGTATGGAGTGATTTAAGGAGGGTATGGATACGATAGACATTATCGGTCGAAAAATAAAAAACACGAACCGATCGGTTCACGGCATTGTCGATAGATTCACGGCTTTGTCGATCAATTCCCGGCTTTGTCGATCAATTCCCGGCTTTGTCGATCAATTCACGGCTTTGTCTACCAATTCACGGCTTTGTCTACCAATTCACGGTTTTGTCGATCGATACATGAAGTTTTAAATTAATTCACGGCTTTGTCGATCGATTCATGGAGTTTTCGATCGATTGACGGCTTTGTCGATTCATTCATGAAATTTTCGATCACTTCACGGCTTTGTCGATCGATTCATGGAGTTTTCGATCGATTGATGGCTTTGTCGATTGATCCATGAAGTTTTCAATCAATTCACGGCTTTGTCGATCTGTGCATGGAGTTTTCGATTGATACGGCTTCGTCGATTATTGGTCGATTCACGGCTTTTTCGATCGACCCACGAGTTTGACGATCGATTCTTGGCTTTTTCGATCTATTCACGGCTTTGTCGATCATTTTACAGCTTTGTCGATCGATTCATGAAGTTTTCAATCAATTCGCGGATTTGTAGATCGAGTCATGGAGTTTTCGATTAATTCGGCTTCGTCGACCAATTCACGGCTTGGCCGATCGGTTCATGGCTTTGTCGATAAATTCACGGCTTTGTCGATCAATTTACGGCTTTGCCAATCGGTTTACGGCTTTGCCGATCGATTCACAATAGCTCCTGAAAATCAGGGAATAATCTGGGAATGAACACAGTCTAGAATTCCAGACACCACCTACTCAAAAGGTAAAATAGTAATGCGAGGTCTTTAAAACATACTGTCTTTGCCGTGGACAATGGCATGACTTGGATGCGTCGGTCACGAGGCTTCGGTTTTCGTCGACGACTTTTACTACCAACGCTGCGGTGATAGCGAAGAGAGCAGCAAGTGAATTTATGTATGAGCCATGGTTAGCACATGCTTTTATGTGTCTCGAGGTTTATCCCAGCATACACTTACAGGGTGTCTACAAGTCCGGAATTTCCGGAAAGTCCGGAAATAGTACTGATTTTTTAAGGGCGGTCCGGAAGTACTGAAAAAGTGCGGAAATTCCGCAAAAGGGTCCGGAATTTTTTTCATTTCTTCGTCATTTTTGTCGCAATTTCAAATTTTTGAAATTTTTCTAATTTCATCACATGGAGGTACTGAAAAAGTACGGAATTTTTCTGTTGGAGGAGGTACTGAATTTCTTGAGAATGTATTGAAAAAGTACTGTAAAAGTACTTATTTTTGACCAGCCTGTTTCAGTAGACACCCTGGCTTACTGCTCTCTTCGCTGTCACGGTAGAGCGTCGTCGTGGCGACCGGTTTGTCGTCTGCGTGGGTGGACGCTTCTCTCAACGCCGATCGGGTCGGTCGCCGCGGTGAGTCGGTAGCGGTTGTCGACCTTAGTTTCGGTTTCGTACGCACTCGTTCTGTCCATTTTAAGGCGCCCGCGAGTTTAACCAAGTCAGCGTCAGCGGCTTTGGAATTTTATGAATGGAGCGCGACGCGACGCCCAACTCAGCTTACAGTGGTCCCACGAGGACAGGGTTGCATGGGTGAAATGACAAATATGAAATACTGAAAATTTCCGTGAGATTTTTTATGAAATTTCACAAATTTGTGAAAAATTGAACATATTTTCAAGGGCTGCTGGGCACACTGGTAAAAAAAACACATTGGATCTAGAGTCCAGACTCTTGAAACATTGACAAGAAGAAATACTCTTGATTCAATCAGATGTAAGCTTAAATAAAAAAAATCCGCTCATATTAAGAGGCTTGGTTCCTGATTTCAGCTTGAATCTGATTGAATCAAGAGTATTTTTTCTTGTCGATGTTTTTATAAGTCTGGACTCTAGATCCAATGTGTTTTTTTCCCAGTGTATGCAACATGCTATAAAAAACACCAAAAAGCAAAAACCAGTCGCCTCTCTTTCTTTAATGTCGCATTTAATTGCGAAAAATATTTTTCAGTATTTTCCGTATTTGTCTAAATTTTCATGAAATATTTCACTTGAAATTTCAATATTTTATTTTTTATGAAAAATTGCACCCCTACACGAGGAGGGAAAAAATTTGATTCGTATCGGTGACTACTATACAGGGTGCTCTTAAAATCCCGCTACACCAATACCAGCTATTACCCTTGTAACTTTTGAACTATAATCGAGATAGAGACTTGAAATTTTGTGTGTGATACAATGTCAAAGGATGAAGCTACTTTTGGGAACCCCCAAAATTTGGAAGCGACCGCTCTGAAAAGGACCAAGAACCCCCGGAACATGGCCCAAGTTGCACTTTTCGACGGAAAAATTGAGATATTTTGTATATTAAGTCATGATTTTTGGTTATAATATTGCTAGGATCATCAACACCTGAGCGGTTATTCTCGATCTCGTCGCAATTTTATCTCTACGAAACCGCGTTTGATTAAATCGAAATTTTATCTCAATTTACCAATTGCTTTGTTCCACAATATTGCGTTAAATCGCTGTCGATAAAATCGCGATTTTATTGCCAATCAAAAAAATGGTAAGTGTTACGCACCTCATACGTACACCTTTATCCCGAATCCTCTAAAATAATGCTCATTGTGCGCATACTGTGTATCGACTACCATCATTTGCCGCGCCAGGCAAATTGCAAAAGTTGATAAGGCGCGATAAGGAATTCCGCCTCCGAAAAAGAGACGAGCGTTTGAATTCTTCGAGGTTTTTTTCGATTTCGACTTAAGATTTCTCCTAAATTTTAATGCCTCGTGTTCCGTTCGGGAATCGCGTCCGAGGAAAAATGCGAGACTTTGTAAGAGAATTTTAGTATGTGACCCCCAGATTCCCATCGAAGATCCAACTTGATCAGTGAAGCATCCGAATTGAAGATGAAAGTTGGATGCTGTGACAAGTGACATAGCTCAATTTATGTGCATAAGGTGCGTTCTGTGGCGAGGCGTGATTGATCGATTATCGATGTTTCCCCATTTGAAACCATGGGAAAGAATCGATGATTAAAGTGTTCGTTGGAAACACTGTCTATCGATCCATCTCCGCAGGTGTAAATGGCAGATATATCGCAAAGCACGCCACACCACTGTCATGCATCTGTTTCGATTCCGTGCGGACATGCGGCGATCTCGTCCAAGCACGCACTGGTAAAAAAAACCTCTTGGTTCAAGAGTGCAGTTTCTTGTCGCCGGATTTAAGAGTCTGGACTCTTGTTTCAATGCAAAATTCGCTTGAATCAATGCAAAATCCGCTTGAAACAAGAGTTCAAGACTCTTAAATCCGGCGACAAGAATCTGCACTCTTAAGTCAATGCAATGCGGCATTGGTCCAAGAGGTTTTTTTTACCAGTTCGGGGATAAAATTCACTCCTTTTCCTTAGTTTCTAATTGTTCTATTTTTTTGTTTTTCTTTACTGTTCGTTACGCTCAGAAAATGCTTAGTTTTGAAGAAAGTTTTGGATGTTTTTCCTTGACATTTTCGGATACCGCAGATTAAATTCCGAAAAAAATTCTGTGAAAAACTGGACGAAAATATTCACAACTTTCCCTGAAAATTCGTATTTTATGTGAGGAATTTTGGCAACGTTTGAAGGCTCGTACGCTTTTCTTGCCGAGGACGGTAGTATTGGCTCCTGGATCGCATTGTTGCCAGGAAGTGCTGAATAATCAGCACACTTCTTCATTTAAACCCGTATAAAATATTCACTTTTTATCGTGCAATCTGGCAGCTTTAATCAGGATCGAGATGCGCTCATCCGACGTGGACGTTGGAGACGCAGGTGTGTCGCGAAGTGTCAGCGTGTCACTTTGACGAGCACCTTTTTTCGCGGACGGCGGGACCCCGCCCGCCCCCGGATGACGTCACCCTGTGTCGTCTTCCGCCTTCAATTCGACCACGGCAGTGCCGAGGCGTGAGTGATCGATTATCGATATTTCTCCATTAGAAGCTATGGTAAAGTATCGATTATCGAGATGTTCGTCGCGAATACCCTGTCTATCGATCCTTTCCCATAGGTTTAAATGGCCAGGGTGTCTACAAGTCCGGAATTTCCAGAAAAAATACTGCTTTTTTAAGGGCGGTCCAGAAATACTAAAAAAGTGCGGAAATTCCGCAAGAAGGCCCGGAATTTTTTTGTCACTTTTGACGTAATTTGAGCGAGAAATTTAAATTTTTCGAATTTCGTCAATCGGAGGTACTGAAAAAGTACTGAACTTTTCTATTGAAGAGGTACTGAATTTCTTGGGAATGTACTGAAAAAGTACTGTAAAAGTACTGATTTTTGGCTATACCTTTTTTAGTAGACACCCTGATGGCAGATCATTCGATTTATCGCAAAGCGCGCAACTGGACCACGGTGCCAAGAAGACTCGCGCTCACCGCGCAAGAAGGGCCCATATCTAATTTTCCGTGATAGCGAAGAGAGCTGTAAGTGTCAAATTTTCGAGGTCGAGTTTCCTTCGAAATTCGCGACCAATCTCTTTCAGATGAAATCACTGAAGTAGCAAAATTCATCATATTTTAATGAAAACGAGAACGAGACATGTGAGAAAGCCGTAGGTACGCAATAATGACGTAGTTTCAGGCAAGACAGCGGTAAGTGTCAATATTCCTCCAGAGAGCCAATGATAACAGTGATTTCTAGTAAAGTGCCGCCCTCTCCTGCCAATTTTTAACCTGAATGTGTTTGTTGTGTGTCCAGAACGCAGCCACGAAAAGCGTGCAGAAGGTAGTATGTACGGCTGTCGTGCCTAACATGAAAATGAATACTACTCTTTTATGTAATTGAAATAATAATTATCACGAGCAATAGAAGCATAAAGAGGCTTGCCCGCGCGCACCATATGTAGCGCCTTCGACATCCGTGAGATACTTCAAACGCTACACCGCGTGGCACATGCATCCCGATGCGCAAATTGCCTACACTGCGCCTGCTGGAGTGTACACCGTGTTTTGAGGTGTAACCCGTCTACCCGCAGTTCACGACGTTGTTTCAGACAATGCAGCAGTTAGTGACATTATTCACCCAGAGAGCCAATGAAATTGGTGCTTTCAAGTAAAGTGCCGTCCTCTTCTTCCGATTTTTAACTTAAAGGTGTTTGTTGTGTGTCCAAATCGCAACCACGAAAGCATGCAGAAGATAGCCTTTACGGCTGTCTTGCCGAACAGTAGCCTAGCATGGAAATGAAAAATTCCCTTTTTATGTAATTGGAATAAAATCAGTCGATTTTTAATCATCCCAACGATTTCTAGGAGTCTTTCGAACGATTAGTGGTCATTTGACAAAGAGTGTGGGCTTCTTTCGATATTATTTTCCGGTCAGAAGCATTGGCGGATCTAGCAAATTGGCAACACTGTTTTTCTCCATTTAAACCTATGGAAATGTATCGATTCTTGGAAGGGCCAGGTGCCCCGACAAGAATCGATTATTTAACATAGGTTTAAATGGAAGGAATCCGTTGTGCCGGAAAGAAGAAGGAATCCGAAAGAAGCTTCCGAGCTCGTTTTCTCAAAACTTCATTTTTGCACTCACTGCTCTCATCGCTTTCGCGGCAGTGCAGCCGACGATATCTGAACATAATAAAAAAAAAGCTAAACGTCCCAAAATAGCCGTCTTGTTTTGGAAAATAGTCGTTGCATTGAAGAAGCAACTTAATACATCAAATAAAAGTTAATTAAGTAATACGGCGAAGAAAGAGAAGTAGAGGGACTGTCAAATCGTGAAAGTTTTGAAGAGCGGACCCATCTTCGAGTACAAATAAACGCCGCACAGTGGATCGAGTCAATGGGAGAGGGCGGACGAAATTTGGAAACTTTTAATGCTTATAACTTTGTTTATAAAAAAGTTTGAGGTTCTAAAAGTGGTTCCATTGGTTTCCTCGTGAAATTTTCTTGCTTAAGGTGATTCGATGGACGCCATATTTTGTGTCAGAACGGCATGCGATATATCGCATCAATTGGTTCATTTTTTCAGCTACTCGTCATTTTTCTCCAATTTTGAGTTCGCCATTCTGTTGTCAAGAGACTGAAGCACTCACGTACCAATTTTAACAAAGAAATTCAACGTAATAAAGACGTAGTTTTTTTTAGAGAGAAAGTATCGCATTCAGGTGCAGTTTCGATATCAGTATCGAATGCGGTGTTTTCTCTCTGAAAAAAACCACGCCTTTATTACGTTGAATTTCTTTGTTAAAATTGGTAGGCGAGTGCTTTAGTCTCCTGACAACAGAATTGCGATCTTAAAATTGGAGCAAAACGACGAGTAGCAGAAACAATGGAACCAATTGATGCGATATATCGCATGCCGTTCTGACACAAAAAAAATAATGGCGTCCATCGAATCACCTTAAGTACCTCTTGAAATTTGAAATGTGACTAAATAAACATCATAATTTGCAGTTTCAGTCGAAATTTTCATGTCCGACCTCTCCAATTGACTCGATTTACTGTGCGCTAAGTGCAGAAAACTCGAGGGAATGATAAACCGCGGAAGTTTCTCCGTTTACGAGAGTTACTCATCGAATCGGACGAGGGCCCCGCGGAAAGTTGTAGTTGTAAAACGAAAACCGCGAAACAGAGTAAGACGGAGCCAGCAATGGTATAAACGACGTATGGCACTCCAGCGTTGCTGATTTTCCTGCACTGGAAAAAAAAAAAACACATTTGATCTAGAGTCCAAACTCTTATAAACATCGACAAGAAAAAATACTCCTGATTCAATTAGATTTAAGCTTAAATCAAGAACCAAGCCTCTTAGTTTGAGCGGATTTCCTTTTGATTTAAGCTTAAATCTGATCAAATCAAGAGTCCTTTTTCTTGTCAATGTTTTCAAGAGCCTGGGCTCTAGATCCAATGTGTTTTTTTCCAGTGTGTGATAGAATATTTATTTTTGTGGAAATTCATGGATAGTTTCCCCTAAATCTGCATGTGCACTCGATTGAATTGCAAATTAAATTAAACCTATTTCTGATATTGATTTCTAACCATCTGGCATTTTTTTAATTGTCAGAGAATATCATCAAAAGAGGTGTGTGAAAAAACGGCCAAAAATGCCTCAAGGCATTTTCGAATTTTGATCACTTGGGGTGATACAGTAGCTTCCCAGACGCCCAAAACCGGTCGTCGTTTTGCTTAGAAGCGCCGGGTTGCGACGTTGCCATTTTTTAAAGTGGAAACCTTTAAAAATTCATATCTCCGCCGCATCTCAACCGATTTCAATGAAATTTTTTTTAAAATGTTCCTCTTAAATAGAGCTTTCTAGTGGTATATAGTTTTCTGGGGTTTACTTGGCTTTAAGTGGCACTTACGCGGTTTTAGCACTTCTTGATAGACACAAAAATGTAGTTTTTATTTTGCACGATCGTGGAATCGACGAAATCTAAACAAAAACCAGTCTAAATGAAAGTTCAGATTCTCACCTTTCTAACGAGCACAAGATCATCCCGGGGGAAACGTTTAGTTTCCGAGATATGACCGCTCAAAGTTGGTCACATGCGCTTTTGCGCAATGTGAATGCGCCTTATCACTAAGTCATTCGCGAACTGGGGGTCCCTTATGTTCAATTTACGTTGAAATAATTACACAGAGCAGTAAGGTGTACAACACGAGCCGTATTTTCACCTTCGGCTGCTGATGTGCGACGTTGCCATTTTTTTAAGTGAAAACTCTTAAAAATGCATAACTCCGCTGCATTTCAACCGATTTCATTGAACTTTTTTTAAAAATGTTCCTCTTAAATAGAGCTCTCTAACGGTATTTAGGTCTCTGGATTTTATTGACTTCAAGGCGGCACTTAGGTCGTTTATATGGTTCTTTGCAGAGATTTTTCATATAGAAAATAGTGTTGCTATTTTTTATTTTTTATTTTTTTTTCCGCGGGTTGTGGGAGGGTTTGAAATGGCAAAATTTAAAAGAGAGAACTTTGAAAAAAGGGATTCTTTTAATCACTATTCTTACGTGTACAAATATTGAAAGCGACGCTCTCATTGTACAAGGGAAGTTGGTGTTGTTAATTTACCAAGATTTTTGCATTATACTTTAAGCGATGGTGATCTTCCGGTCTAGTTTGAATGTTAAAAAAAATCGGGGGAAATACAGACCCCCTTCCGAAAAAAAAAAAGAGAAAAAAAATAGCAACTCAATTATTTATATGAATAATCTCTGCAAAAAACCATACAAACGACCTAAGTGCCGCCCTGAAGTCAATAAAATCCAGAGACCTAAATACCGTTAGAGAGCTCTATTTAAGAGGAACATTTTAAAAAAAAGTTCATTGAAATCGGTTGAAATGCAGCGGAGTTATGCATTTTTAAGAGTTTTCACTTAAAAAAATGGCAACGTCGCACATCAGCAGCCGAAGGTGAAAATACGGCTCGTGTTGTACACCTTACTGCTCTGTGTAATTATTTCAACGTAAATTGAACATAAGGGACCCCCAGTTCGCGAATGACTTAGTGATAAGGCGCATTCACATTGCGCAAAAGCGCATGTGACCAACTTTGAGCGGTCATATCTCGGAAACTAAACGTTTCCCCGGGATGATCTTGTGCTCGTTAGAAAGGTGAGAATCTGAACTTTCATTTAGACTGGTTTTTTGTTTAGATTTCGTCGATTCCACGATCGTGGTAAAATAAAAACTACATTTTTGTGTCTATCAAGAAGTGCTAAAACCGCGTAAGTGCCACTTAAAGCCAAGTAAACCCCAGAAAACTATATACCACTAGAAAGCTCTATTTAAGAGGAACATTTTAAAAAAAAGTTCATTGAAATCGGTTGAGATGCGGCGGAGATATGAATTTTTAAAGGTTTCCACTTTAAAAAATGGCAACGTCGCAACCCGGCGCTTCTAAGCAAAACGGCGACCGGTTTTGGGCGTCTGGGAAGCTACTGTATCACCCCAAGTGATCAAAATTCGAAAATGCCTTGAGGCATTTTTGGCCGTTTTTTCACACACCTCTTTGTTATAGGGATATCAGGGAAACGTCTGGGAATTCAATTTTCTAAATTCTGTGGCAACTCTTATTACTAGTTAGTAACAGCATCACAAGTCCTGGTATAGTTTGGGAAAGTCCGTAAATATTTAATAATGAAAATTTAAGGAAAATATTGTGTTTTCCCTTAAAATCTCGAATTTTCTCTCGCATTCGAAATTTTTAGATGGCTTTGTTGACATCCATGCTCCATAATTGTAGAGACATCGCATTACCGAATGATTACCAACGATTCATCGATCAACAAACTCTAAAAGTTATGAATCAGCTAGAAAATGTTGGTATTTCCAGAAAAATTTTCTCCCCGAAAAAAAATTAAGTTCTCCAGAGAATTCGTGTTTCATCGGAGGAACTTTAGCAACGCTTGAATCTTCAGACGGTGGGTCTTCTCATCACGGCAGATTCCTTGTTCGTAACGTGATTGCGGTTGAATGTTGGGCTCGTCAAAATTAAAACTGCGTAAAACATTCATATTGCAAAAAGGACTCAATTCCATTTTGACATGAACCCCACAGCGCGTATGTTTCCGTAGTATCCGTGGTTCAGCCAATAAAGACTTACTTCTTTTTCACCGGCAGAGCAACGATTAGCAATGATCCTGACCACCCAACTGCCGTGTTCTAAGGAAAAACGCCGCAAGAGCATTCCAATGTTGCCAAATTCCTTGTCAGAAAATATTTATTGTTGAAGAAAGTAATGGATATTTTTCCTTGACATTTTCAGACACTCTAGAGTAAATCACGAGCAAAATTCTCTGAAAAATCGGTTGAAAAATATGTACAAATTTTACCGAAAATCCATGAGCTGTCCGAGGAAATTTGGCAACTTCTGAAGACTCTTACGATGTTCTGCCCTGACTTGTTGAATCAAGTCACGCTTTTGTCACACGTCCTCGAGTGGAACGCTATAAGATCAAGTTTTGTCAGCCCGTGAGTTGAAAGCTGAGAAATGTTGCCAGATAGTGCTGAGAATCAGTGGCGTGGCGTGCTTTGCGATTAATATACCTTTCGAACCTATTAAAAATGATCGATAATCAGCCATTATTGATACGTCCGCAAAGTATGTTTTATAATTTTAAAATTGATGCGTGTTTCATTCGGACACGCTTCACTCTCAAATTCGGTCGTTAATGTTGTCGTATTATTGTTTCAGGTATGTTGGTCATCAATGCAGTACATTCGAGCCAAGATAGGCACGTGAGTAAAGTCAATCTGTGACGAGGCGCGAGTGATCGATTATCGATATTCCCCCATTTGAAGCTATGATAAAGAATCGATTATACAGGTGTTCGTTGCGAACGCCCTGCTTATCGATCCTTTTCCATGGTTTTAAATGACGGATCAATCGATGTATCGCAAAGCACACCACGCCACTGAAGTTGCCCCTTTCCAACATTGCATGGATATATGTATACTTAGAACGGAATGAACTTAATATTGAGTTTTATTCGAAAAGTAAGTAAAACAGGGTTGCCAGATTCAGGGAATACCGGGAAATGCCAGGGAATTTGAAAAAGTCTTAGGGAAACCTGGAAATTTCAGGGAAAATGACGAAAGTGTCAGGGATAAACAATTAAGCCTCCCTAATCTGCTCCCTAGAATGGTTTAACGTGTCGATCAACAAATTTTGCTAGAAAACTATTTTCAATTACGCCTTCTTAACCATCCGTCACATCCCTGAGAGTCCACCTCTACATCAAGACAAACTCTCCATGCAAAGATAGGGAGCAAATACATTAGCAGTGATGCCGTGTTTTCAGTTTTGGAGTCCCCAAATTAAGTGGCAACCCTGCCAATGTATTTGCTCCCTATCTTTGCATGGAGAGTTTGCTTTGATGTAAAGGTGGACTCTCAGGGTAGGATGGGATATCCCCTCCATTTTGGCCTCACTTCGAGAGCTTTTTTTTGAGCTTGATAGATGATTTCAGAGAAAACCAGTGGCACCATCGGGTTTCTCGCGAACTTTTACATTAGAATCAATGGTCAAATCGCAAATCCCTCACACATGCTACATCTCCATTGTCAGGGAATTTCACCAAAATATGTCAGGGAAATCAGGGAAATGTCAGGGATTTTCATCTCCTGAATTCTGTAGAACCCCTGTATCGAAAAACTATGCTCAGTATAGATTCCACAATAAACAGAAATATTCTGTGTCGATTCACTCGAGATTTCGTGGCGGCGGCGGCGGGGGATCGGAGTTTTACGGTCGGCGGGAAGCGGCTCGGCGCGCGGCCGGTGGCGGCGCCGCGATTGGCGGGAGGTTTTCGCAACGTCCCGGTAGAAAGGCAAAGGAGCGGGACTGCATTCTGATTGCACTATCCTTGGACGGAGTAGCGAAGCATGTAGCCCGGGATGGAGTGCCGCTTGGAAGAATAGCGGCGGCGCAAGGAGCCGCCTGCACGCCCTTCTGACCCGACGCGCCGCACTAAATCTGATTATCCGCGCGCCCAAACCGCCATTATCGCCGCGCTCCTGCCCAACACCAGAATTCGACGATGAAAATCGCGAGTGCATAGAGAAAATGCGGAATCGCGGAACCTGGACTCAGAAAATAAAGGGGGACTAGCATCAGGAAAAACCGGAAAATATCAGGAATGGACCACTAGACAAGGCACGAATTCAAGCATTCTGATACATGTTTCTTAACCAGAATTTCACGTAGAGCACGATTCTCACAACGAAAATTACTGAACACAACGTATAACCTAAACGCGCGGTTAACATTTTGGGTTGGTTTTTCTGTGGGTTACCCGGTTACATTCATGAAATATTTTGGTTGAATGTGTGTGACCTCATTAAAAATCAGGAGCTAGCCGCCGGGTTCACAGTTATTAGTGATTTCCCATTGCACTGGCCACTCGCAATGGACCACCAGACAAGGTACGAATTTAAGCATTCTGATACATGTTTCATAACCAGAATTTCACGTAGAGCACGATTCTCACAACGAAAATTACTGAAACCAACTCCTAACGAAGATATTACCATTTTTATTTCACATTGGATACGAGGAATTTGAACTGCCCGCTCTCAAGAAACTCAAAGCTCTACGTGAGTCAAATCGCGCACTACAACGGTTTCAGCATTCAGCTATCTTCTCAATCGAGCAATGTTCATTTCCCACCATGTGTTGTTCAAACTATAGGCAATTTGCTATAGCTGAGCCAAAGCGTCAAGATTGAGGTTGCTAGATTTTCAAATCGTAGAGACTGTCATGATAACGTTTAACGCGAAATATGAATCACGCAGAGCATTGAGTTTCCATGAGCGGGTGGTTTGAATTCACGCATCAAGAATCTTTAAATATATTCGTAAAGAGTTGATTTCGGTAATTTGCGTTGTGCGTATCGTGTTCTACGTGAAATTTTTGTTAAGAAACATGTATCAGAATGCTGAAATTCGTGCCTTGTCTAGAGATCCATTTGGACCGATCAGGAAAATATCAGGAAAATCGGAAAAATCGGACGTTTTATCTGGAATTTTTCTTACGCGAATCTCCTCAGCGGAGAAGTCTTACTGCTTTTTGCCTACGGTGCCAGGAGTCGTCGCGCCGTCTTTGTTTCTGATAATTTCTCGCCCGTAGCGCTTGTGTCGTATAGTGAAGGCCTCATCGCAGTGTCACCATCGTTGCGGGTTCAAAATTTTCCGTCCATCTTCTTCGCCTGTATTTTATTTATCAGAAAATTTAGTTTCCGCATGCATTTATGCAATAAATATAGTTTTACAAGAAAAATGAGCAAAATACCAGGAATTTTCAAAATGAAAAAATCAGGAAAAATCAAGAAAATGTCAGAATTTTTCAAAATTTAAAAATACTAGACACCCTGAAATGAAATTCCCTGAAATTTCCCGGATTTCTTCGCCACATTTCTTGGGGGGTTAAGGAGTGTTGCAAGTTAAAACATTCTTTCAAATTACGAAGATAACGTTGTTGGGAAGATTTTCCAGTCATGAGGACGAGGAATCTGGAGGCTAGACTGACTGGTCCTTCTTGGCTACATTAAGGTGTCTACTAAGGTGTCCGGAAAGTCCGGATGTAGTACTGATTTTTTAAGGGCGGTCCGGAAGTACTGATAAAGCGCGGAAATTCCGGAAGAAGGTCCGGAATATTTTCCTTCATACCAACCGTGTTTTTTTAATTTAGCCTGGAAAGTATGCAATCCCGTGCGCGTTGATTCTGAGAGTAGTATTTGCCTACAAGATTGTGATCGTGCAGTCAGTTAATCTATAAGTCACCAATAGAATTGTGTGTCTACGTCATTCGAGCGAAAATGTATTTTCGAAATTCTTATTCGAATTTCATCAAATGGAGGCTCTGAAAAAGCACCGAATTTTTCTGCCAAAGAGGTACTGCATTTCTTGGGAATGTGCTGCAAAAGTACTGACTTTTGGTCAGCCTGTTTTAGTAGACACCCTGATAATTGAGTACAGGCCTCATAAACATAATCTTTAAATCCTTGTTTAGTACGAGCCAATTTAAGCCAGATTCTCTTGTAGAAAGAGCTCGACCGAATCCATGTTAGACGCATTTTCAATGACAATCGATCTCTCTATGCAGTTGTATGTTTGTTTACATCCAACGATCCATCCCATTCCATGTGCATCTTGGCCGGCGTTGCCAATTCTCCAGCCATTGCATCCATCGTCTACTCGGTTGTTGATGGCTGATGTTGATTGGTTTGCTGAGAAAGTTTGTCAAACTGGGGGTTATCCATCGAACAGCTCGCTGACTCATCCATTGAACTTGTGTTGATTTCCGCAAGTTGGCTCTCGTGTTTCTCGCGAACTTTTACGTAAGAATCAACAGTCAAATCGCAAATTCCTCATCCATGCAACATCTCCATTCTTGCAAATGTCCAAGACTTTTAAGCGCTCAGCTGATAGGGGCGCTTATTGCTTTCAACCTGCCTCTAGAATTCTAGTATACTAGTGGCGATGTTATCAAAAAGCGCACCGGCTAATTCGGATCTCCCCGGATAGGGGGGACTTATAAGTGAGGACTTCTTTAGAATAGATTAATCCGTGATACCTTTATTTAATGCTTCTGATATGGAACCACGTCCGCAACATAGAGTACATAGAGTCGTAATGTAAATGGGAGAGCTGGCGCCATGTTCTGCTCGACGAATTCCGAGCCCGGTTTGCGCCGAGTTCGGGTCGCTTTTTCGATACATTTTCGATCCAAAATGGCGGTGTGGAATACGTGGTAATTCCTATCTCCTTTGTTGTTGTTATCGGATGGCCGGGTACCCGTGTATCGCAAACAATCGATCATGTATCGAAAAAGTGACCCGGCGTCACACAGGAGTCTCGGAATTCGGGACATGGAATATGCTTAAAAGTGGCGCCAGCTCTCCCACTTACATTACGACTCTATGTACTCAATGGTCCGCAAGGATGTGTAAAGCCCTGTGTCCACTCGTCAAAATGGCGTCAAAATGGAAGCTCAAAACAAAGCACCGCCATTTTTGGGTCCTAAGCCTCTCCACGGGGCCCAGTGGCCATACTCTCTTAATATAGGTACTCTAGCAAAGATGTCCGACTGTTGCCTTTCTGGTAGTTATTATCCACGGTGAGACGGACGTGACAACGGCGGGATTCCGCGGAGTATGGCGTGTGGGCGCCATTTTTAATTAAGGCGAGTTTGTGCAATGCTAAAGCCGTAAACACTCGCCTTCATCACTCCTTCGCACGCTAAAATCATTTCGCCGACTCCGAGTTCGTCCGACAGCTCCTCACCGTATCCGCACAACACCCACGCCACCCTGACGTCGCGTCACCGTCGCAGTTGCTCCGTTGGGACAGGCTCAGGCTACGTATGGGATTTTAGGGACCGATGTAAAAACAAGCAAGAAAGTTCTAACACGTTCGTATTAGAGAAGCGCTATAGAAAAAAGACGTTTTCGTGGTGCAATTTTTTTTCCAAAAACGCTTTCCCTGGGGGCCACGGCCTCCCGAAGTTGGAGAAAAAAATCGTCTTTCTAACACTGTG
The DNA here is from genome assembly GCF_918797505.1 of Bemisia tabaci. Lineage (NCBI taxonomy): Eukaryota > Metazoa > Arthropoda > Insecta > Hemiptera > Aleyrodidae > Bemisia > Bemisia tabaci. The sequence goes on along the minus strand of NC_092801.1, from coordinate 12,060,944 downwards.
ACAATGTTTATCAACCAACTTTAATGAGAATTGGTGAATGGGGGTAATTTTCAGCGCTTTTTTCATTTTTGACCTTCAAAAAAGAGAAAATGCGTTTTAAGGGGGGTTTAGGGGGTATCGAGCCTTAAAGTAGCCAAAATTAATGCTTCCAGCGACAAAAAATTGTTTTTTGACGACACCATTAGATTTAGCGTTGAAAAATTTTACGAAAGTGAGTCTTGCGTTTTTTCGCTATGACTCATCGTTTTCGAGATAATTCGGACTAAATGGAGCGCGGGTGGGCGTGAACGGAGTGGGGGTGGGCCCCCAGGAAAAGCGTTTTTGGAAAAAAAAGCTATACCCTCAAAAACGTCTTTTTTTGACCTAAAGAAGCGACTCCTTAAATATTCGTATTTAATCCTGGGACACCCTGTATAAATACGTCCAATTGACGTCGTAAAACGAGACATACCTGGTTTGGGAGTTTCACCCATCAACGTCGATGTATGAGTAGGTATTTTACGTGTGTTCCGGGCTGTGGTGCAAAAAAAAGATCCTTCAAGCGCGGGGCAAGGCATCAAGTACCACGTCTCCCATCCAGTGGCCTCGTCGTTTTGCACGCTGCATTGGGCCGTAAATGAGCCTCGTTTACGATGTTTGGATAGGAAAGTGCGGCGAAATGTCTTTCTCCCAGCAGCGACCGACGCGACGCGCGGAGGCTGATGACCGACCAATAAAAAGGAAACTCGGAGCAACCGGTAGTCGAGTCATTATACGTGTGAGGAGCTGACGAACGCCCGATGGCGCGGCGTGGTTCCACGGCCACCGATTCGCACGGAAAAATAGCCTCGGATGTTGTGCCGAGGGGAAGCATCGTGTGTGCATTCGAATGTCGCCGAATGGACCACTAGACAAGGTACGAATTTCAGCGTTCTGATACATGTTTCGTAATTAAAATTTCACGTAAAACACGATGCGCACAACGAAAATTACCAAAATCAACTCCTTACAAAGATATTTAATGATTCCTGAAGCGTGAATTCAAACTACCCGCTCATTAAAACTCAATGCTCTACGTAATTCACATCGCGCGCTAAACGTTATCATGACTGACAGTATCTGCGATTTAAAAATCTGGCAATCTCAATTTTGACGCTTTGGCTCACCTACAGCAAGTTGCTTATAGTTTGAACAACACATGGTGGGAAATGAACATTGCTCGATTGAGAAGCTTGCTGAAACCGTTGAAGTGCGCGATTCGACTCACGTAGAGCTTTGAGTTTCTTGTCAGCGGGCAGTTCTAATTCCTCGTAACCAATGTGAAATAAAAACGTTAATATCTTCGTGAGGAGTTGGTTTCAGTAATTTTTGTTGTGCGAATCGTGTTTTACGTGAAATTCTGGTCAAGAAACATGTATCAGATCCCTCAAATTCGTACCTTGTCTAGTGGTCCATTGTCTTCTCTATCCTATAATAAAATATTTTTAAGACGCTCGATGCACGGGATGAGGAAAGGGAGTAAGAAGAGTGAGAAGCGGCCTGGGGCCTCCAGTTTCCAGTAAAACTCTTCTTTTGGAGAAATGCGCAGTTTGATCCACCACAGCTAAAGATTTCAAGGACAAATAATCATTTCTAATTTTTCAAAGTAACCATTCTATTGGAGGCACTTCAGGAACATTCGAAGCTGTCACGAATGCATACACCCCCCCCCCCCCCGCCACTGCCTTCGGAGGAAATTTGGCAACCCTCGAATGCACATACGGCGCTTTTCCATAGGGCGACCGAATAGGAGACCAGATTCTGATCGGGATTCGCACCGTCGCACCACGCCACACAGTGGATCGAGTCAATCAGAGAAGTCGGACACGAAATTTTTAACTAAAACTGCGAATTTTGATATCTAATTCGTCAAATTTAAAATTGGAAGGGGTGTCACTCCAAGAAAATTTCACGAGAAAGCCGATGGAACCACTTTTAAAACCTCAAAGTTTCATATGAACGGAGTCACAAGCTTTTTAAAATGTCCGAATTCTGTCCAATCTCTCCGAGGACATAAAGACGGAGTGCTCGTATCTAAAAGCACGAGTAAGAAGTGCAGCCATTCTGGCGATGTGAATCTATGTGCGGGAAACGATTTGATTTGAACTTGTCTTCTTCATTTTTCCATATTTCTTCTTCGAATCTCATTTTAAATGCCTAAAACGAGCCGATAAATAAAGTTGGAATTTTGAATGTTTATAGTAAAACCATTTTGGCTTGGTAACAAGGAGGAATCTTACAGGAATCTCAGATAAAGTTAGTTTTTCTGCTGCTCTAACCATAAGGAGAGGTGGCTTCATTTTCTTCTTTAGCGTCCCGTCTTTATGTGTTTGAATCTCCCCCATCGGCTCGATCCACTGCGCGCCGAAGAGCGAAGCGCCAAGCGAGGCCGGACAATAGAGAATTGCGGCGAGCGACGATCAAATATGGAAGGAGTCGGAGAAAGTGTTTGCTCAATGGCTAGATTGTGCCGCTCCCGATCATGATAACCAGGCTCTTACCGAATCCCGTCGCCGGCCTCGGCACCGGTGACTGATGACTCCACGTAATTATCGCCCGGTTGCCGTCCCGGGAAAAACCGACCGTGGAAAAAAATTGAACCGATTATCTTCCTAATCACGTAAGCGCCGAAATCGCGAATTCGAGAAAAACAAGAAGAACCGTTGGATTCGCTCGGTTGACAATCTTCGAATTCCAAATCTATACTATGAGCCCCAAGACCTCCTACACCGAAAAAAAAGAATCTTAAATTTGCCGCCAAGAAGTATTTTTGCTTGAATCAAGAATTTTGAAGAAAATCAAGAATTTGTACACTCCAGCAGGCGCAGTGTAGGCAATTTGCGCATCGGAATGTATGTGTGACGGCGTAGCGTTTGAAGTATCTCCAGGGTGTCGAAGGCGCTACGCATATGATGCACGCGGGCAAGCCTCTTTATGCTTTTATTGCCCGCGATGATTGGACGTATTTCTGCCAAACGGAACTGTGCACTGGAGAAAAAAAAACCACATTGGATCTAGGGTCCAGACTCTTGAAAACATTGACAAGAAAAAATACTCTTGATTCAATCGGATGTTTGCTTTAATCAAAACGAAATCCGCTTAAATTAAGAGGCATGGTTCTTGATTTAAGCTTAAATCTGATTGAATCAAGAGTCCTTTTTCTTGTCAATGTTTTCAAGAGTCTGGACTCTAGATCCAATGTGTTTTTTTTCCCAGTGCAAGTAGTATTTTTGCTTGAATCTAGAATTTTCAAGATAATCAAGAATTAGTACACTCCAGCAGGCGCAGTGTAGGCAATTGGCGCATCGGAATGTATGTGCCACGGTGTAGCGTTTGAAGTATCTCACGGATGTCGAAGGCGCTACATATGGTGCGCGCGGGCAAGCCTCTTATTGCCCGCGATAATTGGACGTATTTCTGCCAAACGGAACTATGCACTGGAAAAGAAAAAAAAAAAAAAAAAAAAAAAAAAAACACATTGGATCTAGAGTCTAGACTCTTGAAAATATTGGCAAGAAAAAATACTCTTGATTCAATCGGATTTTTGCTTGAATCAAAACGAAATCCGCTTAAATTAAGAGGCTTGGTTCTTGATTTAAGCTAGATTCTGATTGAATCAAGAGCACTTTTTCTTGTCGATGTTTTTAAGAGTGTGGACTCCAGATCCAATGTGTTTTTTTTTCCCCAGCGTGTGCATTAAGAGATGAGCCCCGAGACCCATAAGAATTCATGTATAACAGGGCTCACGTCTTATTGCACATAGTTCAGTTTGGCAGAAATACGTCCAATTATTATTTCAATTACATAAAAAAGGTATTATTCATGTTCATGTTAGGCAAGACAGCCGTATAAGTGCTATCTTTTGCATGCTTTTGTGGTTGCTTTTTGGATACACAACGAACACATTTTCAGGTTCGAAATTGGCAGAAGAGAACGGCACTGTACCAGAAAGCACAGTTTTCATTGGCTCTCTGGAAGATTAATGTCACTTGCTGCTGTTTTGACTGGAACGTTATTTTTTGCGCACTTACGACTTTCATGCCGTGCCGCGACATGTACATGGTTGAAGTACGAATATACATGCATGTTCGCATTCAAGTGTTGATATTAAATAAGTAAGTGCGCTTTCAATTTGACTGCATTTTGCAATTTGGAACTATAAATTCTGGATCTTCTGGAAAAATATTTTCGTGCATAAGGAAACTAATGGCACATACGTTGTTTTTAAACCCGGCTAGAATTTATAATTCCAAATTGCAAAATGTGGCATCACAAGAGCAGGAATAGTTGCATCCAGTAGCCATTATTGATTCGTCCGCAAAGTATGTTTTATAAGTTTAAAATGGTTCGTGTTTCATTCGGACACGCTTCACTCCCAAATTCGGTCGCTAATGTTGTCGTATTATTGTTTCAGGTATGTTGGTCATCAATCCAGTACATTCGAGCCAAGATAGGCACGTGAGTAAAGTCAACCTGTGGCGAGGAGGGAGTGATCGATTATTATCGATTTTCCCCCATTTGAATCTACGGTAAAGAATCGGTTTTTAAGGTGCTCGTTGCGAGAACTCTGGTCATCGATCCTTTTCCATGGTTTTAAAAGGCGGATCAATCGATATATCGCAAAGCACACCACGCCACTCAAGTCACCCCTTTTCCAACATTGCATGGGTTTATGTACACTAGTTATTAGAACGGAATGGATTTAATGTTGAGTTTATCATCGAAAAGTTAGGAAAATCAAGATATACAAAAAGAGGGGAGGAAGTTGGGGGAAAGCTATAGGGAATTTGGAAGTCCAAGAAAACTTGCCACCTCGTTTCTGCTGCAAACTTTTTTTTCTGGTTTTTTCCTCTTTTCTTTTTTCCCCCGTTTTTTTCTTTATGTTTTTCATTTTTCTCTTTTACTTATTTTCAACGTTTTTTCTTTTTCTCTTTTTCTTCTTTTATATTGTTTTCTTTTTCCTTTTTTTCTTTTTTTTCTTTTTCTTTAATTTTTTTATTTTTTCTTCTTGTTTTTTTTTTATTTTTTCTTCTTGTTTTTCTTTTTTATTATTTTTTCTTCTTGTTTTTCTTTTTTATTATTTTTTCTTCTTGTTTTACTTTATTATTTTTTCTTCTTGTTTTACTTTATTATTTTTTCTTCTTGTTTTACTTTATTATTTTTTCTGTTTTCTTTTATTTTTTCTTGTTTTTATTATTTTTTCTTTTTTTATTATTTTTTCTTCTTGTTTTACTTTATTATTTTTTCTTCTTGTTTTACTTTATTATTTTTTCTTCTTGTTTTACTTTATTATTTTTTCTTCTTGTTTTACTTTATTATTTTTTCTTCTTGTTTTACTTTTTTATTTTTTCTTCTTGTTTTACTTTATTATTTTTTCTTCTTGTTTTCCTTTTTTCTTTTTTCTTTCTTTTTTCTTTCTTTTTCCTTTTTTCTTTTTTTTTCTTTGTTCTTCTTTTTTCTTTCCCCCCTTTTTTAATTTTTCCTTTTCTTTTTTTCTTTCCTCACCAAATTGAAAACATGGAGCTGCCTCTTGAATAACCATCGTAACTAGCTCACGGTCCAAATGACGTTCGTTGACCAAATTTTCTCCTTCGAAGGCACGCCAAGCAGCAGAACGAGCGCATCCGAAGGAGGCGAAAGAAGAAAAAAGCGAGCTAATCGCAAGCAATAACCCATAAATGAATCGAGGAAATCTCCAACTGTGACGTGTTTCTATCAAACGGAACTATGTGCATTATGACGTGAGCCCTGTTATGCATATACTCTTATGGGTCTCAGGACTCATGCCTTAATGCACATAGTTCCGTTTGATAGAAATACGTCCAACTGTGACGTGAGTGACAAGCAGAATAGGCTACCGGAGCAAGTCCAGCGAGCCGTCGTGGCGCGTCGATATAGGATGCTATTGTGTTCCCAGTTTCAAACAGCTAATAAATAGACTCTCCATCGGTTAATGGCCATAAGTGTATCGAGTGAATGCAAGTGTGGTCTCGCTAGTCAGCGTCGTCTGCGTTGCCTCTCCGATCAATTAAGCTGATTCGTCCTCTGCCGTGCTAAGGAAGAACGCCGTATGAGCCTTCAGGCGTTGCCAAATTTTCTCCGATAAAACACGAATTCCCTGGTGAATTTATGAATATTTTTCTTCCAATTTTTCAGAGAATATTGTTTGTATTTTGATCTAAAGCTCCTGAAAATTTCAAGGAAAAATATTCATAATTTTCCTCAAAAATAAACATTTTATCAAAGAAAATTCGGCAACTCTCGAATGTTCATACGGCGTTCTTCCTTAGCACGGCAGTCCAGGTTCTTTGCGTGGACAAACTGGCGTGACGTGCAATACACCGCATTGATTACGTCTGAAACATGGTGGTCATGGTTAGAGTAGTCCAGGGCGTCTACTAAAACACACCGGCCAAAAGTCAGTACTTTTACAGTACTTATTCAGTACATTCTCGAGAACTTTAGTACCTCCTCAACAGAAAACTTTTTCAGGACCTCCATTAGACCAAATTCGAAAAATTTCAGATTTGAATTTCTCGCAAAAATTTCGACAAAACTGACAAAATACTAAAAAAAAAACCACATCGGATTTAGAGTCCAGAGTCCAGACTCTTGAAAACATTGACAAGAAAGAAGACTCTTGATTCAATCAGATTTAAGCTTAAATCAACGGGAAATCCGTTGAAATTAAGAGGCTTGGTTCTTGATTTAAGCTTAAATCTGATTGAATCAAAAGTATTTTTCCTTATCGATGTTGCCACTGAGCACAATGAACACGATGGTGCCACTGATTTTCTCTGAAATCAACTCCCAAGCTCAAAAAAAGCTCTCAAGTTGAGGCCAAAATGGAGGGGGTATCCTACGCTATCCTGAGAGCCCCCCTCTACATCAAGACAAACTCTCCATGCGAGGATAGGGAGCAAATACATTGACAGGGCTGCCACTTTATTTGGGGACTTTAAAACTGAAAACGCGGCAACCCTGCTAATGTATTTGCTCCCTATCTTTGCACGGAGAGTTTGTCTTGATGTAGACGTGGACTCTCAGGATAGCGTGGGATATCCCCTCCATTTTGGCCTCAACTTGAGAGCTTTTTCTGAGCTTGGGAGTTGATTTCAGAGAAAACCAGTGGCACCATCGTGTTTCTCGCGAACTTTGACATTAGAATCAATGGTCAAATCGCAAATCCCTCACACATGCAACATCCCGATTTGAGAGCTTTTTTTGAGCTTGGGAGATGATATCTGAGAAAACCAGTGGCACCATCGTGTTTCTCGCGAACTACATAAGAATCAATGGTCAAATTGCAAATCCCTCACACATGCAACATCTCCATTTGAGAGCTTTTTTTGAGCTTTGGAGTTGATTTCAGAGAAAACCAGTGGCACCATCGACACCATCTTGTTTCTTGCAAAATTTTACACATGAATCAATTTACAACCTGGAGGTGGAAGCGAGCGCGGCAACAGAGCGGCGCGAAAAGTTGATCGCAGACGAGGCGGAGCCCTTTTTACGGCCGATCCGGAACGCATGAATGGAGGAGTGAGTGAGTAAGCGAATGAATGAATGTGAAAGTTGCACACTTCTTTTACAAGTCGCTCCAACGCGGTCGCGCTCCGCCGTTACCTCCCGCCCCTCCTAGTGCCCCCCCCCCCCTTTATTTTTCCCTCCTCGGTTTTTCAGTCGTATCGACACTTCCGAAGTTGGTCAAAACGAAACCAGTGCGGACCGCTAGCTGAAAAAAAAGAAGAAAAAACCTGACGCAGCCTCGTTTTCTTCTGTCGCCGAGTACGGAACTGCGTGAGTTCGCCGAACGCGCGTTCTCCGAGAGGTTGTCGAATAGGTAGGTTCTGAAGGAGGAAATCGTGGTCAGAAGGCTGATTATTGAAATTGATGGACAAAGCGATAGACGTAAGAGATAGGGAAAATGAAGTGATTCTATTGGTGACAATTGGTGGTTGGAATGGACGAAGGAGGTAAGTAACTGACTAACTAACAGCAACCCATGAGAGACCCTATAATTGAATCAGTGAGTTCGAAAACACACTAACTCGGGTTTTTTTCGATTTTCAGCAGCAATAAAAGTATAAAGAGGCTCGCCCGCGCGTACCATATGTAGCGCCTTCGACATCCGAGAGATACTTCAAACGCTACACCGTCGCACTGCGCCTGCTGGAGTGTATACCATGATTTGAATCAGTGAGTTCGAAAACACAACAACTCGGGTTTTTTTCGAGTTTCACTTTTTTACGGTTTAGTAACACTTATGGATAGAAGCATCTGCATGCAAAAGGGAACTTTGAAATTCCAATCGAAAGTGCTTGAAACAGCGACGGGAAAAGGGGAGAATCGAAGTATTTCATTGGAAATGCCAATTTTTGGCCATATTCAAGGAAAACGGGTGACCATCCGATTTTGCGGTTTTCTTTTTTCGGTTCAGTATACCTTGTGCCAACAAGTTATATAAATATTCAAGCGTTATTCAGGTCGAAAAATATACATTTTTCAGGGCAGACCATGAAAAATCAGTATCTGAAAGTCAGTGAGAACGAAAACACATCAACTCAGAAATTTTTAAACGCTTAATTCTCTATCATCAAACATGGTGTATCGATTTCAACTTGGTGCTTTACAAAGTCTCTAAGTATTTGTCCTTTGGCACCAAAAAGGTTTTTCTGAAACTAACTTTTTTCCGAGTTGGTGTGTTTTCGAACTCATTGGTTCAATTAGTCCATCCTTTCCTCCTTAGTCTATGAGAATCACCCGTTTCAACCAATATGATTGCCCCATACTCCCTTTTCTTCTTTGTCTATCGCTTTGTCTACAAACTCAGTAATCAACCCAGAGGGGCGACGAGTTTTTGTAAGGGCAGGGAGCTTTGCCCACCCCTTAAAAGTCGGCCCTTTCCTCCCCGTTTTAATTTTCCCTCTTCGGTTTTCAGTCATATCGACACTTCTGAAGTTGGTCAAAGCGAAACCAGTGCGGACCGCTAGCTGAAAAAAAAAGGAAGAAAAAACCTGACGCAGCCTCGTTTTCTTCGGTCACCGAGTATGGAACTGCGTGAGTTCGCTGAACGCGCGTTCTCCGAGAGGTTGTCGAATAGGTACAGTGAAAAAAAAGTTACGGGCTCTATTAACATACCGTACGTTCCGGGCTCCGAAATGGGCAAACCGAATGCACATAGTTCCTTTTAGCGTAAATACGCCCAATTACAAAGCTTGAAATCAGTTCACGGGTCTGAAAGTAACTCGCAAGGGCTCGGCGTGTAGCCCGATTTACCGTGCTAAGGAAAAACGTCGTATGAACATTCAAGAGTTGCCAAATTTCCTCCGATAGAATGTTAACTTTTACGGAAAGTTGTAATTATTTTCTTCTGAAATTTTCAGAGGATTCAGATCTGATAGAGAAGGCGATTCTCTGAAAATTCGGAGGAGAAATATTCGCAGATTTTCGCGAGAATCCGTATTATTACCCGGAGAAATGTGGCAACCTCTTAAGGCTCATACGACGTTTCTCGTTAGCACGGCAGGGCAGAATAAGCTATCGACGGTGAAACTACCAAACCACGTATCTCGTTTGCGGTGTTTAAAAATCTACGCTCACATTTTATTTTTTTGAAGTAAACCAAATCAATATCATTCCTTGAAATTTTCACGGAATTTTCTCCGCACAAAGAGGAAAAATCACAGAAATTTTCAAGACTGGATGTTAAGTAGTTTTTCATTTGAAAAATAAAGTATGACAGGAAGTCTGCGACGTCGCAAACCGAGATACGTGGTTTGGTAGTTTCACCGTCGCTATGCTCTCCCGATGTGGCACGTCGACTTTTAAAAGCGCTCCGCCAATCACAAGCTCCATCTAGTTTTCAATCAACTTCCAGCGCTCTCGTGAGATAAATCGTGGCAAATAAGATAGCTCTTGACAGTGGCGAGGCGTGAATGATCGATTATCGATTTTTCCCCGTTTGAAGCTGTGGTAAGGAATCGATCATTAAAGTGTTCGCTGTGAACACCCTGTTTATCGATCCTTCTCCATAGGTTTAAATGGTAGACCAATCGATGAATCGCAAAGCACGCCACGCTGCTGCTCTTGAATTCAAATAAGTAGGCACGAAAGCTGCGGAAAGCGAACGGACATTAAATCAACGTTATGCTGTAAAAAACTTTCTACATTTATAATCGAGCCGTAGTTTCGTGCTGTTGAATATACAGGGTTTCACAGGGTTAAACCGTCCAGTCGTAGGAGAGAGATCTATGAGTCAAATTATGACTATTCAGTCATCAGCCCCCCTCCCCCCCCCCCCCCCAAGTGCCTCAGGTCGGAGCTAGGCCCCCTTTATCTTTGCAATTTTTTCGAAAAATCCTGTTCTTTCCTGAATTCAACGATGAATGTAGGAGAAAACTAAACAACGTACCGAATTTTTCTGTTAATAGACACTTAATTTCTTGGGAGTGCATTGATAAAGGACAGTAAAAGTATACTGATTTTTGGCGAGCCTGTTTTAGTAGACACCCTGGTCTACCGTGATAGCGAAGAGGGCAGTAAGTGTCAAATTTTCGATATCGAGTTTCCTTCAAAATTCGTTTAATCTCTTTTAGATGAAATCACTGAAATAGCTAAAACAGCAAAATTCATCTTAATTGTATGTGAACGAGACATGAAAAAGCCGCAAGTGCGCAAGAAATGGCGTAGTTTCAGGCAAGACAGCAGTAAGTGATATTCCTCCAGAGAGCCAATGAAAACCGTGCTTTCAAGTACAGGGCCGCCCTCTTCTGCAAATTTCTAAGCTGAAAATGCGTTTGTTGTGTGTCCAAGACGCAACCACGAAAGCATGCAGAAAATATCACTTAAAGCTGTCTTGCCTAACAATAACCTAGCATGATTATGAACAATACCCATTTCACGTAATGTAAAGAGGCTTGTCCGCGCGCACCATATGTAGCGCCTTCGACATCCGTGAGATACTTCAAACGCTACACCGTCGCACATGCATTCCGATGCGCAAATTGCCTACACTGCGCCTGCTGGAGTGTGCACCGTGTTTTGAGGTGTAACCCGTCTACCCGCAATCCACGACGTAGTTTCAGACAAAGCAGCAGTTAGTGACATTATTTATCCAGAGAGCCAATGAAATCGGCGCTTTCAAGTAAAGTGCCGTCCTCTTTTTCCGATTTTTAACCTGAAAATGTGTTTGTTGTGTGTTCAAATCGCAACCACGAAAGCATGCAGAAGATAGCCTGAATGGCTGTCTTGCCTAACAACATTGCCTAGCATAGAAATGAAAAATTCCCTTTTTATGCATATTTGAAATAAAATCAGTCGATTTTTAATCATTCGAACGATTTCTGGGAGTCTCTCGGACGATTAGTGGCAATTTGACAAAGAACGGAGGCTTCTTATTTCAATAAAATTTTTAGTCTGACGCTTCGGAGCCCGTTTGCTCAAGACGTCATTTTTGCACTTACTGCTCTCTTCGCTATCACGGCAGTTTTGGCGAGCTTGTTTTCGTAGACACCCTAGTCTGCCGTGATAGCGAAGAGAGCCGTAAGTGCAAAAATTAAGTTTTGAGAAAATGGGCCTAAAAGCTTCTGAGTGGAACGTTTTTTTAAAAGAAGCCTCCGTTCTTCGTCAAATCGCAACCAATCATTCGATTGACTCTTAGAAATTATTAGGGGGATTAAAACTCGACCGATTTTATTTTAAAGTACATGAAAAAGGTAAAATTCAGTTTCATGTTAGGTTAGTATTTGGCAAGACCGCCGTAAGTGCTATCTTCTGCGTGCTTTTGTGGTAGCTTGTTGGACACGCAACAAACACATTTTCAGGTTAGAGATCGGCAGATGAGGGCGGCATTCCTCTTGAAAGCACTGTTTTCATTGGCTCTCATGCACCTACGGCTGTCTTGAAAAAAGAACTATGTCATTTTCTGTGCACTTACGGCTTTTTCATACGTCTCGTTTTCATTAAATTACACTGAAAAAAAAATCTCGGTGTATTCACTAAGGAAAGGGTAAAATTACCAAGAATTCAGGGTTCTATTTGATCCCAGTTTTTTCTTGGTAAAATTACCATTCATGGAATTGGTAATTTTACCGTGAAATCTCGGTAAAATTATTGACTTTCTCGGTAATTTTACTGGACCCCAGTAAAAACGCCAATATTTTTTATCGACTGTGGTAGAATTACCGAGATAAAATGGCAAATTTACCGGGAATTGATTACCAATAAAAGTGGTCTTCTTACCTGAAAAAAAACAGTAAAAATACCGGTTTTTAGGTAAGCTTACTAGTCTGCCTCGGTGAAATTACCAATAATTGGTAAAAAAAGTGAGATGGTAAAGGTACCAACGGACCTTGGTAAAAACGCCGAGAATTTTTTTTTCAGTGTAGGATGAATTTTGCTGTTTTAGCAGTCTCAGTAATTTCATCTAAAAGAGTCCAGACGAATTTTGAAAAAAAACTCGATTTTGAAAATTTTGCACTCACGGCTCTCTTCGCTATCACGGCAGTAGTGGTTCGCGTAAAAAGACGCACGCTACCGCGAGTTAGGCGCCGCGTCGCGTCGTTCCTCCCGGAGCAAGTCCGGAGGACGGTGACTCTGAAGAATTTCCTTTCTCCTTCTCCGGAAATACTCGGGCGTTACCGACGAGGAATTTTCATCCTTATGTCATCGGCGTCGCCGTTGCGGTCAGCGTCGCGGCTGGTTCCGCACAGCTTGGAAAAGCATTTCGGCCAATAGCTTCCGAGTATGCAACAACCCGAGTATGTTTACAGGCCTCAGTAGCATAAAAACTAGATAGTTAGGAAAGGAATCAAATATTTTGTATTTATTACGTAGTCGAACATTAAGTAACGTAAGCGTCAAAGAACAATTGGATTGCATTTTGCAACAAGGAACCACTATTTCTGGCTCTTCCATAAAATCACTTTTCTGCATACATTGGGAAAAAAACACCTTGGATCTATAGAGTCCAGACTCTTGAAAACATTGACAAGAAAAAGGACTCTTGATTCAACCAGATTTAAGCTTAAATCAAACGGAACTCCGCTCAAATTAAGAGGCTTGGTTCTTGATCTAAGCTGAAATCTGATTGAATCAAGAGTTTTTTTTCTTGTCGATGTTTTTAAGAGTCTGGACTCTAGATCCAATGTGGTTTTTTTTCCAGCGCAGGGAAACTCATGGTATATATATGTTATTTCTAAAATGAGCCAGAAATAGTGGTTCCTTATTGCAAAACGTGGTCCAATTGGACGTATTTCTGCCAAACGGAACCAAAGACAGGTGGGAAAGAAGGATGTGCTCGTTAGTCGAGGGTCGTTAGAGTGACCGTAAGCCAGGTTTGAGATCTTTTCCCATTTTATTACCAAGAAATTACTTATTTTTGGGGGAAGTTATGAAAATTCTTCCTTGAAGTTTTCAGACACTTTACATAAACTACGAACAAAACTCTCTGAAAAATATACTCCTTTCGAATTTGTCAAAAGTGCCAAACTTTTAAGGACACACTGGAAAAAAAAAAAAAAACACATTGGATCTAGAGTCCAGACTCTTGAAAACATTGACAAGAAAAAGGACTCTTGATTCAATCAGATTTAAGCTTAAATCAAAAGGAAATCCGTTCAAATTAAGAGGCTTGGTTCTTGATTTCAGCTTAAATCTGATTGAATCAAGAGTATTTTTTCTTGTCGTTTTTTTAAGAGTCTGGACTCTAGATCCAATGTGTTTTTTTTTTTTTTTTTTTTCCCCAGTGAACGTCCGAAGGTTCGTACGGCGTTTTTCTTCAGCACTGCAGGTTCGAGGTGTCTTTCCGCCGGCTCGCGATGGGGGGGGGGGGGGGGGGGGGGGGGGTTGGCGTGGCAGCAGCGCGACTTTGTAGCGGTTCAGCTCCGCGCGCACATTGGTTCCAGACCCGATCTAGGCGGCATTAATTAGAATATCACCCTTACCAGCGTGCAACATATGCTTATATGTGTTTTTTGGGTCGCTGATCACGAATTTAAAGTCGATTTGACCCTATCGTTAACCATAATATGGTAAATATGCGTAAAATAGCAAATTCGCACTCAACACGGGATTAATAATTTGACAACGTGGCTCTGTGCTTGAACTATGATAATCTTGACAAATTTAATGATTATAGTCATCAAGAGCGATCTACTATTTTACTAATATTTAGACCCTGGTATGACCGTGATATTTTTGTTGAAGAGGGGGGGGGGGGGGTGTTGTTACATTGAATAACTTCACGAAGCATCCAGTCAGCACGATCTGTTTTTGGAATCTACTTCTGGTTGCAGTTTCAGAAATGGCAGTATAAAAATTCAATAAAAGGGTGTCGCCCCTATCAAACCATTTCGACCAGTGAGCAGGAAAAAATTCACGAAACTGCAATGCCTGTTGATTTTTTAATTCCAGAGCAACCTTAAATTTAAAATGTTGTAATGTATTTTTTTCGCTTCAAATGGCAAAAGATATTTGTCTCTGTACCATGCATAGGATTACTTAGTACTAACTAGAAATGGCCACTTGAGACCCGGCAAAGTACCTAGTTGTTTTGGGCCGTTTTGGTAGTAGTAGATCATTTTTAACACGAAAAATTTTGATCTCCTCAGAGTTTTGCACGCCCATGGAAATGATATTTTTGGGTAATTCTTTGGAAAACCGATTAAATAAACTTCCTTTGGATGAATATCATAAGAGAAATAGTTTTTTGACATTGCCTGAGAGGTCGAACGATATCACCCACCCGTCACGCGAGCCACATCCAATACTCATGAGGGCTGAGCAGGCGACTTTAAAAGGCTGTATTTCACAAATAGGCAAAAACTGGCAAAAGATATTTATATCTACATCATGCCTAGGATTAGTACTAACTAGAAATGGCCGCTTGAGACCCGGCAAAGGCCGGCAAAGTAGTTGTTTTTGGCCGTTTTAGTAGTATTAGATCATTTTTAACACGAAAAATTTTGATCTCCTCAGAGTTTTGCACGCCCATGGAAATGATATTTTTGGGTAATTCTTTGGAAAACCGATTGAATAAACTTCCTTTTGAATGAATATCATAGAAAGAAGTAGTTTTTTGACATTGCCTGAGTGGTCGAACGATATCGCCCACCCGTAACGTCCCACATACAGTACTCATGAGGGCTGAGCGGGCGACCTTTAAAAGGCTGTATTTCACAAATAGGCAAAAACTGGCAAAAGATATTTATATCTACATCATGCCTAGGATTAGTACTAACTAGAAATGGCCGCTTGAGACCCGGCAAAGGCCGGCAAAGTAGTTGTTTTTGGCCGTTTTAGTAGTATTAGATCATTTTTAACAC
The DNA here is from genome assembly GCF_918797505.1 of Bemisia tabaci. Lineage (NCBI taxonomy): Eukaryota > Metazoa > Arthropoda > Insecta > Hemiptera > Aleyrodidae > Bemisia > Bemisia tabaci. The sequence goes on along the minus strand of NC_092801.1, from coordinate 12,045,600 downwards.
GAAAAATTTTGATCTCCTCAGAGTTTTGCACGCCCGTGGAAGTGATATTTTTGTGTAATTCTTTGGAAAACCGATTGAATAAACTTCCTTCTGAATGAATATCATGGAAAGAAGTTGTTTTTTGACATTGCCTGAGAGGTCGAACGATATCACCCACCCGTAACGTCCCACATACAGTACTCATGAGGGCTGAGCGGGCGACCTTTAAAAGTCTGTATTTCACAAATAGGCAAAAACTGGCAAAAGATATTTGTCTCTACATCATGCCTAGGATTAGTACTAACTAGAAATGGCCGTTTGAGACCCGGCAAAGGCCGGCAAAGTAGTTGTTTTCAGCCATTTATATGGAAAATTACGCGAAATTAACGTAAAATAGCGCTATGTCTAATGGTTTATCTAGAGCCATAGACTTAATCTAAAGTTATGATTTAAACATCGTAAACCTTCAAATTCACTTGAATATTAGGATTCTACCTTCAAAACCTTGTTTCTTTGCCCAAAATGGCGACAAACCTCTATTAGGAACATCACTCGAATGAGATAAATGAGGAAATGGATACAGCCGCAGAGAGAACGGCCTGCGCGCTCACCTTTAGGAGCTTATCATTTCCTTATCACTCATCCAATCATCATGATATTCGGCCGAAATACCCTCCAGAGTATGTAGTGTCGACCAGTTGTACTATTTTTCAATTTTTCCAAAAGTCATTTTTTCGAATTAATGCCGCCTAGATCGGCCTCGGAACCAAGAGTGCGGCCGTGGCGCGGCGGGTCCGGTCCTTGCTGAACGCAATGTCAATAATCGTCCGGCGCAGCGTCGGGGCCGCAGCGGTGTTTCGCTCCGTTGTTCGGGACCGGGAGTCGAAGGGGCGAGGAAGTGGAAGTGTCGCTCGGCGTTATAATTTTCCCATTTCGCGTCCGCTCATGTAACCCGGGCCCCGGAGCCTGGATTCCGCGTCCGAAAACCCGCGGAAAAATGAAATTAAATGGGTGCCCGCGCAACTCCCGGCGCGCTTCCTTCTCGCCTGTCGGGTTCGCGCTTCGCACCTCTCGGCCGCTGTCGCGCGCCACGCCGTCTAGCTACCGTCCAACGGAAAAGAGCAGGAAGCAAAAAATGAAGTTTCAAGAAAATGCATCTACACAGTTAGAAAAATAATGAACCAGGTGGTGCTTAATGACCACTTTCAAAGAATGGAGATGTTGCATGTGTGAGGAATTTGCGATTTGACTGTTGATTCTTATGGAAAAGTTCGCGAGAAACACGATGGTGCCACTGGTTTTCTCTGAAATCATCTCCCAAGCTCAAAAAAAACTCGCAAGTTGAGGCCAAAATGGAGGGGATATCCCACCCTTAACTGAGAGTCCACATCTACATCAGGACAAACTCTCCATGCAAAGATGGGGAGCAAATACATTAGCAGGGTTGCCGTGTTTTCAGTTTTGGAGTCCCCAAATCAAGTGGCAGCCCTGTCAATGTATTTGCTCCCTATCTTTGCATGGAGAGTTTGTCTTGATGTAGACGTGGACTCTCAGGGTAGGGTGGGATATCCCCTCCATTTTGGCCTCAACTTGACAGCTTTTTTTGAGCCTGGGAGTTGATTTCAGAGAAAACCAGTGGCACCATCGTGTTTCTCGCGAACTTTTACATAAGAATCAATTGTCAAATCGCAAATTCCTCACACATGCAACATCTCCATTAAAGGCATTTTTTCAAAATTTACCGTTCTTCAAAGTGAGTTGACCTTGTGATCTCGCAGAGCAAAGTGCCCTTTTTAGGCGACCCGTATCCCTTCAATTTTGAGTTCAGTCCCAAGACCTTTTAGGAACTTAAAAAAATGGCCGAGGTGGTGCTTGATGTCTAGTCTCAAAGAATTACGAGCATTTTTTCAAAATCTGCAATCCTTCAAAGTGAGCCTTCCACGTGAATTTGATAAAAATCATGTGTTGCAACCCCTCCCCTGCTCCCCCCTAAGTTTTGTCATACCCCAAAATCACATGACGTGCATAAGGGAACCATTAATTTGGTCATCTATAACGCATTTTTTAGGTATGGCTGTACACAGATTTGCCGGGGACGCCGGACAGGCAGATACACTTTTTTCAAAAAAAGTTATTTTTGCGCCAGGCACCCTGAAACGCATAGAAATGACTAATTTTCAATTTTTTTTCTTCTTGGACGATGACTATATGGGTTACATTTTGCAGTAAGGAACCACTATATCTGGCCCATTCTAGAAACAACATACATTCCATTGGTTTCCCTATGCAAATATGTGCTTTTATGGGAGAGCCAGAGATAGTGGTTCCTTATTGCAAAATTGAATCCATATTTCCTCTACCCGCGAGAGAGCGAGAAAGTAACAAGCGGGGAAGCTCTGAAACGATCACATATCAGAAAATCGCTCAGCCGTTTTCTGTGTATTTGTTCTTTTGCTTCCGGTGCAAATTCACCGCAATCCTCAAGTTCTCCCGGGAATGCTTTTGTGGCATTTTTAATAGAGACGTGAGTGAGCATCTGCGGACGACGACGCAAGTGCAGCGGCAACGTCCGCGTGGCGTCGCGTCGCGTCTTGGGTCGTCAGCCGTCACAATGGACGGACGAACAAGGCTCGCGTGACGCCGACATCCCGTCCGATCTTGAGCCGCTTCAACGTTGCATGGCGCACACTTCCCTCGCTCCGGAATGCAGTATCCAATGCGCTCATTTATTGCTTTTGATTTATTTTCTTCCCGCCGCCGCGCACCGCAACTAAACTAAAAAGCATAATTGAAATATAACCGTCCACCAGACAAGGAGACTGACTACCACGAGCTAAGTAGAGTTCCCTTTATACCAGAGAGTCAAGACAACACCCCCTCCAAGTGGAGTCACAAACGGGAATAAAGTTTAAAGAAACTAAACGTTGTTTGTAATCTTTGAATCGTCCCATTCTCCAAATTCCTTTCTCCGTCCCCTTCTCTCATTCCGTTTGTTTCCTTGGCCGAACCCGTAATTCCCTGGTCCATTATCCAGAATATAATCTTTGCAATCGAGTGAAAATGTAATCTTTATTCCCGTTTGTTACACAGTGAAGGCCTAAAATACGGGAACCAATCAGAAATGGATTCACATTGTCTTGACTCTCAGTACAAAGGGAACTCTAGTGCTAAGGAAGAACACCGTATGAGCCTTCAGGCGTTGCCAAATTTCCCCCGGCAAATCACTAATTTTCAGGATATTTTTTCATATTTGTCTACCAACTACTCAGGCAATTTTGTTTGTAATTTGATCTAAAACGTCTGAAAATCGCCAGGAAAAATATTCATAATTTTCCTTAAAAATTAACATTTTATCGAAGGAAGTTTGGCAACTCTCGAATGTTCATACAGCGTTCTTCCTCTGCACTGCAGTGTGGTCCGCCAATCTCTAATTGAAACCATCAGAACAAGACAGGGTAAGAATAATACGTCTGAAAGTTTTGTTCCCTCATCAAGCGTTTTCTTGCGTGTACTGCTGTGATAGCGAAGAAAGCAGTAAGTGTCAAATTTTCGAAATCGAGTTATCTTCAAAATTCGATCAATATAGCTAAAACAGCAAAATTCATTTTAATTGTATAAAAACGAGACATGAGAAAGTCGTGCCGTAAGTGGGCGAAATATGACGTAGTTTCAGGCAAAACAGCAGTAAGTGACATTATTTCTCCACAGAGCTAATGAAAACGGGCCTTTCAGGTAAAGTGCCGCCCTCCTAAGCCAATTACTAACCCGAAAATGTGTTTGATGTTTGTCCAGAACGCAACCACGAATGGATGCAGAAGCTAGCACTCACGGCTGTCTTGCCCAACAATAGCCTAACATGAAAGTGAATAATACCTTTTCTATGTAATCGGAATAATAATTATCGCGAGCAATAACAGTATAAAAAGGCTCGCCCGCGCGCACCATATGTAGCGCCTTCGACATCCGAGAGATACTTCAAACGCTACACTGTCGCGCACACACCCCGATGCGCAAATTGCCTACACTGCGCCTGTTGGAGTGTATACCATGCTTTAAGGTTTACCCCGTGCACCCGCAATCCACGCACGAATCGCTGGTGGTAGAATATTCTGCCATTTTAGCGAAGAGAACCATACAACACTGGAAAAAAAACAAAAAAAAAACCACATTGGATCTAGAGTCCAGACTCTGAAAAACATCGACAAGAAAAAGTACTCTTGATTCAATCAGAATCTAGCTTAAATCAAGAACCAAGCCTCTTAATTTAAGCAGATTTCGTTTTGATTCAAGCAAAAATCCGATTGAATCAAGAGTATTTTTTCTTGTCAATGTTTTCAAGAATCTGGACTCTAGATCCAATGTGTTTTTTTTTCCAGTGCTGCGATGAAGATACCGGTTTCGTGGTTACGTGGTTTCACTATCCGCACGTGCATCGAGCCTTGACCGACGTCACTGAGGGTAGCTTGCGCTAATTATCAATGCGACCTCGAGGGGAAAAATTCGCGGGTTATTTCTTCCGGAGTTCGCAAACCCGATAGCGAGGCGAGGGCACCAAAAAAATGAATAGGTAATGACCGAAATGCTGGGTCACTGCGACGCGAAAAAGAGGCGGCCAATCTGATTCTGTGACGTCGTGACGTCGGGGGAGTTTCACGTTTTGTTTACGATGTAAATGAGTGGAGGGGTTGACTTGCACGCTACGCTCATAACTCCGACTCGAGTGCTGCCGTGCTAAGGAAAAACGCCGTATGAGTATTCGAGAGTTGCCAAATTTCCTTATAAAATGTTCATTTTTGAGGAGAATTATGCATGCATATTTTTTTCTTTATATTTTCAAAAACTTTAGGTGAAATGGAGATGTTGCATGTGTGGGGAATTAGCGATTTGACCACTGATTCTTTAGTAAAAGTTCGCAAAAAAACACGATGGTGCCCCTGGTTTTCTCTGAAATCAACACCCAAGCTCAAAAAAAGCTCTCAAGTTGATGCCAAAATGGAGGGGATATCCCACCCTACCCTGAGAGTCCACGTCTATATCAAGACGAACTCTCCATGCAAAGATAGGGAGCAAATACATTAGCAGTGATGCCGTGTTTTCAGTTTTGGAGTCCCCAAATAAAGTGGCAGCCCTGTCAATGTATTTGCTCCCTATCTTCGCATGGAGAGTTTGTTTTGATGTAGAGGTGGACTCTCTGGATAGCGTGGGATATCCCGCCCACTTTGGCCTCAACTTGAGAGCTTTTTTTAAGCTCGGGAGTTGATTACAGAAAAAAATCAGTGGCACCATTGTGTTTCTCGGGAACTTTTACATAAGAATCAATCGTCAAATCGCAAATTCCTCACACATGCAACATCTCCATTGCGAACAAAATTATCTGAAAAATTGGAAGGAAAATCTGCATAAGGTTACCAAGAAATTCGTGTTTCATCAAAGGAAATTCGGCAGCGCTTGAAGGTTCATACAGCGTTTTTTCTTAGTGCTGCAGAGTGGTCATTCCCTTCTCTTCTACCCTTTTCATTTCCGATGTTGCCATGCTAAAAAACAATACATAAGAAGGGTGGAAATAAAAAAAAACGGCTAAGCGCCACCTTCCTGATTAGAAACTATTTTTTGAAATCAAGTTGCAAAGGTAATGCAGTGAAATTGCTGTCGTTTTATGCTTAAATTGAAATTTTACAGTTTTTTCAATAAATGCAGATATGTTAAATAATCAAACGATCAAATGAAAGGTAGACAGTTTGCAATGTAAAGGAAAATGCAACCCATCTGAATTTTATCGCAATAAAGAATCAGAAAGGACCCTTCATTTGGTTGATGGGGAACATACACATCACTCGTATGCATGGCAGTAAATTTACCATGTGGTCTCAATTTAATGCAAACCGTGCTACATGGGATTCAGGCGTTGCTAAACACTGTAAAATAACCTCAGAGCTGTAAATTAACTTTCCTTTGGAAAATCTCTTCATTTTGATCTAACTTTCACGATAAGGATTGAAGTGTATTTCGGAAAAAAAAACCACTGGCATTGCATTGTGGCCAACATTGTGCAAACTTTGGTTTTCATGTTCCTTAGAAGCCAAAGTCTCTTTCATTGTTTCTTCTAATTCCTAATATCTCTTCCGACCCGAATAATACAATTAATTTCCAATATGATGACTGGAAAAAAAACAGATTGGATGTAGAGTCCAGACTCTTAAAAACATTTACAAGAAAAAATACTCTTGATTCAATCGGATTTTTGCTTGAATCAAAACGAAATTCGCTTCAATTAAGAGGCTTGGTTCTTGATTTAAGGTAGATTCTGATTGAATATCCAATGTGTTTTTTTTTCCAGTGAATGTAACCCTCCTGTCCAAAAAAATTGCGAATCAAATTCTTGAAAAGTTTGAAGAAAAATTCACAAACTTTTCGGGAAAAAATCAGAAAATTTCCATTTCATTAGAAACATTTGACATAGGCTGGATCCTTGTACAAGTTTTTCGTCGACAAGACAGCACTCTCTTCGCGTCGTCGGAATGGCTCGCTGTATGCAGCAGAAATGATTGATTACGCCATTCTAGATACATCTATTTTCTTCCATGCAAAAAAGGGGCATTAGGGCAAACGAGACTGAAGACTGCGACACATGGTGTCACTCTCCCCTTGGAAGAGCTTTTCTGGCGCAATGAAGTGTTCGCGATGAAGCACGCGCCAGAGGTGAAGGCTGCGGAAATCGGGGAAAACCCTGTGAGTCACATCTCGTCACCCCCTCCCTCCCCCTGCTGGGCCGCCCAAGTTCACCCCGTCGCGCAGCGGGGAGATTGAAAAGCTTCTATTATTAACCATGGGATTCATTGCCACGCTGCGGGGGGTTTCCTGTCTTGTGGAAAAGTTGACTGGTGTTTTATTGGAATCAGGTACAAGTGGCAATGTCAAAATTTTTCCTGCCCCAACCCCCAGCGGTTGGTCATAAAGCGCATTGGGTCGAGAGGAAAGGTCGCAAAATATGGGTTGCACGCTGAGTTTTAACCATGATGTCTGGAATGGATCATATTCGATATTGATTCGATGTATCTTTTGGTTCAGAACGATAGAACATAACCTCAAACAAAAATTTTAGGAAGAAATTAGTTTTATTAGTTATTAATTAGTTAGAAAAGCTGAAAATGAGAAAATTCCTAAACATTTCACCTTTCACTTGTGATTGCCATCATGCGGCACTCATAAGAATAAAAGATCCATCACAAAAACCCCGTTCCTAAAGATCACTCAATTGACTTTTGAGGCTACGTTAACATGTTGAACCAATCGATACATTATAACCTGTTTGATATATACAACACGATCAATTGTTGACCATGCTCAATGCTCATCTCCTGATTTTCCGGAGCTGACTGCCTGATAAGAATCCGGAGTTTTCTCCCTTTTCCCCGGAATTTTCTTGAGAAAAAACTATATGTTTAATTCTTTGGAATGGGCCACCAGATAAGGTACGAATTTCAGCATTCTGATAAATGTTTCTTAACCAAAATTTTACGTAAAACACGATGCACACAATGAAAATTGCCGAAATTAACTCCTTACGAAGATATTTAATGATTCTCGTTGCGTGAATTCAAACCACCCGCTCATGAAAACTCAATGCTCTACGTGATTCACATCGCGCGCTAAACGTTATCATGACAGTCTCTGCGATATAAAAATCTGGCAACCTCAATCTTGACGCTTTGGCTCAGTTATAGCAAATTGCTAATATTTTGAACAACACATGGTGGGAAATGAACATTGCTCGATTGAGAAGCTTGCTGAAACTGTTGTAGTGCGCGATTTGACTCACGTAGAGCTTTGAGTTTCTTGTGAGCGGGCAGTTCAAATTCCTCGTAACCAATGTGAAATAAAAACGTTAATATCTTCTTTAGGAGTTGGTTTCAGTAATTTTTGTTGTGTGAATCGTTTTCTACGTGAAATTCTGGTTAAGAAACATGTAACAGATTGCTTATATTCGTACCTTGTCTAGTGGTCCATTCAAGGTATGATTATAGATTTTTTCCATCTCTCAGGCGATTCTGTGGCGCCTATAAGAATTTTTAGTTCCAAGAATGTTTTTGGTGCTTTCATTATTCGGTCAATGAAAGCTTTTCTATTATTTTGAAAAGCTCGAAGATTTAAGAGGTCAATCATGGTGGCTCACCTTAGAGAGCGTTTCGCGCCCTCTGGATGTTGAGCCGCGTAGCGGCCATTGAGCGTACCCCCACTACCCCCTAGTATGTTATACTTCGTTCTTTACTTTCGTATCATCACAATATGTCGGTTACTTTTTCTTACCGCACTACACCGCTCAAATCGGGAGTACCAGGTCTTATAAATACATTGTCTCCGAATGTGGCGGGCCGGGGTTCATCAGGAGTCGTGCTCCGAAACCTCATGGCTCACGTCTTGTCAGTTCGATTCAATCCGTCTCTTTCAGACTGGGAAAGGTGTAGGGCGAGGGGGGGGGGGGGGGGGGGCACATTGATGGAAGACACGCACCATCTCACTCGACCCGCGAGTTCCGGACGCGGGTCCTTATGAATCGACGCGTGATGCTGAAAGAGCGTGAGTCCGAGAACTCAAGTGCCTTGGCTTTCTTTTATATCGCAGGAAGCTAGGGCTCATGAGCTTCTGAACTTGCGCGCTTTTAGCGTGCATAGGGCCTGATATATTTTGAAGGGGCACCGATGCGGTGCACTGGAGTCAGGACTCGGAACTCCTGTTTGTCGCTGCCCCCGAAGCCGAGCTGAGGTTCGTCCCAACTTATTTTCGGCCGCTTCCTCCGACTCTGTATCCCCCCTCCGCCTATCCCTCTCTTCCTTGCATCACTGTTTCCTCCTATCCTGATACCTCGAGCGGAGAGCTCAGGACGACTCGATTTGGACGCATTCGAACGAAAACAGTCTATAAACTCCGTCGAGGGGTCTGGGATCTGGGAAAGCCGGGAATTTTACCGGGATTCGTCAGGGAACGAGAAATCTACTCTATACCTATAAAGTTAAAATTTCTACAGCAGCAGCCCGTGACAATGGTGGTAACAAAAACTTAGGAGAAAAAACGGGAAACAAGGGCTAAAAAGTACACAGGAAAATCCGAGACGTTCCGGCTCAAAATTGAACCATTTTCAGTCGGAAGAATAAAAATAAAATATAAAAATTCCAAATGGAAACCTGCAGACTACATGATGGCCGAGAGAATCAAACCGGAGAGGAGAGGGAAAAATACTGATTATAATAATAATATGCACGCGTAACAAAGCTCACGGCGTAATGCACGTAGTTCCGTTTGGCAGAAATACGTCCAATTCTGAGGAACCGCTGGGCCGATTTCTTTGATTCTTGTTGCGAACGAAAGCTGTTGATGTCCAGATGATACCAAAAATCCGAAACTTTCAATATCCGCTCCTGCGGGGCGATTATTGAAATTGATGGACAAAGCGATAGACAAAGAAGACATAGGGAGTATGGAGCGATCTTATTGGTTGACATGGTTGGTTCTTATAGACTAAGGAAGAAAATGATGGACTAACTGTCGGGTCTTTAGTAGGTTGCCGTTAGTTAGTCCATTACCTACCTCCTATGTCCATTGCCACCACCTGCTTCCACCAATAGGATCCCTCCAAATCCCTTTTGTCGTCTTTGTCTATAGCTTTGTCTATCAATTTCAATAATCGGCCCGCTGAAAGTTTTCCGCGCTCTCACGAAGCGGACGATCGAGGGTCCAGGAAGCGAGCTAAAGTAGCTAGTGTCCAATACTGCCGTGTTAAGGGAGAACGCCGTATGATCATTCTAGAGTTGCCAAATTTCTTTCTATAAACTGTTAATTTTTAAGGCAAGTTATTAATATTTTTCCTTGAAATTTTCGGGAACTTAAGGCGAAACATTGCGAACAAAATTATATGACAAATTGAAAGAAATATATTCATATGTTTACCAGATTATTTGTGTTTTATCAATGGAAATTTGGCAACGCCTGAAGGTTCATACGGCGGTCTTCTTCAGCTCGGCAGAACAAAACCAGGCCAGGGAATTCGTCGAGAAATGCATCTAGAAAAAAAGTTCGATCGCGCGGTGTCCTATATCGGCCGCTCTTTTTTTTGTTTCATGTATGGCCGTACTCTCGGCTCGGTAATAACCGTGTCCTTTTGGTCCAAGGATGCAAATGAGCTTCGACGGAACTTTTTCGCTAGTTCGCTTTGATTTGATAGTATTGGGTTACATGACGACGGTGAAACTACCAAACCACGTATCTCGGTTTGCGACGTCGCAGACTTCCTGTCATACTTTATTTTTTAAATGAAAAACTACTTAACATCCAGTCTTGAAAATTTCTGTGATTTTACCTCTTTGTGCGGAGAAAATTCCGTGAAAATTTCAAGGAATGATATTGATTTGGTCTACTTCAAAAAAATAAAATGCGAGCGTAGATTTTTAAACACCGCAAACGAGATACGTGGTTTGGTAGTTTCACCGTCGATGAGCCGAAGATGCAGTTCCTACATAGTAAGAAAAAGTAACCTACATTTTCTGTCAGAATGGGGAGTAGAACACAACGTAACCTAAACGCGCGGTTAACATTTTGGGTTACATTGAGAAATCTTTCGGTTGAAAATTTGTGACCTCATTAAAAATCAGGCGCGAGTTGCCGGGTTCACAATCATTAGTGATTATCCAATGCGCTAGCCACTCGCAATTCGAAACCTCTGAGTGACATCGGAATAGACAAGAGTAGGTACATTAGTTCAGCAGCACTCTTTCCTCATCCGCCAGGAGTCTCAGATTAACCTACGGTTTTGGTAGATTTAACACAAAATTCGTTTGATACACCAAGTCCATTTGGTGACTGAAAAAAATGTAACTCAAAGTGACCATAAACACCGAAATTTTTAATTCTGCAGTTACTATCCCTTGTTCGTATACTCTCTTTTTTGTGTCCGTTTGCAGTTGTATCTCACAGTCCTCTTTTTTTTTTGTTACAGTGTGAATCAGATCTCTACCCTCGAGGACTTCCAAAACTTGCCAAAGCTACAAGAGCTTTTCATCCGGAAGAATAACATTCAGCATTTATCGGATATAATTTACCTGAAAAGTTGTCCGTCGTTGCATTGCCTGTGGCTGGATGAGAATCCTTGCGCCGAGCATGACAAGTAAGTTTCTACTTAAATCAGAAAAAATCATCAAATTTCTTCCTGATGTAAAACTCGTTCATACGCACAGGTTTGCCGGTCATAGAATACCGGGAAACGTCAGAGAATTTTAAATAGTTAGGAAAAACCTGGAAATGTCGGGGAAAAATTGTTGAGACACCTTTGTTTGCTTTCTTGAATAGGTTTGACGTTACGAACAACTTTTGCTTGAAACCTATTCCTATTTATGTCTTTTTGACCCTCTGGTAGTGCTATACCTTTTCCCGGGACTAGTTCCGAATTCCGGAACTTTTGAGATTTTCATGCATTTTCTCGGAACTTTTGAAATTCTGTTCCGGATCTTTTGAATTTTCCGGAACATTCTCAGAACTTTTTAAAAAATCTCAAAAGAATCCCGGAACTTTTGACGGTCGTGGAGCGGTAGAAATTGGAGCAAAAATATTCCGAATCCCGGAATTTTTGACGAACATGGAATGGGAGCTCTGCATCTGGCATAACTTCAATTGTCAGAGAATTTTATCAAAACGTGTTTGGGAAATTCATTTTTTAAATTCTGTAGCGACCCTGCATGCACCGATACCACTTTTCAAGTTGTTTGGATAATCGCTCACTAGATGGCGCAAGTTTACTTGCCGCCAGCGTCCGCCTGCCCAAGTCTCGGGCTGGTTTTCACGACCTCCCGAGCTTGGTAGCAGTAAATTCCGGAGGCTGAGCTGCACTGAGGACGGCCTAGCAAGGCCGATACGCGTCTGCAGCTGCCTTCCTGGACAGGCCCGCCACATCCCAGCTCGGGCCCTGGTACCAATTTTCTGGCCCCCTAGCATCGGAACCTTCGAATTGTTGCATTCAAAACATCTATAGATTTTTCTTTGAGGGGGCAGATGATAATGTTCAATTCTATGGGGAGCCGGGCCCCCCTGGACTCCCCTTTCGTACGTCTATGGCAAGGGGAGTTAAGCCATTGAAGTCGAGGATGCCCAGAAAGGAGCCTCTTAGCATCCGACAACGGAAGAAAATGAAACACAGTTACTAAAAATATCATTCTACATATACTCAAAATCTTGAAAATCTCTAAAAAAGTAAGAAAAATTTTATAGTGCCCTAGCGTGTTTTTGAAACTTTATTCACCTTTTGCGGAATTTTTAGGGTAATTTTTTCACTTTTTCCTACGAGACAAGGGTTACACATGAATTCGTAGTGGTTTGTCACCTGCGTCACGGGCCCTCAGGGCCGGGCCCGGTACCAGGGACCCAGTATCCCCCCCCCCCCCCCTTGTGGCGGGCCTGTTCCTGGATGGACGTAACTAGTGTTGCTCCAAACAGCATATCTCTCAGAGGGAAATTTGTGCTCGAATGAGCCTTTCCCTCTGTATTGAGATTTTCAGCTTTATGCTGATTTATTTCAGGCACGTTGGCAAAAATACTCCAACACTTTTCAAGTATTTGCGAGCCGAATTTTTATTTATTCGTGTTTCAATCGCTTGCTTTCGATTATCGTCATTTAATTTTTTTTCTGAAAGATGGAATTGAATTTGCCCGAAACATTCGCGGGGGCCAGTAATTCTGTCGTGCTAAGTAAAAACGCCGTATGAGCATTCGATTGTTGCCAAACTTCTCTCAGAAATTGGTACTTTTTCAAAAAAGTTATAAATATTTTTCCTCAAAATTTTCAGACTTTTTGGATAAAATTACCAACAAAAATCTCTGAAAAATCGGGAGAGAAATATTCATTGAGTTTCCCAAAAATTCATGATTTTGAAAGAATGATTTCATGATTTGAAGAAATTTGGCAACATCTGATGGCTTATACGGCGTTCTTCCTTGGCACGGCAGAATTATAGTTGGTAGCATCTTCATGCTCAAGCTTAATTCACTTGTCTCTGTTGTAAAAGGGGATTTGAAGCGCCTTCAATATTGGGTGTAGGCAATTAATTGTGCTCTGATTGAACCAATCAATCGTTAACTTGCAGTCGGAAATCTAACATTTAGCGATGGGAATATCCTCAATTTTAATTGTGTCCTTCTGTGTCCTTGTATTATAATTTTGAACTTTCATGGCGTTCATTTTGCCCGCTTGCTTGCCAATAAACAACATTGGGTTCGATTTTAATTTGCAGAGATGAAGGGTGTTACAGGGGTGCATTAAGTGCCGTTCGGTCAAACGTTTCACGCGATCCAAAATTTTTTCCTCGTTCACTTCTGAAAAATTCTCTCTTTTATCACCAAATTTGTCAAAATGATGAACCTATTTTGCTCTCAACTTTTGAAATTTTTAAAATTTGTCGTTAAATCCGTGCGGATTTAACTTAAAGTCAGTTGTTTTTTAGTTAAAGAAACGTTATTTTGCTGTCGTTTTTTAAACTTAAACTCGACGATAGCAAAACGACGCTTTTTAACTAAAAAAACTGATGTTGAGATGAATCCGCGCGGATTTAACTAAAAAAAAAAAACCCAAATATTTTCGATAAGAAACTACGCTTCAAGTCAAAATAATATTTCGAGAAATTTTGGTTTTAGTGTAGTTCTTCCACCTTCAATCCCTCTTTTTAAAGTGCTCAAGAGGTCCTAAAGGCAGGACTCTTTTTAATTTTGTCGTGTGATTCATTTAGCAAGTGAACCTCTCTCATATTTTTTTTTTTTTTTTTTTAACCATATTTCTGTATTTGACACCAACATAATGTGTCTTCTTCTTAATGAGTCTTCATTTTTCTGTTTACTTTCACAGTTATAGACTGACCGTCATTAGGAATTTACCCAATTTAAAGAAATTGGACAATGTAGAAATCACGCCAGATGAAAAGCGAGAGGCCGCACGAAGAGGTCATATTTTGCAGCATCCGGACTTAACGGATACTTCTCCAGAGGTAAATTTCCTTGTCTACTTACTGTTCCGTAGGGTGTTTGCTGGTCTGTAAAGTCCAAGAAACACGAAAAAATTATCTTATTTTAGCTGGATCATGTGTAAAAATCATTCAAACTGCCCTGCGGGCTGATTATTGAAATTTATAGACAAACTGATAGGCAAAGAAGACATAGGAAGTATGGGACGATCCCATTGGTTGAAACTGGTGGTTCTTATGGGCTTAAGGAGAAAATGATGGACATACTAATAGGTCTCTTGTCGGTTGCCGTTAGTCAGTCTATTACCTACCTCCTGTGTCCATTGCAACCACCCGCTTTCACGAATATGATCTCTCCAAATTCCCTTTTCACTCTTTGTCTATAGCTTTGTCTATAAATTTCAATAATCGGCCCGCTGGAGTTTTGTAGATTTCATTATGAACTTTTATATGTACGTCCTATTTGGACCGCGTTAAGCAGAAAGGAACCAAGCTACATCAGCTATTGCCAAATTCAATGGGGCAATTAATTATTTACATGAAAACGGTTGTGCGGATTGTTGTGCAAAGTTCTGTGAATTTTCCCCATAGTAAAAAGCAAATTCCTTAAAAATTTCGAAGGAATCTGCACAAACGTTCTCCTGTAAAAAATTAAATTGTCCTGTTAAATTTGGCAATAGCTATCATTTTGTCGAAACTTGGCTACTGTGTATGAGAAAATGCTTGATTTGGCTGTTGGCTGGCAAAGCGTATTCAATTTGCCACTATAACGGATTTTTGTTAACTTTTTTAAATGTTCTTAATCATTTACCTATGTGTAATGATTATCCTTCTTGTTTTTGTTGTTCAAGTGATTTTTCCAAAAGTGTGAATCAAAGTTTGATAAAATTGAAGTAAATCCAAAATTTTAATACCCACCTGATTTTATTTTTTTATTCCAGGAATCTGAAACTGAGGATGTTCAGTACCAGAGATCACAAATTATTGTAAGTTTTTTAAGCTATATTATTACCTAGCTGAACTCACTGTATTTTATTTGCATTAAAGTAGCTAAGAAGGTTTAGACTTATATATTTATTGGAGACCACTTCCAAAAATATTCTGATTCTGTTTTGTCTAGCTTCATTTTATTGAAATCAGTGAAGGTCCTGTCTGAATTTAGAAATTAAATGAGTGTTTGTTTGATAACTCCATTCTTTTATCACTATCCTTCTCCAGTGAGTATAAAGTAAAATTTAAAATATTTTAGGTGAATGCATGCAGAAGATTAATTCCTACGTTAGTTACAGGCCACCAAAAAAGGGATCTCAGTGTCTCAAAATTCAAAATGGAGATATGTTACTAACATTTTGGCGGCGAAAAAGTCTAAATAACAAAATCCAACTTCACTACTTCCCATTGAATCATGTGACTTTCTCACATTCATCTTGCAGTTGTCTGCAGAGTTTTTCTGTCAAGCTTAGCCTAATACAAACTCTTTTCTCTCACTTCTTTGTTTCAGGAGGAACAATCTAGGCCATCTCCAGAGTCAGAAGATAGTCCAAGTAGAGATAGAGATATTTATGAATATCAACCAGCTCAAGAACAAATTAGGTACGTTTCTCCTCAGGCTCAAAATGATTTTGGACAGTTCATCATAAGTATTCTAACAAAAATTATTCTCTCTTCCTAGATACACTCCTTTTAAATATTTGTTTTGCTGAATAAATTGTACCAAATTTTCCTCCCAGAGACCTAGTCTCCACTACGTTTTCTGGTGGTTGCTTAATACTCATTCACAACCCGTTTCAACCGGTACAACCGGTTTTATCAGAAATAGTCGAAAATACCTAGTATATTTCTTAACCAATTTATTTTTTTGAACTGTCAGGAAACATAATTTTCTGAAACGTTTCACTGCACACGCAGTTGTATTAAAAATTTGCCAAAATTGCGTTTGAAAATACTTGAATTTATTCACATTTTTATATTTTAAGCCAACCTGCCATGAACCATGCAGGCCACCTCTGAATCTGAAGTTATTTTGAAACCTTACGAAATATATCATAAAAATCATTTTACTGCACTACTGTTGTGACTATATTGCTCAATTAAATTTAATTTTCAGATATGTATTTCTTTCTTTTCCTTCCTCAAGAATGTAAGAGGTAAAATGTTTTCCATGTTTCAATTCATCGATTTTTTCTCCTTTGAGCTGTCGTCTTTTCCATCAAAAACTCAAACTCATTTGAAAGGAAATTATATTTGAAGCCTCAAGAAGAAACTACGAAACACTAACTATCTGTTTTCATTTGTTTTTTTTTTTCCAGTTACACTAACTCAACAAGGTATCACTCTAGTCAAAATCACTCATTACCTGAGGTGTGTTCTTTCATTTTATTATCATTATATTATGTAAATGTTTGTATTTAAAATTGTTTGTTCCATTAAAAGAGAACAGCATTGTTTGGAGTGTGCTCAATTTGTTTAAATGTTGAGCCATCCAAATCCCAACAATTTTGTCTAAGAATTGAAGAAGATTGTCGAGTAATGAAAGTTAGAATGTTGAAAGATTGACAGTTAAATATTTAGCTTAACAGCAGTAAACAATCCCACTTTTCATTTTTCTTTTTCAAAAGGAAGTTTCTAATTCGATAGTTTAAAAATGTCTGCAAAATAGTATGCACTATAACTTATCAAAGGAGCAATCAAATAATTGATCCATTAATACCTTGTAAGTTCCTACCCATTTTTATTACTCGCCTCTGAACTCAAGTCAGTATCATTAATCTAATATCCTAAAAATAGTTCTGTAGAGTATTCTGTTCCTATTTTCTCTGTTTCTGTCTCTCAAGAGATGAAAAAAAATCCTTGTTAAATTTTGTTCAAGTGTAACAGCGCAGTTTGTTCAACGTAACGCTCGGAAGACTTTTGATATTTCATAATGTTGATTATCCAAATGGTCTGCCTGACTTATTCATTATAAAAATCAGAATTTTACCTCCTAAAGAGTTTAACCTAGAGTTTAAGAGTTGGTTTATGATTAAATTTGATCCTGAATTTGACCTAGAATTTGAGCATTCTCAAATACTCCTAATTTCATTACCCGGGGTTTAAAATCGAAATACTAAGCACTTATGACAAGTTCTTTGAGGAAACAAGAAGAAAATTTAGCTAAAATCACTTCATATTATTGTTATTGCTGTCGAAATAACGAAAATCTCAAAATCAGAAAAATTTAAGGTCATTACATCTTCAATGGCACAATAATAAAAAATATAGTAATTGAGCTATAAGTTACTGTTGCGTCAGTTGAAAGAAACGTATAGTGCTGGCACTAAAAATGAGAAGCATTTCGAAATAGCAAATGTAAAATTTTTGTGGGAGAGCTGGAAAATGATTGGAGAAAGAATCTAAGGGCCGTAAGTTTTGTATTAAGAATTTGGAAAAGTTTAAGAAGTTGATGTCTGTACAAAATAAGTTTTAGGTTGGTCATACTACGATTATAAATATTGACGAAAACATTATCTATCATAGAATCATCAATATATCGTAAACATCGATACTAAGTCGATAGATGGCTGAGCTGTTAGTCCAGAACTGGCCCAGTGTAGAGCATACAGCTCAGAGCTGTCGCTCTAAATCAGAGGATTAAAATAAGCAATACTTGTTTTCATGAGTCTGGCAATTTAGTCTTTCGCTGCCCTGTAGTGTAGTTAATGTTTCTGCAAGATTCTGTTGAGATCATCGTAACCTAAGTCTTAAAATCTGAAATCAGAATATGCTAAAGTAGAGCTGAACCACATCAGTGAAAAAGGAATGCATATTCATATTTTTTACTAACATTTTATTTTTTATCTATTTAGGAAAATAATGTAGGAAATAATCACCATAGTAATTGGGGCTCAAGACAAGGGCTTCACAAAGAAAGTAGTAGCAGTGAAGGAAGTCCGACCAACGGCCATCGATACATTCCAAATTACTCGTCGCAAGAAGAGAGTTATGTACAGACATATCCAAAAATAGTTTCTCATGTAAGTATTTTCAGCTTGTATCTTATACCTCTATAACTTAAGGTGAATATCGAAACTATTTAACTTTAGAAATTTTTCTGCTGAGATAACACCAAGTCATTAATGCTGTTTTTATTTTTGTGACTGCGCTATCAAAATCAGCACAGCCTACTTGCAGTCTATTTTTATGTAATTCCAAGCAAACTT
This sequence comes from Bemisia tabaci, assembly GCF_918797505.1. Classification (NCBI taxonomy): domain Eukaryota; kingdom Metazoa; phylum Arthropoda; class Insecta; order Hemiptera; family Aleyrodidae; genus Bemisia; species Bemisia tabaci. The sequence continues at coordinate 12,027,425 of NC_092801.1, read as the reverse complement.
TTCATTTCATTACTGTAGCCAGTATCAGTGACGAGATCCATGAAAAAGGACCTTATCTTTCGGCAGAAAATTCACCTTTACTTTTTGCGAAAACTTAAACTGCGTTTCTCTATAACCTAAGATTTTTGTCTTGAAACTTCAAGACTTATGTATCGTTCAATTTTTTGAGTTCTTTTTTTTTTAATCGTATTATAATTCTTTCTGTTTCGTTGTGTCACAGTCTAACAATGACCTCAGGTCGCAGGAAATTCTCTCCAGACGAGCCTCAATCCTGGGCAGGCGCTCAGCCTCTAGAGTAAGTTTAAATAACATATGTAGTAAACATTCTTTCTTTATTTTCATTCTTTTGAAGAGTACTTTTAGTAAAAATTTAGACTTCAATCTGAAGGAAATCCAATCAGTATAAATATAGGGTGCCCAAGTGAGCCCCACTGCTATCTTCGATGCATGGTCACAAAATCATGAACGAATTTTGACTTGGGAATACATTTTTCCAATTGTAAACGATGCGTAGATCATGAAGCATCCTTAAAAACGAGTAACAGTAACTCAAAAAGCAAGAAATACGCAGTTCAAAAAGAGCAAATTTTCTTCGATTTCAAAGCACCACCATTTTGCGCCGAACCAAATAATGTCATTTGGCACCAATCTGAAGTGAACACAGGCTCCTACGACCTCCATCAAATGTCTTTCTACCTTTTGCATTTGAAAACAATAGGAAAGTCGAAACTATATCTTCGAGGTCAAAGAATCGAAGTTCATTCATGTTATTTTTAGTAAACAAGCAACAATTCTACCTGTCTTGCATAATTCTGTCCAAATTGAAGTTCCATAGCAGTAAAGAACAATACAATGCCAATATCATTACCAGTCCTGATTTTTAGCTACATGGGTTGCTAAATGGATCGCATTTTTCAAAAAGGAACCAGCGTAATTACAGTGTTTTCTAAATTGTGCAACTTCTTCATTAAAGAATACTTGAAATATGTACAGTATTAAAATTTACACACTTATTTTTCTTGAAAATTACCGATTTTTATGGTGGGAAGCAAAAACTATTTGCTATTCTGGGAGATTTTTTAGATAATTATGAGGGAGCAACATTTTTACAACACTGCAATTGCGCTGGTTCCTTTTTGCTGAATGCAGTCCAAATATCGTAATTACTATATATCATATGTTTGTGTTATCCTTTTATTCACAGACCTCAAACATAATGTCAGCCGTAATGCATCTGGTATCGGAATTGGACTATTCGGATCTAGTCGTTCTCGAGGCAGCCATCCGAAGTAGACTCGATAAAATGGATCAAGATTCAGGAGAATGAAACCGCCTGAATGGTCGCACTTTTGTCCGACAGTGGCTTTGAATCTTGAGGATATTCTAGATTCTCATACTTCCTCCCTTGTCTTGCCAGCACTTGTTCTCGTTTAAGTTATCTAGTGTTTGAAGATGCTTCCAAACATAAGTTGAGATGAAATCGCAACAGAAAGGCTTTTTGCTCCAGCCGTACCAGCCCAAAAGGAACTTTTATGGAAAGGCTTATTGTATTCTTCCAAGTCATCGCTTTTTGATGTAACGGTGGTTTTTTTTTTTGCAACTCTTTAAGAGCTCTGAATGTATCTCCAAAGTGAAATTTATTATATGAAGGCTTTATGACCTTATGTAATTGCGTTGATAACATGTGACTGTGTACAGAAAAGAGGCCCTTGTGTACAGAGGTAAATTTCTAAAGATACAATAATAAATTTTGTCACGTTGGACTGAGGAGTCAAGATGTGCGTTTTCAATACGAAAAAATACAAGCAAGTCTCTAAGAATTAGACAAGGGAGTAAAAAATCAACCAATTTTGAGCCTGAAGCATGAAAGCTTAAAGATCCAGTAATTTTTTCATGGAACCATGGCTTTCAGATTGCTAACTTTATACCCTCACAATGTTGGTTTGATTTAACTCGACTCTTTTGGATTTTTATGGCACAGAACTGTTTGTGAAACACTCCTCTGTAAATTAGTGGCAGTATCTAAAAGACACTGCACAAAATATCGAAAAATTCAATTCAGCTTAATTTTGTTATTATGTGATAACAATGTTTTTTATGACCGCTTGAGCACAATGAACTTTTTAAATTGCATGTGCCAATGTCAAGAAAAGTGGATTTTTTGGCATTTTTACAAACGTTTCCTTTTAGAGGTGTAGGACTTGAGCTGTGTGGTGAAATTTAGGAGAAAAAACCGTGAAAAAAATGTGTTGCAAAATTTCTACTAAATGATGCGTGTAAAAATGCGGGAAAATTCACAAACCAATCCTGGTTTTCTTGAAATTGGCACGTAGAAAGTCGGATTCCAAAAATCACATTGTGCTCTGGAAGTTGTTAAAGAAATCATTTCAATTAAAGAAATTTAGGCGGCGTCAAAATCTTGTGGCATTTTTTGCTGGGTCCCTTTAAGTACCTTGGCACCAAGGTCTCTTTTCTCATATGTTATCTTATCTGAAAAGTAAAACCCACCTTTGCTTAGCTGCCATGAATGTGGTAACTCTCTTTGGTTTCACCAGAAATTTTGCCTTTTCAAATGAAAAATTCCCTATGATGCCTTCTTTTTTAGTCAACACGCACGGTAAATGCATGCTTTTCTGGCTTGCGATTTCAAACCGTTCCTTAGGAGGTGTCACATTATCAAAAATTACTTTTCAGTTGTTTTTACCAGTTGACGTAACTTGTTCCAAATACTATTTGCATAATAACAAATTAACCAATTATTAAAAAAAAAATTGATTTTGTTTCATCTATAGACCAGTTTTGAAAGGATGGTTTTCAACAAAACTTCTGAGGAGTCATAACTCCCCTGAAAGCCATTAAATAAAAATAATAGAAAAGAAAGCACATGTCTTATTTTTAAAGGTTACCCTTTTTGACATATTTTAAAACAATCAATATGCTATTACAGGTTTTTTTATTTTTATTTTGTCTTCTGTCGAACTGAAATATCTATTTATTGCACCAATCGGAAGGATAGGAAAAAAGAAAACAACTTTAGATAATTGAATTGTCAAGAGTATACAAGTGATGTGTAGTGTTATAACAATTCATTGGTCATAACAATGTGATCCAGTCGGTCCTGCAGGTGAAATCTCATTCATTCAATGACTTTATGCATTGGTTAAAACAATTAAATAAGGCTGGTCCTTTAGAAGTCGTCGTATCCAATTGCCACTGTAATTTTCAATTTTATTTTACATATTTTTATTAATGGACTATCGAAGGAAAATTTCAAATTTTATTTAAATAGACTGAGAGTATTTTCTTTTAATTTCTTGGGGAGGTGATAAGAATAATTTATTTTTAGTAAAAATTTACCAGAGCAAAATACAGATATTGCATATTACGCGAAGATGATCTTTTTCAGCTTAGAGGCATGGCATCTTAAAAAAGGATGTAGCCTAGCGCAAATCAGAAAGCAACATGTGCACGAAATCTGTCTCTTGTGAAAGCAATGTGCTCAACATTTTAGATCTTCATCGGTTTAGGCAGGGCTTACTGATATAGCAAGCCTTTCTGAAGAGCATAGCTCAGTGTGTTGTTTAAGATGCTGTATATTAAAATTCCTACTCAAATATGGTTGCGCCCTGTTTGAAGAATTTTAAAACTGCAAGGCAACTTTTGTACTTCAAAAACAGGGAAAGAGGTAAACAAATTTTCTAGAATTTTCAGAATGCAAATGTTTAATTTCAAACATCTTTCAAATTCATCTGTATTTTCAGTAACATATTAATTTTTTTACACCGAACTAATTATTAGAACTATAAGGAATTAATACTGTTATTTTTGTGAAAAAATTGATGATCAGCATTAAATTGTCACTAAAATGAGTAATCCTTTAACACGTTACGTTAGTGACGCAAAGCCTCGTACTTATATTTTACTCATTTCGTTTGTATACATAGTCATATCGTCCTTAAGTTCCTATTTAGTGATTTCACAATTACAATTTACAAAGTAATTTCGGTTGTATAAAATTCAATAATACCTGCAGAAACAGAAACTCAGTTGTGAAACATTTGACATATTTTAACTCAGTGGCAGACTTCTTTATTATGTGGGAAAAATTTACAGAGTTCTGTACACGTCATTACTCTAAACTTCAGTTCCATTGTTATATTTCTGTTATTATCTGTGTATTTGTGCGATTTTTCAGTTTTCCAAAACTGGAATATGACCCTAGTTTTCAGCAGGGGCTGATTCAATTAGTTGCCTTGCCATGCTAAGAGAAAACTCTCCGAGAGTATTTGAATGTCGCCGAATTTAGATAATTACTTTTGAGAAAAATTAAGAGCATTTTTCCTTGACATTTTCAGAAACCGTAGATTGAATAATGAATAAAATTTTCTATTTACAACGAAAAAATTCACAAGTTTTCCAGAAAATTCAGCATTGCCTGATTGCACATATGAGTTTTCTCCTTAGCATGGTAGTGTGCCAGTCAAAAACCGTGTATTTCTCTCCTCAAATGCAGTGTAATGTCTGTTCTAATGTCTAAGGAAACTGCTGCTGTTGAGAATATCTTCTATAAACATCTAAACAACCTTTTCCCTCTTTTCTTTCTTCTTTCCTTTAAAATTTTCCCTTTTTAAAGTGCACCCTTGTGATTTTGTGCAATCGTAGTACATATTGTGCAATTTTTCAGCGAATATTTGATGTATTTGGTGCAATTTTATTCATTAGTATTGTTATTTCTCTTCAGGCTCATTTCTGTTCAAGCTGGGAAGCATTTCATCAGTGATAGGGTCAGTGGTAGAACATTTACGTAGACTATCCAACTGTTGCTACAAAAGCAAAATTCCATGAGCCCCCCCCCCCCCCCTCCAAAAAAAAAAAAAATCTCATGAAAAATTTCACTTGAAAGAGTTTACAGTCGAGGATGACATGCTAGGCCATTCCTTTGGCTGGGCTTCAGCCAATCAGTGAATGCAGACTCTCTCGCGTATCTAAGCCATGAGAGACCGCCAAAAATGCTGTATCGAATGGGTCCATATTGTGGTGGCTTTCAAATGGATTTTCTCTGTCATTTTGAGTAAAAAAAATCAGAATGAATTACTGGGAGCTCATCTCACATACTACTTCGAGAAAATGAATTTTAAAAATAAAAACAAAAAACAAGGCTCCACTGACCCATTATAAATTTTTTCATTCTATTATCAAACGAAAAAGGATTATAGATAATGAATCCCTTTCTAGGAGCTCATAGATCATTTCATTGTAGGGGCTTTATATTTTTCAGTTCTCTCTTGTTTGAAAATTTTCGTTTAATGGTGCTCATGTAATAACGTTACTTTGATCAAACTAGGTGTTTTTATTTTGGTGCGATTCACTTTACTAATCAATTAATTGATTGTCTTTATGTACTCAGTGTAATCATTTGATAATTTTTTAATCTCTAATCTGTTTATTTATTCAGTTTTCCAAATTTTTTGTGATGGAATGTGAGATCGATATTTTGGTTGAAAGTAAGAAAACGTGTGAATGTGAAGGGCAGCAACAGTAGTCTAAGATACTTTTTTGAGAACACATCCTGTAGGTCAAATGTCAGTTTGAATTTTTTCACATAGCATAACTTGCAACAATTGTAGCTTGGAGGAAAATTTTTTTCAGTTCAATTTTAAAATTTTATCGCATCGAAATTTAGTTCATGTAGTACAAATTCAACCTAAAATAGAACCAAAAGTAAATGTGAGTAGTGGAAAACAATTCTATCATTCTGTTTGTTATGACTGTTTATAGTTTGTTCCTGCTAATGCTCAACTGAATTTTATCTTTTTTTTCCATCCAGTAGTCCCAAGTTAAATCAGTGGTCGAAACTCGTCTCCGCTCTCATTTTGATGGATCCAAATTGGGTTTGTCTCATCTTTTCTCCAGTTGAATAATTTTATTTAGTCTTTTTCTGATTGCTTTTTTTGTAATTTTCATTTTGGCTCTTTTCATAGCATATTTAATTTAAAAATTCCCACCTCTAGAATTGTGAAACAAAATAAATATCATAATGGAACTTCAACACTAACTGAAGTCCGATTCATTACGTACACATTTCAATTTCTAATATTTTAAACAGTGATAATGTCAGTATTTTGTTCCAGTACGTAAGAACTTCCGTCCTGTGTGTAAAATGTATACTTGTGGAGAACTTGTAAGTGTGATACGCAATCGTTGTATATTTTGTTGTAATTAATGTAAAATTCAGATTTTTATTTTTGAAGACCATAATATCATGCAAATACTAACACATCTTAAGATGTGTTGATGTCCAAACCTTGAAACCAAGTATCTCAATGGGGATGTTATAAAATTTCACCATTTACATAAGGAAATGAGGCAACTCAATTGTTTGAATTTGTCATAATTGTCTAATTAGAGAAAAAAATGTACGAACATTTATAAAAAACTAAATTGACTGGATTTGAGCTTAAGAATAAAGTATGATAGGAGGTCTACAAAGTTCTGAACTGAGATATGTGATTTCCAAGTTAAGCCATTGATATTTTTGTTTTTCAAGTCTTCTATTCTTGTTCCAATTGCATTTTTATTTTCAAATCAAGAATTTTTGGTCAGTGAAATATAGCTGCCTTCTGTTGCTGCCTCAAAATTTGGTTGCTTTTAGTAGGAGAGAACAATCTTTAATGAGAAGGAAAAGGTCTGGTCCTTAGTAACGGCCGGCACAACCATTAATAAAAACCTCTCTAAGCAAAGAATTAATTTCTCAATTTTGAGTTTCCCATATCTAAGGCCCATTTGTTAGAAGGCGTATTATTTTTATTTTTATCGTATCAAATCTTGGTTTCTCCCCGTCATCTGAATTAGATAGAAATCAACTCCTTGTCAAAAGAACCAAGTTACATCCGTTTTTCTTTTAAATCTCCAAGGAACCGAATTAAATTCGAGATAGGAACCATGTCCATATTGATTGTTGATGGTCTATATCGATTGTTGATTATCCATATTGGTTGTCAATTATCCATATTGATTATTCTGGAGAATTTTCCAAGTAACTGATGAGCAACCTTGTTTCACGTATAACTTTGTCTTCTTTTGCTGAACGCAATCCAATTAATCTTTGCTGGTCAGGTTCTTAATTGCTGGTTTGTTCCGAGCTCCTCCAGAAAAATTAAGTTTTCCAAATTTTGTGTTCATTCAGAGCTATCCTTTTATCACCTAAAGTAGAATATAGAATTTCGTCTTTGAAGGGGCCCTTGAATGAAACTTATGAACTTCCAAAGAGAGTCGCAATAGAGTAAATTTTAGGCAAAATTCTTAGTTCAGTATTCTTTTTGGTGCTCACTTGAATTGGCTTTCATTAATTCAAGGGTCTTTTTCGAAGAACTCACCGCACACCTAGTGTTCAGAATCAACATAGCTTAATCCATGCATATCATCACCAATATCACATTAAAGTCATCAGTCTCATCTTATGTTATTGACTGCATAGTCCAGTCAAGAACGAGTTAAAAAATATTGAGGAACTCGGCAATAATTAATTTTTTTTTTCCAAATATTATAGTTTTCACGATTTTTGGAGCATGACTTTTAATCTGGAACTTCCTGTGTGTCAATTTTGAGAATACTGAACTTAAAAAGTAGTACTTTTAACACATACACTTGCATATACATAAGGCACCACTGCTGTGTCCAAACAGTGAAAATCTGATGTGCGAAAGTGCGCAGAGAGCTCGTTAGCAAGGAAAAGAGAACACTTTTTGATCCCGGATCAGACTGTGCTGCAACATGCAAAATAGCAAACGTATTAAAGTCCTGAAAAAATTATCTTTTCAGCCACGAGTTCCTCATTATTGGACCAAAGGAAATTCTGGTTCTGAAGCCAAATGCCCCAAGGTCTTAACACACAAGATACAGAAAACTAAAGAATCTAACTGCTATCAATTTTTCATTATTTTGCGCACCATGAGATTGTTTTGAAGCTACTGCTCCCACTTGTTTTCACTTCGAATTCCATCTGCTGCAAAAAGATAAATAACTCAGAATCAAAGGCAGCCCAATCATAAAATTCCAGGGAGTTTGATAAAGAAATATTCACCTCAGTCATATAACATGAGTTTAAGATCCCTTTCTGGATCCGTGGCAAAATTTAGATCATCATTTAACGTATTAATGTCACAATTGTAACATATTGTTCTAACTTGTTATGTAATATGTACTTGCCTTAATTGTGATACTTTATTTTATAATAAAAGCGAAAGTTTCAATTATTTTTCTCTTTTTTATTCATCAGCACCCTTGAAGTGAATCAATGTGAGACCACAAATGGAAAGAAGGACTTCAATGCGAAAGAGCAGAAACGTAGAAAACTTCTTACAAAGATTGTCATCCAGTCTTTAAGGAAAGGGCGCCGTACCAGAGTACCAGGATTGATTTTCTATTATGTTCCTCACAATTATCCGCGCAAGATGATCACTTTAAATAGAACTTTCTATTTGATTCCATGTAGCAGAATTTCAAGATTGATAGTGCTTCATAGTGATTGATAGCTTAATTAGCTATTTCTAGTCAATTTATTGGCTATTCACTGTTATGAAACCTCCACTATATAGCAATTTTAATATATGTACCTCTGAAGTACAAACTTGCTATAAATATTCATGTTCGACTTTAGAATACGAAATAGGTAGATAGCTCTTTAATTGCAATTTATCACTGTAAGATAGGTATTTTTGACAAAAATTCTTGACTATGTTCATTATCCAATCTCTTACTATTTACCAATAACTTAATTGCTGTTTGTCGCCAAATTCCTATTTTTGAATACTGCTACATATGCCAATCTCGAGAAAATCTGGTTTGAAAAGCGCCTTTAATAGCGAATATACACAAGTCATCTTACGGAGAAGTGGCACTGTTGCTCAGTCGAAGATGCCGAGCATTTTTTTTATCAACAGAGTTTATTTTCAACCAGCGGGCTGATTATTAAAATTGATAGACAAAGCGATAGACAAAGAAGTCATAGGGAGCATAGAGCAATCCCATTGGTTGGAATGAGTGGTTCCTGCACACTAAGGTAGAAATGACTGACCAACACTAGGGTTTCTCTTGGGTTGCTGTTAGTTAGTCTATTAACCACCTCAACCCAATTAGCATTTTTCAAACGAAAAATCGCGATTTGTTGCGATTTTGTCGGCGATAAAATCGCTAAGATCATCAACATATGAGCGATTATCCTCGATCTTGTTGCAATAAAATCGCGATTTTATCACCCGGTAATTTATCGCGATATTATCGCAACAAAAATCGCGATATATGACGATTTAATCTTGATTTTATCGACGAAAATTGATCGCGATTTTATTGAACAAAAAATTGCGATGCATAGCGATTTAATCGCCATAAATCTCAATTTTTTGTTCGATAATATTGCGATAAATTGCCACCGATATAATCGCGATAATCAACCGATAAAATCGCTGTTTATCGCGATCACTGCTCCTTGGGAATTGTCAAGTGCAACCACCAGCTTCCATCAATAGGATCCCTCTATATTCCTTTTATCTTCTTTGTCCATAACTTTGTCTATCAATCACCTCAGCGTATCTTGATTGATGGCATCTTTCAAAAGCAGAAAGTCTCCTTGCAAATTAAATCGAGTGACGACTACAAAAAGAGAGTGGTAATCCAAAACTTTATAAGTCTCAGTATCCGCATTCAATAACGTTTTGCATGATTTTTGAACTTCATTAGAGGAACAAGTGACTTGATTCAAGCAGAAATATGCTCAAATTTACCGCCGAGAAGATTTCCTTATGAATCCATACAGAAAATAATGCTTGTGTTAAGAAGAAAATATGCTTATATAAAAAGCTAAGTCACTCTTAAGTATATCAAGCAGAAACACGCTTTCATTCAGCGACTTTATTCTGCATTCAAAATAAAATCTTCCTGACGGCATACTCAAGAATGTTTCTGCCTAAATCGAGTCCCATTTTTCTCTAATGAAATTCAAAAATTACGTATGCTGAACGTGATTAAATACGGATGCTAGGACCTAGTGAGTTTTTGGACTACCGCTCTCTTTTCGTGCCGTAGTATTTTGATTTATTTTGCGAGGAAAGCTCCGTACTCTTAAAGGATGCCTGATATTCTTAATATGTCGGAGCGCCTTCAATTTCGTATGATACTGTGCAATACATTTGTCGTGAAATAGTTGCTTGAGGCGCCGCGTCGTGACACGGCGTGCTGTGCCACCAGCGCGACAGCGAGAGACGCGCTCTGGCGCCTTCAAACCTAACTGGATACCTCAAGCATTGCGCAATACGTGAAGTATCCCGTTAGGTTTGTAGGCGCCAGTGCGCGCTTCGCTTTTTCGTGCTGGCAGCATGCCGCTCCGCTCTGTGTTAGGCTCTAATATTTAATCTCGCGGAGTCAGCGTTTTTCAACGCATTAATTTGAAATGTTTCCACACTCTGCATGGATTATTCTCATTTAAATTGATGAAAAACAAATATGTATTAGAGGAAAAAATAATGTGTGTTTTGGGAATATCAAGCTGGTTCCGTGTTATATTTAATGATTTCTAAAGCACTTTAATTTTTCTTTTATATTTTGTACCATTATGTTTTGTACCACTCACTAATTTAAAATCAGAATCGATGTATCGACCTCAAACTGACGCAGTTCACCCTAAATTTTCATTTCTTTCAATAAAGAAAATAGTTCCGCATCCTAGTCTATTTAACAGAGCACTGGAAAAAAAAAAAAAAAAAACACACATTGGATCTAGAGTCCAGACTCTTAAAAACATCGACAAGAAAAAATACTCTTGATTCAATCAGAGTTAAGCTTAAATCAAGAACCAAGCCTCTTCATTTGAGCGGATTTCGTTTTGATTTAAGCTAAAATCTGATTGAATCAAGAGTCCTTTTTCTTGTCAATATTTTCAAGAGTCTGGACTCTAGATCCAATGTGTTTTTTTTTTCCAGTGAGGCCATTGCATGTGCCATACGCGTGTCCAAACGAATACACGATATTTTTCAGTGTGAAAACTCCGAGCGTCACCAACTTTGAAAGGTAGTAACGTTCGGCAAAAAAACGATCCCCAGCAATGCGAAAAAGAAGGAGGAAAAACAAACTCAGAGCTTTTGTTTTACATTTCAGTCAGTTTCCTGTGGCCTTCTGATCCATGGGGGAAAAAATAATTTGAAGCACATTTGCACACTCGGAAAATACGGCAAATCGAAGGTAGAACTACCAGACCACGCATTTCGGTTTGCAACTTCGTAGATTTCCTTTCAGACTTTATTTTTCACATGGTGAGCCACTCAACGCCAATTTTTGAAACCTTTCGTGATTTTTCCTCCCTGTACGAAGAAAACTCTGCGGAAACCGCAAGGAATGAAATTAATTCGTTCTCCGTCTAAAAAATAAAATGAGAGCAGAGATTTTTGAACACCGCAAAAGAGATACGTGGTCTCGTAGTTTCACCGTCGAAATCCTGGAGTGAAAGCATACGAAGGGCCAAAAAAAAATGTTCACACCGCAAAGCTGAAAGATGAGAATATTTTGGCGTGCTCGATGACTTTATTCACAGGGTACGATGAAAAAAGATATGACGCAGTGGGGAAAAAAGAAATGCGTCAGTAGAAACTCGAAATCAATCGTCCTGGAATTCTTTTGGAAGTTTTAAAGGCTTTGCATCCCCATGTGAAACCGATATCGGGAGAGGAGACTTTTAAGTGCGGCTGAAACTTATCAGAAAGACTATTTCGGTCAAGGAGGTCGGAGTGTGATTCTTAGTGCGCGGTCCCTTTCATATTTTTGTTCGCACGGACTACAGCAATAGACCACTTGACGAGGTACGAATTAAGCATTTAGATATACGTGCTGCCGTGCTGAGGAGGAACGCCGTATGAACATTCGAGAGTTGCCAATTTTCCCCGAATAAAACATGTATTTTTGACGACATTCATGCACATTTTTCCTTGAAATTTTCAGATATTCCAGATTAAATTGCGCACAAAATTGTCTGGAAATTTTGGGGGAAAATATTCACAATTTTCCCAGTATTGTAACTTAATCGAAGGAAACTTGGCAACGTCTGGAGGCTCATACGGCGTTCTTCCTTCGCACGGCAGCGTTCGTGTGTGTATTTTTATAAAAAATCCGCGAAGAACGCGATTCATACGACAAAAATCTTTGAAAGAAGCTTCTAAAAAGTGAACATTGCTTACTTACTTACTTACTTACTTACTTGCTTACTTTTCAATTGAAAAGTCTGCCGGAGTCGTTGTAGTGCGCGATTTGATTCAAGTGCACTCTTTTTTCTCGTGAGCGGGAAATTCAAATTTTTCGTAATCAGTATATGCTATGTATAAACATTAGTATTATAATAAACCACTAGACAAGGTACGAATTTAAGCATTCTGATACAAGTTTCGTAGAACACGATTCTTGCATCGAAACTTACGAAAATCAACTTTTGACTAAGATATTAACGTTTTTATTTTAAATTGGTTACGAGAATTTTGAATTGCCCAGTTACAAGAAACTCAAAGCTCTACGTGAGTCAAATCGCGCATTGCAACGGTTTCAGCAAGCTTCTCAATTGAGCAATGTTTATTTCCCACCATGTGTTGTTCAAACTATAAGCAACTTGCTATAGCTGAACCAAAGCGTCAAGATTGAGGTTGCCAGATTTTCATATTGGAGAGATTGTCATGGTAAAGTTTAGTGTGCGACTTGATTTACGTAGACTATTGTGTTTTCATGAGCGGGAGGTACCGTTTGAATTTACGCGTCAAAAAACATTAACATTAATTAAACATTAAATATCTTGGTTAGGAGTTAATTTCAGTAATTTTCGTCGTGTAAATCGTGTTCAACGTGAAATTTTGGTCAAGAAACATGTATCAGAATGCTTCGGTAACTTCGTATCTTGTCTAGTAGGTAGTCCATTGGAGTGAATTTAAGTAATTCTTGTTGCGCAACTCGTGTTCTGCGTCATATTTTAAAGCAGACACACGAATCAAAATGCTTATGTTTTGCATCCATTCTATAGTGGTCCATTGCACGTTAAAAAATGTATTCTAGACTTCTAGTGGTGATTCTCGCGCGGTTCATCTGAAAATTCAATTCGATGTCTGCCTTGCGCGCAGCACTGCAGCGGACCCATTCGACATGACCTCCGATTTTGCGGATAAAAAACTTCGGAAAAACTACCTCGAAAACATCAAACCCTCATTAGAAACACCTTTCAACCAACGGCTAGTGCGTGTGACAACTACGAGGTGCGTTTTTTTGGTTACGCATTTGAGCGCTCCGCTGAGCAGTGTTACCAATGTTGCAGTTTTGAGTTTTTCGCTACAACGGATCCTTTTCCAGTGAATAGTCACAGATTATTTAACCGATCAGAGATTAAATCCCCCTCCCCCCTCGTTCTCGTAACTATATTACCTTAGTAAGACATTTGTAAGAATCAGCAACTGGTTACAGCAAGATGGTTGTGATTACCCGTTTGAAATTGTTCATCTTCGTGTTTGTTTCACTGGTTTGTGTGGTCGAGGTCTTCATAATCGAAGACGAGTACGCTAGCGTCCGGGGATGGGATCGAAAGGTAAGAGAGGACCACCATTCTGTCGTGATAGCGAAGAGAGCAGTAAGTGCAAAAATTAAGTTTTGAGAAAACAGGCTCAGAATCTTCTGACTAGAAAAGTTTATTGACAGAAGCCTCCGTTCTTTGCCAAATTACCACTAATCATCCGAAAGATTCCTAGAAATCGTATGGATGATTAAAAATCGACTGGTTTTATTTCAATTACATGAAAAGGGTATTTTTCATTTTCATGCTAGGCTACTGTTAGGCAAGACAGCCGTAAAGGCTATCTTCTGCATGCTTTCGTGGTTGCGATTTGGACACACAGCAAACACATTTTCAGGTTAAAAATCGGAAGAAGAGGGCGGTACTTCACTTGAAAGCACCAATTTCATTGGCTCTCTGGATGAATAATGTCACGAGTTGCTGCTTTGTGTAAAACTACGTCGTGAATTGCGGATAGACGGGTTACACCTCAAAACACGGTGTACACTCCAGCAGGCGCAGTGTAGGCAATTTGCGCATCGGAATGCATGTGCCACGGTGTAGCGTTTGAAGTATCTCACGGATGTCGAAGGCGCTACATATGGTATCGCAGGCAAGCCTCTTTATGCTTTATTGTCAGGGAAGACAGCCGTAAGCGCTATCTTCTGCACGATTTCGTGGCTGCGGTTTGGACACACAACAAACACATTTTCAGGTTAGAAATTGGCCGAGGCCGAGGGCCCTCCTCGGCCAATTTCTCCGGCGGCATTTTCGGTGGCGGCACTGTACTTGAAAGCACTGTTTACATTGGCCCCCTGGAGGAATAATGCCACTTACTGCTGTCTTGCCTGAAACTACGCGATTTTTTTGCACTTACGACTTTCTCATATGTCCCGTTTTTATACAATGAGATGAATTTTGCTGTTTTAGCTATTTCAAAGATTTCATTTGAAAGAGATCTGACGAATTCTGAAGGAAACTCGATTTCGAAAATTTGACACTTACTGCTCTCTTTGCTATCAAGGCAGCATCGGTGGAATATCTATATTTCCATAATTTTCATTTTTTAATGCAGTATAATGTAAGTGCAACTGACTGCTCTTTGGATGTTTTAAATGTCCACTCTTTTTCAGTTTTAACAACTTGTCTGTTGCTTTCGTTAGTTAACCACTGTGGGAAGAATCTGCATTAAAGCGCTTATTTAACAAGTATCTTCATTAGATGACGGAATGAGTAGCTCATTATTTTCATTTTTTTTTTCAAATAACATTTTCACGTGTAACATTCCATTTATACTGCGCCATCTAAGACCTGCCTAGCGGATTCACGTTGGAAGGACGGGCTCATCTAGGGACTGTCTCTCTAGATTGACAATAAAAATAAGAGACTCAAGAATCAACAAGCCGCAAAAATCATGAAATCGGCATGGCAGATCTCTAGAACGAATAATGGCAAAAAAAGAACATTTACATTGTTTCGATGGGAGCATCCAAAATTATATCATATAATTGAAAAAACCTGAGTCTAACTTGCAAAATCTGAATAAAGCGGGCTCATGTAGGGACTGTCACCTGTTGACAGCCGCAAAAATCATGGGAATTGGATCAGTGGAAAGGTAGAATAAACTGTGGCTGAGAATAAAAATTTAGGGGGTTTAGAGAGATTATAGTGATGATGATGACCCTAGAGTACCTATATACAGGAGAGTATTGCCATCTCAATCCTTATATCACAGAAAAAGTGTACCGCTCTCTGATTGGTCGGCTATCATGAAGCCCTAAAGTTGGCCCAATGTGAACAAACCCCAGCCCCTCCGCTCCTAGTTTGGCCCAATGTAAACAAACAAGATGGTGACAAAGTTCTACGAAGTTCTAGACGCGATTTTGGATGTGACAGAAATTTTTTTATAATCAACCTCTGAATTGAGTTCGGATCGAACTTCGACGAATATTTTTGCCGAAAATTAAGTTTTGAGTGTGATTACCATTCATTTCTTAGCCAATAATACTTATTCGTCTGGGTTGGGTTTGTTTACGTTGGGCCAACTTTGGAGCCCCATGATAGCCTGACAGAGAGCGGCACAGAGATGACAATTCTCTCCTGTACATAGGTACTCTTTCCTCCCGGAAGGCGACGGCGTGGACGTCCTGTAAAAGGTTGGCGATAAGGAGGAGGCAATGGCGACTGGGCGTCGCAGAGCGCGAGGCTGCGCTATAAAAGCGGCTTTATGTATGTATATAGGTATTCTAAATGACCCTAGCCTGAAACACTTTCCCGCGGGACGGAAAGTTTCCAGACATTGAATGCAAAACGAACAATGTTAAACGTTAAGTAGTGTGCCCTAAAAGCATGAATTGTATAGCACGTTCAAATTTTTCCTGTATGAGCACCCTTTTGCGTCATGAAATAACTATTTCAACAGACATGTTTTTTTTTTGTTTCAATTGTTTTTCATTCATGATGCCAACGTGACGTTGTTTTGATGTAGTGACGTAAGTTCCTCAACAACAGTTCTGATCGAGTCTCCTTGCAATACAGTAGTCGCGACCACCAGCATTCGAGGATGGAAAATTTTGTTTCTCGAAAGAGTAATAAAAGAAGGGGTATTGTTACGGACCTTTTTTGGGCCCACCCTGAAATTTTTCAACTCCTCGATTTTCTGCCAAAAAGGTTTAATTCTGGTGTTTTGCTCCTTCGAAGGGATCGTTCTGAAACTGCGCGTCGAATGCCGAGAAATCCCCATTTTTCGCAAAAATTTTCATTAATGATTTTGGCCTCCATAGTTTAGGCCAGTGACAGACCTCGAAATAGACCGGAAATGACCAAAACATGATGCATTTCGAAAATAATAGACCTCCAATGACCAAAAAATTGTGGAGTTGAGGAATTTCAGGGTGGGCTCAAAAAATGCCCTTAACGATACCCCTTTATCATCAATCTACGCACATGTCATTCAGAGACCAACTCCATTCTAACCTTTATTTCAACCCTGGTAAAAATTGGCGATAGGAGCTGCGTTTCATAATACCCATAGGAATTCTTATAGCCGGCTAAAGAAGGCAATAGAAAATCGTATAGCTGGCTGAAGAAAGCGGAGCAAACCATATAGCCGGGCTATACGAAGCGAAAAAAAAAAGTATACAGTCGGGCTATAGCTCCTATCGCCGGGCTTTACACTTTATCGCCATCGGCTATAAAAGGCTATAAGAAATTGTGTAGAAATTCGTGCGCTTTGGAAATCATTAAGTTTGATACGGAACCACCACAATATTTACAAAACACACATTATATTTTCCTTTAATACATATAATTTTTCATCAATTAAATGAGAATAATCCATACAGGATGTGCAAACATTTTAAAATCATGGATTGAAAAACGCTGACTCCGCAAGGTTATATATTGGCGCCTAACACAGAGCGGAGCGGCGTGCTGCCAGAGTTAAGCGCGCACTAGGGCCTACAAACCTAACAGGCATACTTCACGCATTGCGCAATGCTTGAAGTATCCCTGTTAGGTTTGTAGGCGCTAATGCGCTTTTCGCGCTGGCTTCCCGCCTGCCGCGCCGCAGCGTGCCACGGCGCTTGAAGCAACTATTTCACACCAGAGGTATTGCACAGTATCATACAAAATTGAAGGCGCTCCAACATATTAGGAATGGCAGGCATCCTTCAAAAGTATGCAGCTTTCCGCTCAAAATAAATCAAGATACTACGGCCCAAAAATAGAGCGGTAGTCCAAAAACTCAATAAGTCCTAGCATCCTTTATTAGTAACATTTAGCATACACTTTATCGCCTGGCTGTTGCTTAATCGCCATCGGCTATAAAAGGCTATAAGAAATTGTGCATCCGGCTATAGAAGCTATTGAAAATCTTACAGCCGGCTTTAGGTCTACGGTATTTTGGAACACAGATTCTACTGCCAATTTTTACCATGCAGGGAAAGTCCCCTCAGTTAAGATGGATCAACTCGTTATATTTCGTTCATCTACATAATATGTTTCAAAAATTCCTTCTGAACCACGTTTTATTGTCGGATATTACTTTTTTCCCCACTTATTCATTTTTGTTTTTCTTTTGATGATTTATTCATTTTTAAAATATACTTTTACGAGAGTATTTCGAATTATTCCTCTATCTCCAATCATTTCAGATCTCATCATTGCTTCGCATTCTGTCCTTCCCGCCATCATCAAGCATTTATTTCACCGTGCATTTATCCATTTTTTCTCTCTTTCAAATACACATTTTTTCTCCACATTCCCATCAATTCCAATACCTAGTTTTTACAGGCACCAACTTGTTTTTAGCATTGCAATATGCTCAGTTTTCATTATTTCAGCGCTCAAAGTTGAACCGCAACCTTGATACGACGTGACACGCTTAAATGTTGCGCAGGGCTGGAAAAACATGACTTGAATTCGTCGTGAAGAAGATTCCCTCTTTAAATGAAAATACAAATTTTGAATCATGCTGATTTCTGCTTGATACAACTGACTTTCTTCTTGGAATAGGAATAGTTTCTGCTTGGTTCAAGAGATGTATTGCAGTGCTGAGGACAAACGCCGTAAGAACCTTCGTCAGTTGCCAAATTTCCGTTAATCAAAAACGAATGTATAGGAAAACTTGTGAATATATTCCGTTCAATTTTTCAGAGAATTTTCTTCGTAATTAGATCTACATATATCAACTGCAAATTTAAAGAGAAAATATTTATAACTTTGCTCAAAAATAGACATTTTATTGGAGGAGTTTAGGCAACTCTCGAATGTTTATACGGCGTTTTTCCTTTGCACGGCAGTGTACTTCCTTGAATGGCTAGAAGTTCAAAATTATTCCTGCTCAAGTCAAGTCACTTTCGTGTGTAGATTTAATAATTGGTTTATTCACTTCATCGATGCATTTTGTTGTTCAATAAAGCGCAGAAGCAAGAAACTTTTGAACGCCAGGGATTTGTTATGGAGGCACGCAGCTGTCATTTACAAAGTAGACGATGCAGTGGGTAAGTTTAAATCGATATTGAAACCATGAAACCACGAATCAAGCTTTGTGAGGTAGCAAATCCCCTTTTGCGTTCGGTTTTTTTTTAGAATGGTTGATAATTTCTATCGCACTAAATTAAACTGATACTTTTTACCTTCCGAGAAAATTTCGAACGGTCATAGGTTGTATTACTGCCGTGCAACGCAAAAACGCCGTAAACGCCATTTTACATTTTTTGGAAACAATGTATCATAGCAGAAAAACTTGTGTACCTTGGGACGACGTTTTTACAGAATTCTTTTGCAGATACTATCAAGGACTTAACCTGAAAATTTGAGGTGCATATATGGGTAAAAAAGTTTTCATTATATAAAAAATTAAGTTCCAAAAAACGAGGGAAAATCTCGATGGATTTACGGCGTTCTTGCTTAGCACGGCAGATTAGACATAGAGGAAAAATATGTATAGTGGTATCGGAAATTTTGAAACATTGCAATCGAGATATTTATGTCCGGAGATTCACCATCAAAATCGTGCAACTGATTAACCGAGACAAACTCTCACAACTTTATTTGCAAAATCCGTCGGGGGACAATCATAATGGACCAAGTTCTGAAATATGTCATGAGATCATAACGAAAAAAGAAATATTTCAAAAGTTACCTTTGAGATTTTTATTGAAATTCCTAATAAAAATTTAAACTTTACGAAAATAAGTAATGTGAATCTGTTCCCAACTTTTCTAATTTCGAAAAAATTTTTACTCAATAACCATACTTATCTCAAGAAATATAGGTGTGGTGATCCCTACCACTGAAAATGCATACTTTTCCTTAGTTCCTTGGTACAAAGTCCAGTTCGGATGCATTCGATGAAATAAAAATTACCTTTGAATGGTCCACTCGAATACGGTCTTTAAGGTGATTCGATGGACGCCATATTTTGTATCAGAACGGCATGCGATATATCGCATCAATTAGTTCCATTTTTTCAGCTACTCGTTATTATTATTCTCGAATTTTGAGATCGCAATTCTGTTGTCAAGAGCCTAAAGCACTCACTTACCAATTTTAAGAAAGAAATTCAAAGTAATAGAGGCGTGGTTTTTTTAGAGAGAAAATATCGCATTCGAGTGCAGTTTCGATATCAATATTGAATGCCATGTTTTTTCTCTAAAAAAAAACACGCCTTTATTACGTTGAATTTCTTTCTTAAAATTGGTAAGTGAGTGCTTTAGGCTCTTGACAACAGAATTGCGATCTCAAAATTCGAGAAAAATGACGAGTAGCTGAAAAAATGGAACCAATTGATGCGATAGATCGCATGCCGTTCTGACGCAAAATATGGCGTCCATCGAATCACCTTAAAAATCATTCGGTAATATAGAATAAAAAATAGTAATTCACACTTTTTCCTCGTTTCAGGATGCCCAGATTCTTGGAGGTGTTTTCTTATAATGACAGCTATGCACGAGTACACAGAAAAAACCTGCGTGCGCTTCCAACAATGGACTGGAGAAAAGGATGTTGTGACTATTAAGGAGGCAGACTTACACGGGGGGTGTGTATCTTCTTTTTCATTTTATTTGCCTCTACTTTCAACTTTTCTTGTTTTTCATCTGCATGTATACTATGAAAGAAACCAGGTGGGGAAATAGTATGCTGGGTCCACACCATTCTGCGGGGAAATCAAAGCCGAGAAATTCCAAAAATTACAATTAGAGTCAAAAATGTTTTAACTCTAGACCCTAAAAAAATTTTAGACTGTAATGAAAACATTTTTGGACCCTAATCCCATCATCTGCATGTATACTATAAAAGAAACCAGGTGGAGAAATAGTGCTGGGTCCACACCATTCTGCGGGGACATCAAAGCCGAGAAATTTCAAAAATTACAATTAGAGTAAAAAATGTTTTAACTATAATGAGTCAAAACCCTGAAAAAATTCTAGACTGTAATTAAAAATTTGCTTGACTCTAATCCTAATTTTTTGAATTTCCCGGCTTTGTTTTCCGCGCGAAATGGTGTGAACCCAGCACTATTTCTCCATCATGTTACACACAGTTTCGGGCCATTTTTTTAGTGTTTTTGCTCGCCTATAAAAGAAATAGAGAGGGAAAACAAGAAGACAAAATGACAATCAAAATGCCGGACTAATGATGGAAAGGTGCTACTTACAACAGGTCACTTCACTTGGGTCTCTACTCTATGCGTTACAGGTGCGTTACAAGGGGGGGGGGGTTTAAAAATCGGAAAAAGTGCGTTACTTAACACTATTGAACGGTCCCTTCCCCATTTTTACGAGGCACTGGAAAAAAAAAACACATTGGATCTAGAGTTCAGACTCTTTAAAACATCGACAAGAAAAATTACTCTTGATTCAATCAGAATCTAGCTTAAATCAAGAACCAAGCCTCTTAATTTGGGCGGATTCCCTTTTGATTCAAGCAAAAATCCGATTGAATCAAGAGTATTTTTGCTTGTCAATGTTTTCAAGAGTCTGGACTCTAGATCCAATGTGTTTTTTTTCCAAAGTGCAACGTGGCGAATTGAATTTTGTAACTAAGGGGTAGAGGTATTTTGAAATAGGTAGGGTAGTAGGACATTTTGGGACTTTTCCTTCGTCTGAAAAAATTTCATATTGTGTCTTCGTTCATAAATTTTGATTTCCACTTGCAGCGGAGGAGGAGCCGATCGTGGGAGGATCGGTGGAGAGCAACGCATTTTGATAGGTGGCTCCTACTGGACGGTGCCTATACTCTTGCACGAGCTGGGCCATACTCTGAGTCTTCACGATGAGCACATGCGGCCCGATAGAAAATATTCTCTAGAAGTACTTTGGGATAATATACGACCGGTAATAACCCATCCGAATTCAGTGGTGGATCCAGGGGGGAGGGGCCCTCGGGTCAAGAAAAGGGGGGAAAAGAAGGAGCAAAGGGGAGAAGAGGGGAGTAAAGGGGGGGAAAGAGGGGAAAAGAGGAAAAACAGGGGGAAAAAGGGGAAAACGGTGTCGATTCGATCGACATGAATGGATCGAAAAATGAAAACGTGAATCGATCGACGAATCGATCGACAAACCTGTGAATCTGAGTCTTCACGATGAGCACATGCGGCCCGATAGACACTATTCTCTAGAAGTACTTTGGGATAATATACGACCGGTAATAACCCATCCGAATTCAGTGGTGGATCCAGGGGGAAGGGGCCCTCGGGTCAAGAAAAGGGGGGAAAAGAAGGAGCAAAGGGGAGAAAAGGGGAGTAAAAGGGGGGGAAAGAGGGGAAAAGAGGAAAAACAGGGGGAAAAAAGGGGAAAACGGTGTCGATTCGATCGACATGAATGGATCGAAAAATGAAAACGTGAATCGATCGACGAATCGATCGACAAACCTGTGAATCTGAGTCTTCACGATGAGCACATGCGGCCCGATAGACACTATTCTCTAGAAGTACTTTGGGATAATATACGACCGGTAATAACCAATCCGAATTCAATGGTGGATCCAGGGGAAGGTCCCTCGGGTCAAGAAAAGGGGGGAAAAGAAGGAGCAAAGGGGAGAAAAGGGGAGTAAAGGGGGGGAAAGAGGGGAAAAGAGGAAAAACAGGGGGAAAAAGGGGAAAACGGTGTCGATTCGATCGACATGAATGGATCGAAAAATGAAAACGTGAATCGATCGACGAATCGATCGACAAACCTGTGAATCTGAGTCTTCACGATGAGCACATGCGGCCCGATAGACACTATTCTCTAGAAGTACTTTGGGATAATATACGACCGGTAATAACCAATCCGAATTCAATGGTGGATCCAGGGGAAGGTCCCTCGGGTCAAGAAAAGGGGGGAAAAGAAGGAGCAAAGGGGAGAAAAGGGGAGTAAAGGGGGGGAAAGAGGGGAAAAGAGGAAAAACAGGGGGAAAAAGGGGAAAACGGTGTCGATTCGATCGACATGAATGGATCGAAAAATGAAAACGTGAATCGATCGACGAATCGATCGACAAACCTGTGAATCTGAGTCTTCACGATGAGCACATGCGGCCCGATAGACACTATTCTCTAGAAGTACTTTGGGATAATATACGACCGGTAATAACCAATCCGAATTCAATGGTGGATCCAGGGGAAGGTCCCTCGGGTCAAGAAAAGGGGGGAAAAGAAGGAGCAAAGGGGAGAAAAGGGGAGTAAAGGGGGGGAAAGAGGGGAAAAGAGGAAAAACAGGGGGAAAAAGGGGAAAACGGTGTCGATTCGATCGACATGAATGGATCGAAAAATGAAAACGTGAATCGATCGACGAATCGATCGACAAACCTGTGAATCTGAGTCTTCACGATGAGCACATGCGGCCCGATAGACACTATTCTCTAGAAGTACTTTGGGATAATATACGACCGGTAATAACCCATCCGAATTCAGTGGTGGATCCAGGGGAAGGGGCCCTCGGGTCAAGAAAAGGGGGGAAAAGAAGGAGCAAAGGGGAGAAAAGGGGAGTAAAGGGGGGGAAAGAGGGGAAAAGAGGAAAAACAGGGGGAAAAAGGGGAAAACGGTGTCGATTCGATCGACATGAATGGATCGAAAAATGAAAACGTGAATCGATCGACGAATCGATCGACAAACCTGTGAATCTGAGTCTTCACGATGAGCACATGCGGCCCGATAGACACTATTCTCTAGAAGTACTTTGGGATAATATACGACCGGTAATAACCAATCCGAATTCAATGGTGGATCCAGGGGAAGGTCCCTCGGGTCAAGAAAAGGGGGGAAAAGAAGGAGCAAAGGGGAGAAAAGGGGAGTAAAAGGGGGGGAAAGAGGGGAAAAGAGGAAAAACAGGGGGAAAAAGGGGAAAACGGTGTCGATTCGATCGACATGAATGGATCGAAAAATGAAAACGTGAATCGATCGACGAATCGATCGACAAACCTGTGAATCTGAGTCTTCACGATGAGCACATGCGGCCCGATAGACACTATTCTCTAGAAGTACTTTGGGATAATATACGACCGGTAATAACCAATCCGAATTCAATGGTGGATCCAGGGGAAGGTCCCTCGGGTCAAGAAAAGGGGGGAAAAGAAGGAGCAAAGGGGAGAAAAGGGGAGTAAAGGGGGGGAAAGAGGGGAAAAGAGGAAAAACAGGGGGAAAAAGGGGAAAACGGTGTCGATTCGATCGACATGAATGGATCGAAAAATGAAAACGTGAATCGATCGACGAATCGATCGACAAACCTGTGAATCTGAGTCTTCACGATGAGCACATGCGGCCCGATAGACACTATTCTCTAGAAGTACTTTGGGATAATATACGACCGGTAATAACCAATCCGAATTCAATGGTGGATCCAGGGGAAGGTCCCTCGGGTCAAAAAAAGGGGGAAAAAGGAGGAACAAAGGGGAGAAAAGGGGGAAAAGAGGAAAAAGCGGGGGAAAAAGGGAAAAAGGGGACTTTGTCGAACAATGGAGTAAAATTAGAATAAAACTAATTCGCATAAATGGATCGCATTTTGCAAAAAGGAACCAAGAGCATTCCAATGATGCTATAATTGTGCAACTTACATTCTTGGCAGCACCATTACTGAAATCATGCAAAAAATTAAATTTACAAAGGTAATTTTTTTCATGAATTTATATTTTAATGAGAGTAGAGATATAACTTGTTTAGATGATCCGCTTACATTTGCAAGGTAAACGAAGTTGCACAACCTTAGCAAAATTGGAATGCTCTTGGTTCCTTTTTAGAAAATGCAATCCAAATGTCCTTATTTGGAATTTTATAATATTCCTCTGAATAACATTACCTCCGTCTTTCGAAATATTTTTAAACTTACTCTATTCAAGTGTTGGGATCTATATCCAAATTCACTCTATATAAAATGGGAATCTCGTGTAGCCAAAGACATAAAGACGGAGCGCTCGTATCTAAAAGCACGGGGAAAAAGTGAAGCTAGGTTCGGCGCTGCGCGCTTGTGTGAGTGTGTAAATGAGCGCGGGAATCCATGGCGGCAAACGGAAATTTGATTTGAACTTGTCCTCTTGATTTTTGCACATTTCTTCTTTGAAACGTATTTTAAATTCCTAAAACGAATATACTAAGAAAGTTCGGTCTGCGTCCTAATATAATACACCTACTTTTGCTCGGTAACAGGCAGTAATCTCAGATAAAGTTAGTTTTTCTTCTGCTCATGGTGGTTCTGCAGGTTCAAACAGGCCGTTACAGTTCTAGATCAACGTTACTCCCAAATGAAATTAATCGGTCGACGACGGACTGAAACTAACCTAAAGTTAAAAAAATATGAGTGTGTACCTGAATTTGGGCAAAAATCAACCTAAAATACTTTGTTTCCGCAATTTTATTTATTAGTTCCCGCCCTACATTTGAATTCAAACTTGTCCCGATTTCGCCGCCAATCCTCTAGCCAATAGTAGAGGTGATTGAAAAGAAGCTCTAGAAGCTTCATTTTTTGCTTTTAGTGCTCCGTCTTTATGTCTTTGCGTGTAGCCGTAACGCAAAAATTCTAACCTAACCCTCGAGTCCAGGTCCATCGCCCCTTCCAAACCCTTCCTTCCTTTATCCTCCTATTGCATCATCCCTGCCTGCGCATTCTGCGCCCACTATCAGTCAGCATAATTTCACCTTCCGGCCAAAGTATTACAAGCACCATGCGACGTTTCAAAAATTCCGCCGCCATCTTATTTTTTTTACAGAAAAATTGTTCAAATGAGCTGTTCTACAATTTCACTGAATATTCTTTGTGCTGCCGATAAAATTCAGGGAAATTTTCAAACAGATTCAACCGAAAATTTCTCTGTAAAAAAATAAAATTGCGGCGGAAAATTTGAAACGTCGCATGGTGCTTGTGATACTTTGACCTGAGGGTGATGATATTAAGAGGTTTCTCAAATGTTGCCTACTTACACATTTCAACTAATTTTTGCTTTACTATTTTTGCAGGAGTGCTACAAGTATTTCAAACCAATTAAGAGGGAGGACATAAACTTGCTGGGAGTACCCTTCGACCCGGATTCAATAATGATGTACGATGATGAGGCCTGCGCGATGGTAAAAAAATGAGTCTTAATCTTTTCAAACATACATTTAGATTTGAAATGCATTAATTCTTTTCTTTCTATCTTTCTTTCAAAAATCCTTCTCCTCGCCGCAATGCGTTTTTTATTCAATTCAACTATTATTGTGATTATATTTTATGAGCAAGATTTTTGGATCAATAGGAACAGGAAACGAGATTTTTCATTATTGATCGTCCTGGTAAAAAATAAGAAAAAAAAAACCTCCAAATTTTGAAGCACACCCCTCTAATTTCTCCTACGATTTTAAATAGAAAGAAAACGCATGATATTCAAAATATAAGCTCAGATTCGGATTCCTCGTTGAAAATCGCTGCCGTTTCATGTATCATACCTTCGCATAGCATGAAGTGACATGAAAAACAATAGACGCTAAACGTGATACTGTCTCTAACGTAACAGTGCAATATGGATAACTAGGTCAGCGAAGAAGAAGAATTTATCTTCGTAGAGGTTCTTCGGGACGAAATCCAACAATTTAGGCGCCAGGCGCGGCGCCTCGGCAGATTCGAACGGTTGGCGGCTTGTTCAAAAGGGTTGAAGGTCGCTAGTTGAGCTCGCTAGACTGAGTGGCGACAACCTGCCATGCCGTGTCTACTCCCCCTGCTCTGTTGCCACATTCACCCATTAATTAGACTGGCATGTCAGAATCAGCATGCCTAAGTTTTTCCTCTTACCTCCTTTCTTTTGTGTCTTTTTATGCTAACGTATAATACATGAAATGGCATCGATTTTCTTCGAAATATCTGAGCTTAAGTTGGATATCACGCGTCATACCGTGTTTAAACTCGCGAGAGAAATTACGAGGGTGTTTTGAAAAATTAATCGCGCATATTTTTTCCTACCTTTTTTTCATACCAGGATGATCAATTATGAAAACTCTTGTTTTCGGTTCCCAAGAATCTGAACGTATTGCTCATGAAATTCATTGGCGGCTCCAGCAAATTCGCAGCATTATTTTTCTCCATTTAAACTCATGGAAATGTATCGATTCTTGGAAGGGCCAAGTGCTCCGACAAGAATCGATTATTTAACATAGGTTGAAATGGAGGAAATCCGGTGCTGCCAAATTGCTGGATCCGCCTCTGATGAAATTAAATTAAATTAATAATTGAATACAATAAGAACCATGGATCCCTGAATTGAACCGGTTATTTTTGAAATCACTTAAGCACCAATCTCTATTTTGGTGGTAGAGGAGTTGTTTTTTCTTTCTTTCCTCTAGCATGATCAACCATGTCAGATCTAAAAATAGCCTTCTAAAAGAACATACATTTTTGGAATTTGAAGAATGTCACCACAGCGAATAAAACGGGTTTTCTTGTTTTTCTCTCATTCGCAATTTTGGTGCTTACGTGATTTGGAAAATAATCAGTTCAATTACCTATCCTTAAGCTTGCGAGGTCTCCTGCCCCCCCCCCCCCCCCCAGCGAATTCGATAGCGAAAACGACTCCAGCGAGTGGAGCGTTTGCTCTCTCGGAACGTCATTCGATTTTTGCAAATCTATTGCTTGTTCCGTTTGGATTAGGCAATAGAGGAGATTGGCACGGAGGAAGGGAGGGAGAAAGATAGAATAAAAAAATTTGGTAACTCAAAAAATGTGTCATTTGGAAAAAACTTTGTTTTATTTTATTACATATCGACTTCTTTATACAGAAATATGATACATTGTTATAGCATTAATTAGTAATTAGCTTTTATCGACTAAAAATATTTACAATTGTACAGTCTTTTTTCTAAATTGGATGCCCTGGGACGAGCATCGCCGAGCCCATAGGGAACGGTACAGTTCCCGGTCTCTGCGGTGTCCGACCCCGGGCAACCGGAACAGTGTTATACCCACCATGAAGTGATGAGCGCAAACCTAACCTTTATCAGTGAGATTAGATATTATACACTTTGTGCAGACAAAAATAGAAGACACTTAAAAGAATATAACACTAGACTTATCACTACAGTTTTAAGCCACCCTCAATTAATGGATTTTAATATGTTGTATGGGGATTTGGAGAAAACTGATGTTGAATTTCGCACTAACTTCCGTCGCTAATGCACGATATTGTTTTTTTAAATTGCACAGAAAAATTCGGGCAGCTAAAAAATTGCCTATCACGAAATATCATTACAATTGTGGTAGCAAAAGTAATTGGACGTGTTTCTATCAAACGGAACTATGTGCATTAAGCCATGAGCCCCGAGACCCATAAGAATGCATGCATAACAGGGCTCATGTCACAATGCACATGGTTCCGTTTGATAGAAATACGTCCAATTGTGATTGGTCCAAGTCATCGAATAAGCCAATCACAACACCTGATTTCTATCTGATTCTTTCAATCTGATCAATTGATATTTTGATGGCTAGTTTTGATAGTGTAACACAGGATAATGTTTTCACGTTGTGTTCTATGAGGAAGTTTGATGAAGGACATGCGTTAATTGCAGTGATCAATTTATGATTCCATCTAGTGTCCCATTTGCACATACATATAAGTAATATCTCTAACGCAATGTAAATTTTACTGTTCTGTTAGACTCCCGGAGAACAAACGCTTCGACTGAAGAGCGGACAACCTATAATCAGGAGTGAAAATCTTAGTCCTGGTGATGTTCGAAGAATTCAAGATCTCTACCGGTGTGAGGGTACGTCGTTGTCGTAAGGTTTCTTTTATGTCCGAAAAGAAGTTTAAGAGTGATGGGATGACAATCAAGAGTGGCGGTGCCACCCCCGGTCGAGGAAAATACTCAAAACAGTTATTTTCTCCTTCAGAATTTATTCACTATCCGTGAGTTTAGTCTTTAGTCTGTCCCAGATAGGAAGAGCGCTGGAAAATGAGAATAATTTGCACTATGTAGAAGCAAGGTATCGTTCGTTCTATAGTGCCCGACTAATCACCGAGCAAACCCCGCACTGTACAGAGGGTTGGTTATGAGCTCCGCGGCGCGTCGGCGTCTTACGTCGGGAATCCGCTCCTGGGCCTCGGGGAAAACCATCGCGGAAAGATGCGAAGGGAGTATGCGATGCCTCGAGGTGGCTTGTGGCCCTCTGTGCGACGCATTTGAGAGGCGACTAGATGACAGGTAACAAGGGTTGCGGTACCTCCAACCCGCCAAATAGTGCTAATTATTCTGATTTTCCAGCGCTCTTCCTATCTGGGACAGACTATAATATGGTATGATTTTAAAATTAGGATTGTGTGAAAAGTGACTCGGAAATTCGTCACCTCTGGTCGCAGTATTCGCCGCATGTAAGGAGCATCTTCTTTGAGGAACCATACGAGTATGTGGCACTCAATCCCTGAACAAATACATACGTCGATTTCATTAATTTTCACTTAGTTCCTCTCAGCATAAATACGTACCTTCTTCCTTTTTCCCGAAGTATTTCGGATTTTGCTTGTAAAAATTGGAAACTGTGCAATATAACCCATAAATCCCGCTAGAATATTGAATTTTTATAAAAAATCGCTTCGCAGAAAAGTTCGAAAATCGTGACGTATATACGCGCTTTTACTGATAGCATTTTCCGAATTTTTCCCGCGTCATATTCAATAAATACATTTTTTAAGTCCCGGGCCCTCAGATGTATCATAAAAAATTGCTTTTTTCCAAAGCTGTAAAAATTGGAAATAACTGTGCAATATAACCCAAAAACCCGCTAAAATATTGAATTTTTATAAAAAATTGCTTCACAGATAAAGTTCGAAAATCGTGACGTATGTACGCGCTTTTACTGATAGTATATTCCCGATTTTTCCCGCGTCATATTAAAAAAAATCATTTTTTAAGTCCCGGGCCCTCAGATGTTCATAAACCGAGGTGCAATCTATGACTGGACTACATTTTGCACTTTAGAACTATAAATTCTGGCTCTTCTGGAAAAACACTTTTGTGCATAGGGAACTAACGGCAAATACGTTGTTTTTAAACCGGGCTAGAATTTCTAGTTCCAAATTGCAAAATGTAGTCCAACTGTCTATCACAACACGAACCTTAATTGGTGCATTTTGCAATTTGGAACCATAAATTCTGCTCATCTGAAAAAACACTTATATGCATAAGGAAACTAATGGCACACACGTTATTTTTAAACCGGGCCGGAATTTATAGTTCCTAATTGCAAAATGCAGTCCGATTCCAGCCATGACGCGTCAGCGTTATGACGTATCGACGTATCGTGATTGTATCATAGCTACGAAAAACCGACAGACCTTTAAAGAACGATGTCAGAGGGCTGATAGTGAAATTTATCGACAAAGCGATGGACGAAGAAGATAAAAGAAAAATGAAGCGATCCTATTGGTTGAAACAGGTGGTTGCTATAGACTAATGGGGAAAATTGTGGAATGACCATAGGGTTTCTCGTGGACTACATTAGTTAGTTTATTACTTTCCTCCTCCTTGACTATTGCAACCATCCGCTTCCACCAACGAGATCCGGGGTCCCTCCATTTTCTCTTCGCCCCTTTTGTCTATAGCTTTGTCCATCAATATCAGGCCCAAATGCCCAATGCCCGCAGGCTCTGTGCGCGTTCTTCCGTGCGCCCGCAAAAAACGCGCAAAAACGCCCTTTGAACATTCAGACGGTGCTGAAACTTTTCTTCGCGTACACATACATTCCAAAGGAAAGTTATGTATATTTTTCCCCGAGTGTTTCACATAATTTAAAATTGGATGAAAATATTCCGAATTTACTGTTGAAAATTCGGTTTGTATCAAATGAAATTTGGTAAGTTCTAAAAGTCTCAAGCGGCACTATTACGGCACTATTAAGGCGGCAGTATTTTCAAAGATGGCGATTAAGAGAGGGGGGGGGGTGGCGTTTAATGACCGACTGAACTTGGGGCCTAGACATACAGAGGTCGAGAACGGTGTTGCCAATTTGTGAAGATCGTCATGAATATTTTTCTAAGAAGAGAACAAAACGCCGGCACGCGTACGCAAACTGAATGTGCACGTGTTTATTACAATCGCACTTTTACTTTTCCAGGAGTGGATCAAAAGCGCAGTTTTCCTCGTGACGTATTTTGCGACTTCGACAGTAACAGCTGTGGATTCAACGGGCTGAACACAGGCACTTGGAAATGGATCCGCTTTGGTATGAATAAATTTTCTTATTTCGTTGCATTTTTTTTTTTTTTTTTATGATCTCTCTCATTTATTTTTCATTGTTTATTGTAATTCTTTTTTCTAATCCACTACTCTAGTTTTAAGGTGTATGAATGTAGTCTGGGTGCTGTGTGAGAATAGGTTATACATGCAAAAGTTAAAAATGAAAATTAAAAATAGTTAATTTGTTTGTTATTATATTTGTAAAACCAAGTTAATTTACACTTGTAAACAGGTGGTTGTAACATAATTTGTTGAATAAAAAAAAAAAAAAAAAAATTTCGTTGCAGTGGCGGATCCAGGAAGGGATGGGAGCATGGTGGCGTGCCCCCCTCCCCCCTCGGGCCCAAAACAAAGAAAGAAAGAAAGAAGGAAAAAAGAAGGAAGGTAAGGAGGAAAAAGAGGGCGAGAAAAAAGTGCTCCTAAAAATTTACTTAAATGCTTTCATGATAAGACTATAAAACCAAAGTTTACAAAACCAAAGGTTACTCAACACCATAGAAATAAGTAGTCCATACGCAAAAATAAAATGTATTATAATTTCGTCGTACGAAGGTCAGAAAAAACCTCTTAAGGAAGAAGTATCCGTCAATTTTCAACGTCAAATAACGCACAAATTGTATGCTAAAACTGCTTCAAATTCAATCTGGGAGCCCTGGTAAAAATTGGCGATAGGAGCTGCGTTTCAAAATAAATACCATAGGAGTTCTTATAGCCGACTAAAGAAGGCTATTGAAAATCATATACCTGGCTGTAGAAAGCGGAGCAAATCATATAGCCGGGCTATACCGAGCTACAAAAAAGTATATAGCCGGGCTATAGTCCCTATCGCCGGGCTTTATACTTTATCGCCATTGGCTATAAAAGGCTATAAGAAATTGTGTAGAAATTCGTGTGTTTTGGAAATCATTAAGTTTGATGCGGAACTACCTTAATATTTACAAAACACACATTATATTTTCCTTTAAAACATATTTTTTTTTCATCAATTAAAATGAGAATAGTCCATACAGAGTGTGCAAACATTTCAAAATCATGAGTTGAAAAACGCTGACTTCGCAAGATTAAATATTAGAGCCTAACACAAAGCGGAGCGGCGACGCACTGGCGCCTTCAAACCTAACAGGGATACTTCACGCATTGCGCAATGCGTGAAGTATCCCTGTTACGTTTGTAGGCGCCGATGCGCGTTTCGCGCTCTCTGCCCGTCCGCCGCGTCGCAGCGTGCCACGGCGTCTGAAGCAACTATTTCACACCAGAGGCATTGCACAGTATCATTAGAAATTGAAGGCGCTCCAACATATTAAGAATGACAGGCATCCTTCAAAAGTACGGAACTTTCCTCGCAAATTAAATCAAGATACTACGGCCCAAAAAGAGAGCGGTAGTCTGAAAACTAACCAAGTCCTAGTATCCGTATTTAGTAACGTTTAGCATAAACTTTATTGTCTGGCTGTTGCTTAATCGCCATCGGCTATAAAAGGCTGTAAGAAATTGTACAGCCGCCTACAGAAGCTATTGGAAATCTTACAGCCGGCTTTAGGTCTATGGTATTTTGGAACACACATTCTACTGCCAATTTTAACCAGGGAGGGGCTATTTTTTTTTTTTAAATTTTCCTTGCATCTCCCTTGCTCTAGGAGTTAATTTCGGCAGGAGCAAGAAGCATCATGAAAATGTTTTCGCGACCACTTGATGCCAAGCGGGTTGTATACCACCAGTGATTGTTAAAAGCTTGTCATTTAGATTGCGTTTTTCAGAAAGCGGCATCGGTGGTTACTTGGTAAGCAGACTGATGCAGGAGGAAGACTCGGGATCTCTGAGCAGCGAGACATGGAGCGTCAATTTCCACGGCTTGAGTCCCCTCGACGAGGAACGCGGACCGAAGGGCTGTGTCTCTTTCATGTACTTGTTTGAGACTTCTCAAGCTGGATTGCTGTCCTTGAAGGTTCGTATCCAACCAGTGTTCGAAACTCACCTTTATGTTTAAGGAGCCATGTGGCGCATCAAGCGCAATTTTTAGGCGCCATTGAAGATTTTTTAGGGGCCAAATTGACTTTTTGCCTATTTATTACGGCGCATTTAGTGAAAAGTTAGACGCAAGATACTTAAGTTACAGAACTAGTATCTGTTACTTGGGGAAGACAAAAGCACAAATGATGAAATCGTGAAGAATAGAAAAAGCTTTCACTTGCGGTGCTGAAAATTCCAAATAATCGCCTAAAATGAAAATTCAGATTATTAGAAGGCAATTTTTAGGGGCCACGTTGGCGCAGAGTCTTCATTTTTTGGGCGCTATGGCAGAGTTTTTAGGCGCATTTGGCGCGTTGGCGCCTGTGACTGTCAGTTTCGAACACTGTATCCAACATCGTTCTATCGAACAGTCGTGCACAACAATTTCTCTAAAATCCTATTCAAAATGGGCCTGTTGCAAACTTCAGCTAGAGCCATAGGAAAAGTCGTTTCCTATGGAAAATGGCTCAAAATTCACGATGAGCGTATCGGAAAAATCTGCGTATAAAATATGCATTTTTCAGCTTCTCGCTTCAAAAACGATACTATGGCGCAGGTAAACTTCACGAAAGAGAACAATTTTTGTCGGGATGGGAATGTGGAATTTTGAAATCAAGAGTGAGATGATGAACAGTGACGAAGCGTGAATGATCGATTATCGAGATTTCCCCATTTGAAGTTGCGGTAGATAATCGACTATTAAGGTGTTCGTTGCGAACACTCTGTTTATCGAGCCTTTTCCATAGATTTAAATGACAGATCAATCGATATATCGCAAAGCACGCCACGTCACTGATGACTTGGATTTCCAAATGAATAAGTTTCGATCGTGGTTTGTATGATTTTGATCAGTGTTCGAAACTCACCTTTGAGTTTCAGGAGCAATGTGGCGCATGAAGCCGATTTTTAGGCGCCATTGAAGATTTTGAAGGGGCCAAATTGACTTTTTGCCTGTATATTACGGCGCATTTAGTGAAAAGTTAGACGCAAGATGTTTTCGTAACAGAACTAGTAAGTAGCTGTAACTTGGGGAAGACAAAAGCACTAAAAATGAAATCGTGAAGAATAGAAGAAGCAAGCTTTCACTTGTAGTGCTGAAAATTCTGAGATTTTTCAATTCAAATAGATTTGTTTTTCTTTCTTTATGTGACTTCCTATGAAAATCCTGATTTTTAGGGAGCAATTTTTAGGGGCTACGTTGGCGCAGAGCCTTCATTTTTTAGGCGCCATGACCGATTTTTTAGGCGCATTTGGCGCGTGGCGCCTGTGAGTTTCGAACACTGATTTTGATGTTAAATGAGGACGTAAATTTTACTCATCAAAATGTCACCGAATCGTTTATTTGTTAATACTTTTTTATGTTTTAGCAGTTGTACAAGGTGGAACTTAATTCACCCCTTGATCTCGAATTCAGGTCGGAGCGAGGGGTTGAAATCTGGTCGAAGGACTCCAGCATCAAACTAAGGCAGCGCGGCAGTCGCAGTCGGGGAAAATGGAGACATGCGTCTGTTCGCATAAATGTCATGAAGCCGTTCATGGTGAGAACAGCAGTAGAGTTTTGAGATTACTGAAATGATTTATCGTTTCGTC
This sequence comes from Bemisia tabaci, assembly GCF_918797505.1. NCBI lineage: Eukaryota > Metazoa > Arthropoda > Insecta > Hemiptera > Aleyrodidae > Bemisia > Bemisia tabaci. Next base: position 11,993,079 of record NC_092801.1, on the reverse strand, counting down.
AAATTTTTAAGAATATCGAAAATTCATCACTCGATTAATAATCAAATCGGATTAAAATTAATCGACTATTTGATCGATTAATGTGCATATTTTGAGGCAGTAAATTTTTAAAGTAACGATCTGTGTACCTTTGAGTTCCCACCAGGGTATTTGCAGGTGTAAATCAGAATTTGTGCCGAATTTCATAGTAAAAAGAAGCATATGTGTTGAACATTGTCGATGATGATTCAGTATATCTCGGCATAATTGTCTCCGTAATTTCTCTTGAAATCCAGTGTTTCCCTAAAAAGCATTACAGTTGGACTTCGATCTGATATTTTTGGAGGTTTTGCCGCAAAACTTTTGCGCTGCTATTTAGGAATTTGACTGGGAACTGGAACATTTTTAGGTTTCGATCAATCCGTAGTAAATAATCGATTAAACAATTGGACGTATTTCTTATCAAACGGAACTAAGCGCGTTCAACTTCATAACAGCTATATGCAGATTATTCTGTGCCGAATCGGGTCATTTTCCCCCCACGCCTTACTTAATTTTGTGTGCCGAACCGTCTCCTTTTTTTTGCCGAATTGGGGTAAATTTGCCGAAATGGGTTGCACTCCGCCATAGGGGGGGGGGGGGGGGAGAGGGGGGCTCGGATTGGCGGGTGTTCCGTAACGCGATGCTCGTTCCGTCCTATACTCGCAATGTTTTTCCATGGCGCTTAGTTCCGTTTGACAGAACGCGCTATCCGGGATTCTAAAATCCTCAGAAGGAACTCAGTTTGGCGCTTAGTTCCGATTAACAGAAATACGTCCAATTAATTAACATTTTCACCGAATATACACTTTCTAATTGTTTTCCATTTAAAAAATAAAGCATGACAGGAAGTCTGCGAAGTTGCAAAGCGAAGCACGCGATTTACAGTCGAGCACAATAAAGGCCTAAATACACACGGTGCGACTAATCGCCGCGATTGAAAGACGAAAGCCAACGGAGAGCCTGGATTTCGATCCATTGACGTCGATATATCGAAATCCAGGCTCTCCATTGGCTTCCGTCTTTCAATCGCGGAGATTAATCGCCGTGTGTATCCAGGCCTTAACGCAAAGTTGACGCAAGGTTGCTAGTAGCGCCTTGATGCAATTATTCGTGCTCTTCGGATGCGCGGGTTGCCTCTGTGAAGTTGAAGGCGTTTTAGTTGGCCTCTTATTGGCACAAGAATGAAATGAACCGCTTGCAATCTGTAGATTAGCGATTAATTAATTGATCAATCGAATGTTTTGCGGTTGGATTAATTAATCGCTTCTTAAAATGTTAAATAATTGTTTAATCGATTATTTACTACGGATTGATCGAAAATCGAAAATTTCCCAGTTCCAATGTCCCAAGTCAAGGTCCCAATCAGTGAAAGCACGGCAGATTTTAAGAATTGCCATTGAGTAGTATTCCATAAAAAAAAAAAATAAAGTATGACAGGAAGTCTGCAACTTCGTAAAGCGAGATACATGGTTTTTGACTTACACCGTCGATACTTTCAACGTGCGTTGTACTACTTTTCATACATATAAAATACGACTAGAATCTTGTCTTCTTTCGAGTGGTCTATTAATGTATATTTTCAAATGTTTCAGCTTCGTTTCGTATCTAAATTCAACGCTTGCTTAGTTGGGGACTCGGTGAAAGTCGATCAATTCAGCGTTAGTTTCAAGCGGAGCAAAAAGTGCAAATACCCAACAGACATTGATGTACGGTCGAGAAATAATGGCTCGAATGAACCGGGGAATGGTCTCTCAAGAGCATCTCGTTTTTCGGATTCCTCTGCAAGTTCGTCCGGATCATCCTCAAAATCATTCTTAAAATCAATCTCAAAATCAATCTCAAAATCAATCTCAAAATCAATCTCAAAATCACTCTCAAAATCACTCTCAAAATCATTCTTACAATCATTCTCAAAATCATCCCCAAAATCATCCCCAAAATTATCCCCAAAATCAACGCAAAAATCATCCCCAGATTCATTCTCAGGATCATCCTCACATTCATCTACACGGAACTTGCAGAGCTCCAGTTTTTCAGATATCTCCCCTGACTGGCACTACTGAGGCCTGCGGCAAAAAATGGCATCACCACTCTGCCGTTCTAAGTTCAAACACCGTACAACCCATCATCCGTTGCCAAATTTCCCTCGACAAATCACAAATTTTTAGAAAATTTTTTAATATTTCCTTCTTCGATTTTTCAAAGGATTTTGTTCGTAATTTGACCTGAAAAGTCTGAAATTGTCTAGGAAAACAATTATGATTTTCTTCAAAAATAAATATTTTCCGAGAGGATATTTGGCAACATTAGAATGCTCGTAGGGCGTCATTCCTAAGCACGGAAAACATCTTATGCGATAAGGTCATCGAAGAAGAAGTAGAATCAAATATGAATCTGCCTGTTATGACGATAGTTGATAGGAGTTCAGCGTGAAGCGATGCGACGGCAAAAAAAAACGCCTTCAATGAATTGAATAGGCACACCGAGCTCCTAGGAGGTCGAATAGTGGTATCACGCCCGATAGCACATTTCTCAACGGTATGCGTAGACGTTATCGTTAACTGTGTAGTTTTTGACAACATTTGAATGCTTATACAGCATTCTTACTCAGCACGGCAGCATTGCTCGGGCAATGAAAAGGAATTGTCACGACTCTACTGGATGGTAAAAAGATTTAGTCGAAAATGATGCGTAAATTGTGTTGATTTCAAAAACTATACCCATAGAGTTTGATGGAGGGTATGGATTCGATCGACATGAATCGATCGACACCGATTCGATCGACACATTATTAAAAAACCGGTGTCGATTCGATCGACATGAATCGATCGACGGATAAAAACGTGAGTCGATCGCCATGAATCAATCGACACCAGATCGATCGACAGTTGATTTAAAAACACCCGTGTCGATTCGGTAGATACGAATGGATCGAAAAATAAAAACGTGAATCGATCGACGTGAATCAATCGACACTGATTCCGTCGACAAAAATTCGATTGATTCACGGGCTTGTCGATCGACTCACGGGTTTGTCGATCGATTAACGGGTTTGTCGATCCACTCACGGGCTCGTCGATCCATTCATGGGTTTGTCGATCGATTCACGGGTTTGTTGATCGAGTCACGCATTTGTCGATCCATTCACAGCTTTTGTTGATCCATTCACGGGTTTGTCGATCCGTGTCGATTCATGTCGATCGAATCCATACCCTCCGTGTTTGAATGCCTCCCGTTTGCAAATATCTGTAATTATTAGTTAAAGTAATTGGAAATGCTTTTTAACAACCATTTCCTAACCATGTTTGTGAACCATGTTTTCTCTCCTATGAATTTTTTTTCTAACTTGAAAGAATAAAATCTCTGACCTCCAATGCCCACGCGTCTTATCCATTTAAATTAAATTACATTAGAAAATTATTGAGAATTAGTGGTAAAACATGTGATTCCATTTAAATTCCATTAAACTCCATTTCAAGTAGCATATAAAGAGTAAAATTAACCTGTAGGATGTCAACAGTTATCTTTCCTTCCATACACAAGAATTAAGCCGACTAGAGGAAGAGAGACGAAGGAAAATATTTGACGGAAAGTGAACATTTCTATGAACAATTCGAATCCTGCCCTCTACCTTGCTAAGATTGCAACGCACCGAAAGCAAATGAGTCGAAACCCAACTGACGTACTAATAATGATATGGTGTGATTTGATCCACTTCTAACACAAGGGTGATTTCACGATAATAGGAATAGTCGTGTCGCCGTGGGTTATGAACGACATAGGGCAAAAAGATTGAAAACCAAATTAATTAATCAATAGGAATGATGTCCCTGAACCTATCCATGCTAAAAAATATGATGAATTATTATTATATTTAATAATATGAGACTTTAAAGGCCGAAAATGTCCGGTCGGTTACGCGTCGCCAACCCCGATTTTGAAGCAAAAGAGCGATTTGCGGTAACATATCAGTACTGATCATGAACTCTTTGGCAATATTTGCTAAAAAGAGACTCTAGTGTTCAAGAAAATTGCCAGTTTGAACTGAAATGTTTATTATTGAGCGAGAAAAGTCATAAGAAAGAGGTGTCGCCACATTTGGCAACAAATTTTTGCAGTTGTATTAAGTGCAGTGTTTATCTCGCCAGATGGAGTCAGGAGTTTCAAAACTGCCATCAAATTGTTCGCTGAAGTCTTCTTGACAAAACCATTACTGATAAGTCAGTTTTTTTTACAATGAAAACTTAAATTATTATGAAAACCAGTGATTTTTACGTGTGTAGCACTAATTCCTCACTACGCAAAAACCTCAATTTAATAGTATTAAACTAAAACGAAGTCTCCAAAGTTTAGAAAACTTTTAAGGCAGCATTAATTCCACCTCATAACTCAAGAATTGCCAAGTTTCATCTTTTGTATCATCTTTAATCTCACATTTTTGAGTGTCGGTTACGCTGTGTCTGTTACGTAACCGACACAATTTGGCAGGGCCGCCATTTTTGCGTGGACCTCCAGCAGTCCCGCGGAAAGCGCTGATACCTGATTCAATGGCTTGTTTATCCATCACTTTAACTTTGCACTGAATCAAAATAGAGCGTGCCAAAGCTGGAAAAAGGAAGTTTAATACCTTTAGAATGAGGTAATGAAATCCTGTTAAAATTGGTGCACTTTTATTTCTCAGGTATTTCACATTTTAACTATTCCTGTTATCGTGAAATCACCCACAAGCTTTGGACGTTGACAACGTGAGACACTTTGGGACTTGTAAATTCAATATAATATTTTTTTACATGGTGTTATACGTGTACAATGTTTTGGTAATTTTCACTCAAAACGGCAACATTGTAAATAATAAGTGAATCGAGGTTTGACGCTAGATTACTGTAGATTAGCTAAAACATATGAAGTTCTGCCCAAACAGCAACTTTCTCCGTCCAACATTGACCGAGAAATCGCGCTTTGAAAAATTCGGTTTATGACGTCGCTCACATTACAATTTTTTTTTGGGAGACTCTTGACGGGACTTCTACAAGAGAACTAATGAATCCGTCTTTAAATTCATATGTTTCATATTAATAAACGAAGGCTTTAAAGTCTCCATATCATTTCCGTCTTATCATTGACTTGTTCAACTGTGTGACGAAGCTCTGACCCATTTCTCCCTGTCTGAGCTTGAATCCATTTACACAAATGGAAGAACAACTGCCGCTCTGAGGAAAACCGCTAGATGAGCCTCCAGACGTTACCAAATTTTCTCTGACAAATCGCGAATTTTCATGAAAATTTGGAATTATTTTTCTTCCAATTTTTTGGAGAAGTTTACACACTCTTTGATCTCTGGAGTGTCTAGAAATTCCGACGAAAGATGTTTACATCTTTTTTCTGAAGTAAATATTCTAGTAAAATTACAACTTTCCTCAAAAATAAATATTTTCTGAGAGAAAATTCGGCAACATTCGAATACTCATACGAAGTTTTTCCATCGCAAGGCAGTTTAGGCATCTTATGCGAAAAATTCATTGAAGAAAGAACAGAATCAAACGTGAATCTGCTTGTTACCGCGACAGTTCATAAGAATTTGGCGTGAGGCAATGCGACGGCCTCAAAACGCCTTCAATGAATTGAATAGGCACACCGAGCTCCTAGGAGGTCGAATAGTGGTATCATGCCCAACAGCAACAGCGACAGCATATTTTTCTACAGTACATATCGACGTATTGTTAACCGTGTGGTTTTTTGGATGATATATTTGCCATTGAAAAAAAAAAAAATTAGTAACTTAGGTGAATCCTTAGGTTATACAGATTAAATCATGAGTGAAATAAACTCTTTCAAAGATAATAAGGCTGTGTTAGTCCGGGAGAAGACTCACATGTTTGTGCAATGGTCAATTCCCACGAAGTTAAGTTCCTCGGAGGAAAATGAGATCATGAAATTTGTGGAAGATGGGTAGGAGAAAATCATTGGCGGATTCAGGAAATTGGTTATTGTCTTTTCTCCATTTAAACCTATGGAAATGCATGGATTCTTGGAGGGGCAAGGTGCTACGAAGGGGAATAGATTATTTAGCATAGGTTTAAATGGAGGGAATCCGATGTTGCCAAATTGCTGGACCCGCCTTTAGAGAAAATGCGATTACATCTTGATTTAACATAGCTGCCTCCACGCCATGCACGAAATTTGAGGACAAGTTAAAATTAGAGACTCATGTACGAAAATAATTTTTCAAGTGATTGTGGCGGTTTTTCTGTAAGAATTTCCCTTCAGAAAATGCGCTATATATGCGTGCATGCATGTAACGTCATGTAAAATACACGTACATTTTAATGTGCATCTTGGAAACTTTGGCTATCTGTAAAGTAAAATAAAATAAGTAAATTACTTTATGAAGGGAAATCAGACAATTCGTAAAGCCCTTATCTAAGGTCGTTCAGAAAAGATTTTATACGAGAGACTATGTCCCTGATTGCTTTGCGGTCCAACCTCCCGGAGCCCTTTGCGCCACAGGCGTTATATGCTTTATGCATCATTCCAATGATTTTACGAGTATATTTTAAAGTTTAATATTTATGACTGGAGAGAAGGTGGAGGGTAATGAATTTCGGCCCCATTCTGGAAACACTTAAAAGTGTCTTGAAAACATTATATTTTTCCTCGCATATTTTTTACGTATATATTCCAAAATATTACACCCTTGCTAAAAAAAAAAAAAAAAAAAAAAAAAAAAAAGATAATCGCCGCAAAACAGGGTTATTTCGAGATTCACTCGCAAATATTTCAGTGGCGTGGCGTGCTTTGCGATACATCGATTGATTTGCCATTTAAACCTATGGGAAAGGATCGATAGACAGGGTGTTCGCAGCGAACACCTTGATAATCGATTATTTGTATAGCCTCAAATGGAGAAATATCGATAATCGATCATTCACGCCTCGCCACTGAAATATTTCACTCGCGGGGTTTTTGGATGAGATGAGGGAGTGCCAACTTCCTGATGGGTTGTGGGAGAACCGAGTTTTGTGGCGGTTAGGCGTTGCAGAGCGCCACAGAGCGCTGTGTGAGCGACTCTTATATATGTACTCGCGAATATCGTGAGTGGAAACAGTGTCAAAATTGAGGACAAAACCGAGTTAAAACATTGTCATTGAATAGTGTATGGAGACAATGAATCGACGGCGTAAGTCGGCAATCATATATCTCGTTTGCGGTGTCTGAAAATCTCCGCCTCTATGTTATTTTTTTAAAGGAGAAGAAATTGACGTCGTTCCTTGAAGATTTTGCAGAATTTTCTTCGCACAGAGAAGAAAAATCATGGCAGTTTTAAAGAATTGCCGTTAAGTAGTTTTCTGTTTAAAAATAAAGTATGACAGGTAGTCTGCAACGTCGCAAACCGAGTTATGTGATTGCCGACTTACACCGTCGAAATGCATTTTATCCGTTTGGAAAGTTGAAAAGGACCCCGAGTACGCCTCACCAGGCTACATTTTTAACTTTTCCCTTGAAAAAAAAAAAAAAAAAAAAAAAAAAAAAAAAAAAAAATAGCCTGCGACCAACTGAAAGTTTGAAGTATTTTTTCCCATTTTCTGCCAGACGTAGAAAGAGTACACAAAAAGAAAGACGTTGAAAAGCTGAAATTGATAAAATGTCGAAAATCTAACAAGGATTCTCCCGCTAAAAAAAAATCCTGCAACCTTGAGACAATACGTTTTTTTTCGGTGTAGCTGTGTCCCAAGCTGACGGGCAGAGGCACTCTCTGCTTGACTGCCGTGCTAAGGAAGAACGCCGCATGAGCCCCCAGACGTTGGCAAATCAGGATTTTATTTTTTTTAGGAAATTTTTAGAAAAAAAGAGAGAATATTCAGAAGTTTTCAAAAATGAATATTTTCTAAGAGGAAATTTGGCACCATTTGAATGCTCATATGACGTTTTTTCTTAACAGTAGAAGCGAATGCCATCTTGCACCTAGGTGCACGTGTGTGAGTGTGTCTGAAAAGTGAAGTACTGCGCAAAAGGAGACTATTTTAAGTTTCCAACCTGTCAGTCATCAAAACCACCTTATCTTCCTTTTTTTCTGATTTATAAGAGGGTTTCTAAAGCTGAGTTGCACTTTCAGTCGTCTGGTTAGGATTGAGCGTTCAACCAGGATGAAGGCCCTCTATCATCTTTTGGTTGCGTTGGTTTTGTTGTTCCTCTGCCACACGGGAGAAGCGGTGAGTAAGCCATTCAATAAAAATGAAAAGAATAATCAGAATGAAATTAAAAGCTCTGTAATATACGGTTAATAGATTAAATATATTGATATATTTAACCAAAAAACTGAAACGACCAATTAGAGTAGAATCATCTCTCGAAATAATACGTTTTTACTGGATAACTGGAGTTAAGGACGGCTCTCGCAGCCAAAGTATGTAGATAAAATTGAACAAACAAACGAGTGGCAATCGGAAAACCAAAAGAATCGCATTTAGCAAAAAGGAGCCAGCGAAATTACAGCGTTTACAAAATTATGCAACTCTCCTTTTACTCCCTGTATACGGGGTGATCCAAAGTTAAACGGCCAGACTTCAGTTGTGTGTGTTCTATGGGTCAAAATAAGACTTTTTTGTCGTAAAGTGAGATTTCGATTTTTTTTAGATCAGTTATGAATTCAGGGCACAGTACATGAGAGTACAAATTTGCATGAGATTTGGTTCACAGCCGTTGCCAAAATTCAGGAAAAACGATATTCTTTCCGAATTTTTTATTTTTGGGGGGGGGGGGGAGGGACGTAGCTCCAACTGGGGGCACCTCTGGAAAAAATTTATACAACAAAAAGTCTTATTTTGATTCATAAGACACGTTCCTCCAGACTAGACGTTTAACCCTGGATCATCCAGTATTCTAGAATCCTACAAGTGACCCATTCAAGTATGTAATTCCTAGAGTCCCTTTATACTGAGAGTCAAGACAATGTGAATCCATTTCTGATTGGTTCCCGTACTGTAGGCCTTCACAGTGTCATAAAGGGGAATAAAGATTACATTTTTACCGATTGCAATTGTTATAATCTGGAATGGACCAGGGAATTACAGGTTCGGCAAGGAACAAACGGAATGAGAGAAGGGACGGAGAAAGGAATTTGAGAATGGGTCGATCAAAGATTACGAAAAACGTTCAATTTGTGTAATATTTATTCCCGTTTGTGACTCCATGAGGGGGTGTTGTCTTGATTCTCAGTATAAAGGGACTCTAGTAATTCCCTTCTTCCATCGATGAGCAGATGACAACACCACCGCCACACTTGGGCCCCCTTATCCAAGCTTTCGATATCGCAACTGGACAGTGCAACGGTATCACACCGGGGACTCCAGGCGCAATCAAAAGGGCGGCGGCTCAGACCTGCCACGAGGCCTTCGTCCAACTGGACATGGCCGGGATGAACGAAGGGTGCAGCGGGTGGGAAAAGGCCAAGTGTCGCAGGGTTCCCGGAGAACCGATTTTTGAATGCACCATCAAATTCCCGACTTGCGTCTTGGCAGAACTATATCAAACACCCAGGACCTTCCTCAGCTGCGCACGATTGACCCTCGCCGAGTACCTCATCAGAAGACATCAGCTGCAGAGGGCGAGCGGCTCAGGACATGCTGGTGGCAGCGGCTCAGGTTATGCTGGTGGCAGCGGCTCAGGTTATGGTTATGCTGGTGGCAGCGGCTCAGGTTATGGTTATGCTGGTGGCAGCGGCTCAGGTTATGGTTATGCTGGCGGCAGCGGCTCAGGTTATGGTGGTGGCAGTGGCTCAGGTTATGGTTATGCTGGTGGCAGCGGCTCAGGTTATGGTTATGCTGGTGGCAGCGGCTCAGGTTATGGTTATGCTGGTGGCAGCGGCTCAGGTTATGACTATGCTGGCTCAGGACCTGCAGCTGTGAGTCCTTCAGGCTTTGAGATTCCCTCGCTTCCTCCAACTCCTGAAAATCCGTCAGCCCCCGTGAATCCTGCACTTCTTCACGATCCTTCGTTCGGTGTGGAATCATTCTTGTCCCAGTATCCGACACAAGGTTCGGGATCATCTCCTCCGTATCCTTCATCGCCTCGACATCCTTCATCTCCTCGACATCCTTCATCTCCTCGACATCCTTCATCACCTCGGCATCCTTCATCTCCTCGACATCCTTCACCTCCTGGATACCCTCCGGTCCCCCCATATTCTGCCCACGGTGGAAGTTCGTTCCTCGATTCCTCGCTGCCTCCGACGCCTCAACACTATTCCGCTCCTGTGAATCCTTTCCTCGTCAGGGATGAAGGTTTCAGTGTCGATGACGTACCGTATGGAACTCCTCAACCCTTTCATGGCAGTGACTCGCTGCCGCCAACACCTCAGCACTATTCAGGCCCTTTAGATCCGAGTCTAGTTCAGGATGAAGAATTCGGTGTGGATGACCTACCGTACGATGAACCATATGATGAAAACCAACCAGAGCAGACTGGTTCAGGTACGTCACGTACCATGTCAAAATGGAATAATTTATGAGAGATCTCAAGATTATAGGAGATTTTGTGTGTGCCAATGGAGATGTTGCATGTGTGAGAAATTTGCAATTTGACTGTTGATTCTTCTGTAATTCTTCGCGAGAAACACGATGGTGCCACTGGTTTTCTCTGAAATCATCTTCCAAGCTCAAAAAAAGCTCTCAAGTTGAGGCCAAAATGGAGGGGATATCCCACGCTATCCTGAGAGTCCACCTCTACATCAAGACAAACTCTCCATGCAAAGATAGGGAGCAAACACATTGACAGGGCGGCCACTTTATTTGGGGACTCCAAAACTGAAAACACGGCAACCCTGCTAATTTATTTGCTCCCTTATCTTTGCATGGAGAGTTAGTTTTGATGTAGAGGTGGACTTTCAGGATAGCGTGGGATATCCCCTCCATTTCGGCCTCAACTTGAGAGCTTTTTTGGTGCCTGGGAGTTGATTTCAGAGAAAACCAGTGGCACCATCGTGTTTCTCGCGAACTTTTACAGAAGAATCAACAGTCAAATCGCAAATTCCTCACACATGCAACATCTCCATTGGACCTCATTTTGCAATAAGGAACCACTATCTTTGGCTCATTTTAGATACAACATATATGCCATTTGTTTCCCTATGTAGAAAGGTGCTTTTATGGAAGAGTCAGAGATAGTGGTTCCTTATTGAAAAATGTTATCCAATTAGAACCAAGATATCAATACAATTTACGGTAATGATGAGAAAATTTAGCACAAGTCTTCAGCTCAGGCAGATGCATTGGAATCAGTGGCGTGGCGTAAATGATCGATTATCGATATCTCGCCATTTGAAGCTATGGTAAAGAATCGATTACTAACGTGCTCGCTGCGAACACCCTGATAATCGATTTTTTCATAGGTTTGATTGGCGCATCAATCGATACATGGCAAAGCACGCCACGGCACTGATTGGCATACTAACCTGACGTAATGGCAAGAGACCTATACTGCCGTGCTGAGGAAAAACGCCGTATGAACATTCGATAGTCGCCAAATTTCCTTCTATAAAGTGTTTTAATGAGGAGAGATATGAATATTTTCTCTTAAAATTTTCAGATAAATTAGATCTGATTGCGAATAAAATTCTCTGAAAAATTGGAGAAAAAATATTCTCAGATTGCCTTGAAAATTCGTATTTTAACAGAGGAAAATTGGTAGCGTTTGAACGCGATACGGCGACCTTCCGTGGCACGGGGTGATGGGACAAAATGTCCAAAAATAAATGTCCAGAGTAAAAAAATGGCCATGAGAAAAAAATGTCCAAGTGTCTGAAATGTCCAGTCGCGGTAAAATAGCCCCAATAAAAAATTCCCGAATAAAAAATAACTTTACCGAGAATAGATTAGGACAACTCTGTATCACTGCCTCTTCATTATCTCCATGGATATTTCTGTGGAAAGCCTCCAAGCTCACTATTTTGCCGCTTCGTAAAATTATGTCACATATTGGCATTTTTGTTTTTGGCTATAATACCACTACTGGACATTCCAGATATTTGGACATGTTTTAGATGTGGACTTTTTTGACTTGGGACATTTTTGTACTTTGAACTTTTATTTTTGGACAGTTTGTACTATTTCCTAGCACGGCAGTTCATCGATTTGGATCTATTTAGACCTCAGTTTCAGTATCATTTTTTAGTGTTTTTTTTTTACTGTTTAACTCTTTGAAAACTTAGTCGTCACCTTCCGGCCAAAGTATCACAAGAGCCATGTGACGTTTAAAAAATTCCGCCGACATTTTATTTTTTTACAGAGGAATTGTTGGTTTAATTTGTTCGGAAATTTCACTGAATTTCATCGGCAGCACAAAGAAAATGCAATGAAATTTTAGAACAGGATTGTCGAACAATTTCTCCGTACAAAAATAAAATGGCGGCGAAAAGTTTCAAACGTTTTAAGGCGCTTGTGATACTTCGGTCGGTAGGTGACAAAGTCTCTAAAAAATGACGACTTTTTTTTGGAGTTTTTCAACATTTCGCCGACATTTTATTTTTTTACAGAGAAATTGTTGGTTTAATTTGTTCGGAAATTTCACTGAATTTCATCGGCAGCACAAAGAAAATGCAAGGAAATTTTAGCACAGGATTGTCGAACAATTTCTCCGTACAAAAATAAAATGGCGGCGGAAAGTTTCAAACATTTTTAGGCGCTTGTGATACTTCGGTCGGTAGGTGACAAAGTCTCTAAAAAATGACTACTTTTTTTTGGAGTTTTTCAACATTTCTTTCAAACATTCTTCAAGTTGAAAAACTGCAGTTGATATTCTAAGAGTATTTTTAACATTTTTAATTTAAACCCGAAGGAGAAGATGAAGGGTCGGCTGGTCAGAAGCAAACGCGCCATCCGTGCACTGAGCCAGGTTGCAAATCATCTTTTAAGCATCGTTATACACTCCAACGGCACTTAAAACACCACAAAATGGCTCGCGAAGGACAGTTAAACTGCCGGGTTCCCGATTGCGGCAAATCCTTCTATTCGCCAAGCTCCTTGCTGCGTCATTTGGAAGAGAAGCACCCAGCTCCAGGTGAGTTCACCCCGCGTACTTTGCGATATATCGATTGTCTTCTTTGTCTATCGTTTTGTCTATCAATGTCAACAATCAGCCCGCTTCTGTGCTCATCATGAATGGCTTCCGGACATTTATGCGAACAGAGACATGTCTCCATTTTCCACGACTGCCGTGCGGTCTTCGTTTGATATTGGAATCCTTACCATATTTCAAACGCTCGTTCCAACCTGAATTCAAGATCAAGGGTGAATTAAGTTCCAACTTGTGCAGTTACTAAGACAAAAAGAAGGATTGACGAATAAACCATTCGGTGAAATTTTGATGAGAAAAACTTACGTCCTCTTTTCACTTCGAAACTATACCAAATCCGCTCAGGAAACCTAAGTCATAAGAGGCGTGGCGCGCTTTGCGATGTATCGATTGATCTGCCATTTAAACCCATGGAAAAGGGTCGGTAGACAAAGTGCCCGCAATGAACACCTTAATAATCGATTCTTTACCACAACTTCAAATTTTCATTTTTTCATTTTTTTTAAAAAAAATTTTATTTATTTTTTTTTATTTTTTTATTTTATTTTAATATTTTTTCATTTTTTAATTTTTCATTTTTTCATTTTTTCATTTTTTAATTTTTTAATTTTTTCATTTTTTCATTTTTTCATTTTTTCATTTTTTTCATCATTTGTATTTCTGACTGTGAAGAGGAAATCCATTGGAATAATGAACGCACTGTCGTTATAACAAAAACGCACTCGTCCAAAAAAAAAAAATAAATAAATAAAAATAAAAAAATCAGGATTTTTCAAAATCTTAAGAAGGGGAACAAGACGACGGTTCCCAACGTTAAGACGTTGGGGAGCGTTTCACCGTAGCACCTCGTCAATATGTAAAAGTGGTTTTGCGCGGACGGAAGAGAGCGCTGCAAGTGTTGAACTAAACGTGGAGCGTAACCTAGGAAACATACATATATCATATGTACAAGAAATGTCTTGTCATCATAGAGTAAAATATAGGGGTCATTAGCAAAGGGGTACTTGTACCCAAAATTTTTTCTAGAACTACGACGACAAAAAATTTGAACGATCTTTGAAAGAGTCATTAAATAAAAGTACGTTGCAGAGTTTTAAAACGTAAAGATATTAATTTCTCAAAAACAAGCCTACAGGCATTACATAAAGTGGACAAAATAGGAGAAAAAAGGTAGAAATGGTACATAAATAAAACGGAGGAACTAGGTATTGCTTCCCGCCACGCAAAATGGCGCCGATTCCCATGGAGCAGTGCGGGCCTTTACCAAATGGTCGCGTGGGGATTCGGCCGGTGGGGATTCGGCCGGTCGGATTTTTCGTGGGGATTCGGCCGGTTTCCGATTTATTATCCAGAGTGGGGAAAGTTTGGCAACAATGTACTAATGCGAAGCAGAGGAATGCTCTTATCATGTTGGTGAAATCTCGAGATTGAAATCATGCTTATCGGGGTCGTGAACTAACAGTCGGACGGATCAATTTTTTTAATTTGTGACGACGGTCAAAAAGACCGAATTTTAGTGTTTGGATGGGCAAAATTAATCCAAGAAGTACTATCTGTTAAACAAGACTTTTTTATTGACGGGACATTTTATGAATGTCCAAAATAATTTGCTCAACTGTATACAATTCATGCAAAGTACAGAAGCACCCACCATTCTGTTTGCTGCATTCCTATGTTTTACGCTTTATTTCCGAACAAGCAGAAACGTACTTATCAACGCTTATTTCATTTGATAAACGAAAAATTTCCAACGTGGAAGCCAGAAAGTTTCTGTTTGGATTTTGAGATTGCTGTCATATCCGTTTTGTCAAATTTATATTCTGACGCAAAATTGCACGGGTGTAACTTTCATTTTAACCAGTCAATTTGGAGGAAAGTTCAGGAATTGGGTCTCAGCGTTGAGTATAAAGTAAGTACACTACGTTAAATAGCTCATTTCTTTTATACCACGTTTCATTCATGTTTGACCTGTGCATTGTTGCCAAACTTTCCATACTCTGAATAATAAATCAGAAACCGGCCGAATCCCCACGAAAAATCCGACCGGCCGAATCCCCACCGGCCGAATCCCCACCCAATCTTACCAATGGATCCATTAGTAACATACCCGCTGCAAAACGACGGGAAAGAGCCTACACTGCTAACGTGGTGAACGCTCAAAAAATAGAGATCAGTTGACGTAATTTTAGGAAAAATTGAAGTGTCTAAGAGAGACGAGTTGAAAAAAAATAGGAAAAAAAGTTCGTCGTGGTGTAGGGACAAACTTTCATACCATTGCACAAGTTTTCGTTTCCATTGATGTTCTGCTAATATGTTAGGTGAGGAACCAGGCGGAAGGCCCCGCAAAGGCAGAGGCAAAGATAAAAGTAAAGGCAGCAGCAGTCAAGCGGGTAAGTTTTTTACAACTATCCCCTGTCAAGATATTACTCAGGATTGAAAAGAAAAAGGAAAAAAGAAAAAAAAAATTGTTTACCTGATGAAACTGTAAAAGCAATATTGAAGGAGCGACCTGAAATTCCATTTACCAATGCACAGAGTTAAGTAGGTGAAACAAAAAACTGTGAGCATGAAGGTTTGGCTTCATAAGCAAAAAACAGTAATACACGTGGCCCGATCCGTATGTAACGAGATGCTGGGTTTACACTATTTTGCGGGAGGCAAAGCCAAAAAGTTAAAAAATGTCAATCATTTTTCACAACATATGCGTTAAGACTAGCTGTACTTGAAATCATGAATATCTCAATTTTCCAAAAGCTTCACCTATGTGCCTGGTCCTTCAAGCCCCTCAACTTATATACCGCTTTGTTCCACATTTTTTAACCCAGCCTCCCTTGTAACGCTTCATGACGCAGTTTCCCATCCTGACACGTAAAAAAATGGCATAACGTTCTCATCGAATCCCCCCCCCCCCCGAGCTTAACGTAATTTGGACTGCATTTTGCAATTTGGAACTATAAATTCTAGCCCGGTTTAAAAACAACGTATGTGCCATTGGTTTCCCTATGCACATAAGTGTTCTTTCAGATGAGCCAGAATTTATAGCTCCAAATTGCAAAATACAGTCCATTTATGAACGGCCCCAAACTGAAATTGGTCTGTATTGTTAAGGGAGTAACGGAGGTGAAGATGGAGGAACTTATGAGTGCAAGGAACCCGGATGCAACAAGTCTTACGACTCCGAGATAAAGCTACAGAGGCACATGAAATATCACAACTTGAAAAAGCAAGGACATACATGCTCTCAATGCGGTCAAGGTTTCAGCTCGAAACAAAGATTGCAGTATCATCAAGAATCGACAGGGCACGTCCAGGTCCAGGGTAAGTGCATTTCAGATCTTTTTCGTTTCTTTTTTCCTCTTTTCCTCTTCTTTTTTTCTTTTTCTTTTTTCCTTTCTTTTTCTCCTCTTTTCTCTCCTCTTTTCTATTTTTCTTTTCTCCCTTTTTCCCCTTTATTTTTCGCGAATTATCGCAAAAATTCTTTTTAATTCTTTCTTTTTTGCAAGATGTCGCAAAGATTCTTTTTTTCTTTCTTTCTCGCAAGATATCGCAAAGATTCTTTTTTCCCCTTCTTTTTCGCAAGATATCGCAAAGATTCTTTTTTTTTCTTTCTTTTTCGCAAGATATCGCAAGGATTCTTTTTTTTCTTTCTTTTTCGCAAGATTATCGCAAGATAATCACGTTGAGCGTGTCATAAAAGTCTGAAATCCACTCCTTACAGCGGAATCTGCGCAGTTTAATAACGCACGCTTCTGAAAGCTTCCCGCGTCTACGGACAGCACGAATATTTCTCGATTTATATTCGATCGATAATTTTTTTTCGATTTCCTGTAGAATTTTTCGTCGCTCGTGTTTAGAAGTTTTAAAGAATCTAGAGAATTTTCTCTGCGAAACTGTCACTTTTCCGCACTGAATAGAAACGCAAATCGGTTCAGTAAATGTAAAACGATATTTAGATTATTTTTTATCAAAATGTTGGAAGGAGGGATCCGAGGAAGCGTTACGGAATTTTATAGGGGGAGGGGGGCTAACAAAGCGTTACGGAGCGATACAGGGGGGGGGGTAGAGGGGTGTAAAAAAACCGCAAATGTATAGCGTTGCGTAATTTACGGACGGCCTCTTATGACACATTTCACTAAAACTTCCAACTGCCCATATGTCTCTTAATGTGTGTTCAAATATTATCATTCTTTATCTCCTCTTTTTCAAGCACCAAAACCGCCAAAACCGTATCCTTGCACTCACGAGGGATGCACCAAAAGCTATGGAAGCGCCTCCAGGCTTAGAGCACACATGAAAACTCACGAGGGATAAGCGACTTGTCTTTATGCTGCCGTGCTAAGGAAAAACGCCATATGAACCTCCAGGCGTTGCCAAATTCCCCGCGATAAAACGCGAATTTCCTGGTAAACTTATAAATATTTCCCTCCCAATTTTTCAGAAAATTTCGTCCGCAATCTTACCTAAAGATTCTGAAAATTTAAAGGAAAAATAGTAATAACTTCCCTCCAAAATAAACATTTTATCGAAGGAATTTGGCAACTCTCGAATGTTCATACGGCGTTCTTCCTTGGCACGGCAGTATTGCTGCCAGACTTTCTCAAGACCGTCAATCATGCGCGCACACGTTGCAGAAGAACACCCTGACAAGCCTCCCCCATCGGATCGACAACAATTATGAAATCACCGTCCAACAGTATACTTTTTGGAGCACCACTGTCATCACCTAGTCTATCGTGATCGCGAAGGAAGCCGTAAGCGCAAAAATGAAGTTTTGAGAAAATGGGCTCAGTGACTTCGGAGCGGAAAAATCGAAAGAAGCCTCCGTTCTTTGTCAAATTGCTACCAATTATCCGAAAGACTCTTAGAAATCGTCTTCTTTGTCGTCGTCGAATTTCATTTAGGTATCTTTTGATTTTAATTTTGCACTGGTTGATATTTGAATAAGAATATTTATTTTTAAAAGCTTGACGACTTTCGCAAAATCGCGACGATTCCTCGGATTTTATGTCACTGAGGATAAGGTTGTGAACCTAGCAATTCACATGGAATAACTTTTTTTTTTTTTTTTTTTTTTTTTTTTTTGATTTATTTATTTGCAAAGTATTACATAGTTTACAAATAAGAAGGGGTATCCGCCCTAGGCATATCTCCCTCCATATACTACAAATAATTCCTTCCAAAGGAATTTACAAAAATTATTTAAATTTTACGATAAATGATTAATACAATATTACTTAAGAGTATTTACTACAAATAGATGAAAAAACCCCCTATCAGGAGGAAAAAGTCTGTTACTACGCTAAAGTTAGATAGTTTATCACTTTTCGGCGTACTTCTTCAATATATTCATTAAACTGCTAATAACCACTTTTCAGTGTTAACTTCATTTTTCCTATATTTACTTTTAAAGTATCTTTTATAATAATTCAAATTCCCCTGTTAAAGGGAGAATTCTGTTACAACATTTATAAAATATTACAGATAACAACATATAGTTTAATCACTTTTCGGTGTGTTACTTCGATTTCCTCTTTTAGGAGTGCTGCAATTATAAGGGTTTAGATACTGCAATTAATTAACAACTAAACGTTGTTTACATCATTTCCTTCGTTTTAAACTGCTGGGTATTACGCTATGAGGCGGACGACTAATTCATTTACTTATCTCGAGTAAGTGATTCAACTAATGATGTTAATTTCTCCACTTGTTTTGATAGATTGATTAATCTCTTTTCCAGCTCATCGACTTTATTTCTGTGGTCTGCTTGCATTTCTCTTATTTTGTTATTAAGTTCTTTAATTATCTGGTCTTTATCTTTATCGTCCTTTTCTTCTTGGGTTTTTTCTGGGGATTCTGTATCTTTTAATTTTAATTTTTGTCTTTTAAGTCTCTGATATGTAGGACATCCTTTCCAAGTGGAAAAGTGATCGCCTTTACAATGCAAGCAGACCGGTTTTATGGGAGTTCTGCTTTTATTTGCGCTCTTTAAGATGTCGCATTCGTCTTTATGATGTTCTTGAGTACAAATTAGACATCTAATTTTGAAATTACAATAATTTTTACTATGTTCATACTGTAAACAAATTTTACATTGAGGTATCTCTATAAATTTAGGATCCATTTCTTCAATTTTTACTTCAAGTCCATTTAATTTTTTGATATTGTCTAATTTATTTATGGTCTCTTTATTTTTATGCTTCACTTCAATTTTGAAGAGTGGAATAGGTTTCCTCTTACTATAGATTTGATTTATCTCAGTATCTAAAAGATCATTTTCTTCGAATTCTTTTTTTATTTTATTAAGGTCTATTTGTGATGAAAGTCCCTTTATTATTCTTTTGTAAGTTTTCTCTTTCCTGAATTTAAATGTATAAAATTCCATGAAGTAAATCTCTTTTAATAATCTTTTCAATGTATCGTATGGTAACATAATTCCGTTATCTACTTTAAGTTTAATTTTTATTTTGTTCTTCGGAGTTGATTTAACAATTTTTTCTGTAAATTTTAATTCATGGGTCTTAATAATGTCATTGAATTTATCCAAATCTGTATCCTTTATAAAGATCGGAGGGGGTTGTCTAGATATTTTTCTATTTTCTTTGTTTATAGTGGGCGTTTCGTCGTTTGCGTTAGGTTCTGTTAATATTTCATATCTATTGTTATTGTTTGTTTCTACTTTTTTATTCGAGGGCACAACATTTATCTTTATGTTATTTTGTTCTCTATTTTTATCGGTATTTGTTTGTAGTTTTATGGGTTCGTTATCTTTTTCCTGATATCTTGGTTTACTGTTTCTTGATATATATTTTAGCTCATATGACAGCACCGATTCATAATCAGTGTCTTCTAATTGGTCTAATTCAAGGCCTTTGTTTTCAGATTCCCATTTAACAGTTGTTATTTTATCCCGACATATAATACATTTATAGCCTTTTTGATGATGTGCGCAAATAATCTTCCGATAGTTGGTTATTGTTTTCGAGCAAAGTTCGCATGTTTGAATTTTCCTCCAATGTACGCATATGAATGGGTCCCATAAGATAAATTCTATATTAGCCAGGTCTGATGGCAACTCGTCTGAGTCTGATTCTGTTTCTTTAACTATATTAATTGTTTTGTCCTTTAAAGTGGGCTCTGAGCTATTTAATGGAGTTATTAGATTTCCGTTATCTTTTTTTTGAGGGGTGGGATCGTTCAATTTTTTCTCTGGTGGGGGGGGTGTGTGATGGTATAGACTGTTTATTGAGATCTTCCTCGCAATTGGAAAAATATTTCCAATCTTTCTCTTTTTCTTTCCGTAACAACTTACTGAAGAGCTCCTTCCTATTCAATTTAAGCTCTGGGGTGTCTCTAAAAAGAAAATGCGCTACTGGTGCTGGTGTACTAACTGCATCTGTGACTTCAACTGTTATGAGATGGTAACATTTGAAACACAGGCATGCAATGTCTTTGTGTTCACAGAATATATCGTTCACATTTTTTATATTGAGACTCGAACAATTCTGGCACTTGTAAAAATAACCGGAGTGCTTACATTTTAAATAATTAGACACTTTAAATTTATAATAAAATTCAGGTTTGGATTTGTCACGATGCTTGTTCGGAATATAATGTTTCTTCCAGTTTGAAGCTCCTGCAAAGGAATAAGTAGGTACGCTATCCCATCCATCCGCATCCATGGTTTGGTTGTCAGCTTGTCCGCTATAGGTTAGGTTTCCCCGTTTGTTGTCATCGGTTATCAGGGTGATTTATTAATAGTGTTATCACTCATGCGTTGTCAAATTCATCGAAAGAAAGTATGATCGGTCTGATAAGATGGTATTCCAGACGAAAAGGTTACATAATACGCAGTCTTAACGAAGATAAAAAGACAAGTATCTATGAGATACTTACAGAAGTTCCACAATTTGTAACCATTAATAAACGCTTGAGAGTCTGGGCTTTCCACCGGTATAAAATTCAGTTCAGAAGAGTAATTCTAACTCACTAAAACTTATAAAACTCATAAAACTCATAAGGAACGTTACAACGAACGACCTCTCTTGACCAGAGCACACAACGAAGTCCACATGGAATAACTTAAGATTGGTAACTGATGAGCACCCCTACAGGCAAGAGTAAATATTCTTAATTTCATTTCATTTATTTGCATTATGCTTATCCTCACATCCTGAATTTTATACATATTACGATCAGTATTGCACTGAAAAAAAATTCTCCACGTTTTTACCAAGGTCCGTTGGTACCTTTACCATCTCACTTTTTTTTACCGATTATTGGTAATTTTATCAAGACAGACTGGTATAAGCTTATCTAAAAACCGGTATTTCTACTGTTTTTTTTTTAGGTAAAAATACCACTTTTATTGGTAATCAATTCCCGGTAACTTTGCCATTTTATCTCGGTAATTCTACCACAGTCGATAAAAAATATTGGCGTGTTTACCAAGGTCCCGTAAAATTACCGAGAAAGTTCAATAATTTTACCGAGATTTCTCGGAAAATTACCAATTCCATAAATGGTAATTTTACCAAGAAAAAACTAAGATCAAAAAGAACCCTAGATTCTTGGTAATTTTACCATTTCCTTAGTAAATACACCGAGATTTTCCTTTCAGTGTGTTTTTTCAAGGTCTTAGACCCTTCTCGAAGGCAGAAGAGTCAGGAATACTGATTCTGGGCGACCACAGTCAGTAATATCCTTGAAAAGTCAGAGGAAGAACGCGTCATGGATTATATAAATTCACGGGAAAAATTCACTCAAGTTTATTGCACATTTGAAATATAGTTCGAGGAAAAGTTCCCACTTTGTGCCTCTATCAATATCACTGTTGAGTCTTTTGAGCCATCGAGATCGTCCTTCCATTCAAAGGTTGAATCTCTCGAAAATTTGAACCGATCATAGCACCGTGATTGTCTTTCAAGTGGCGGAACAGTCCCACCTGCAGACAAACAGAACGTTTCGAAGAATCAGCAGATTTATATACCGAGAAGCAAGCGGGTGACTCAAAATGGTTTCCATACATCGTCGGAAGCATCACTGATATATTTTTTTTTTTTTTTTGTGTAGCAAATTAAAAGGAATGAATTGCGACTACTACCACCACGCCAGTGGTAAAGTTAAGAAAGTATATGTGGGTAAGTGAATTGGGGCAAAAATCAACCTAGAATACTTTGTTTACGCAATTTTATTCAGTTCCCGCCCTAAATTTGAATTTCAAACTTGTCCCGATTTCGCCGCCAATCCTCTAGCCAATAGTAGAGGTGGTTGAAAAGTAGCTCTATTTTTTGCTTTTAGCGCTCCGTCTTTATGTCTTTGGTCCGCATTCAGTAACAGCACCGTAAGAAGCCGCAGAAAACGACTGTCGTCGTCCTAATCTACACTGAAAAAAAATTCTCGGCGTTTTTACCAAGGTCCGTTGGTACCTTTACCATCTCTTTTTTTACCAATCATTGGTAATTTTACCAAGACAGACTGGTGAGCTTACCTAAAAACCGGTATTTTTACTGTTTTCCTCAGGTATGAATACCACTTTTATTGGTAATCAATTCTCAGTAACTTTGCCATTTTATCTCGGTAATTCTACCGCAGTCGATAAAAAATATTGGCGTTTTTACCAAGGTCCAGTAAAATTACCGCGAAAGTTCAATAATTTTACCGAGATTTCTCGGCAAAATTACCAATTTCATAAATGATAATTTTACCGAGAAGAAACCGGGATCAAATAGAACCCTGAATTCTTGGTAATTTTACCCTTTTCTTAGAAAATACACCGAGATTTTTTTTTCAGTGCAATTTCTAGATCATTGTTAGCACGGCAGAACTGACCTGTTGATCGGTGACTTGAACCGGTGCCCCGGGGTAGGCGATCCAGCGAACATTCTCGGTGTACGGCGGAGTGGTGAGGGAGCCGATGTAGGTGTGCCAGCCGTTCGGAGTGGCGTACGGTTTGAACACCGAAAGGATAGTCGGCTCTGCTAAGTCCTCCGAGCCGTCTTTTTGGATCCTGCTCAAATGTCGCACGATCAGATTGAAGAGATTACTATCCGCGCTCTTCTTCGGCGATGCCTGTCGGGCATACATCAGATACTCGTAGATATTACTGGAAAAAAAACACATTGGATCCAGTCCAGACTCTTGAAAACATTGACAAGAAAAAGGACTCATGATTCAATCAGATTTAAGCTTAAATCAAAAGGAAATCTGCTCAAATTAAGAGACTTGGTTCTTGATTTAAGCTTACATCTAATTGAATCAAGAATATTTTTTCTTGTCGATGTTTTTAAGAGTCTGGACTCTAGATCCAATGTGTTTTTTTCCAGTGTACTATGTTTGCAGAAAATCCAAGAATCCAATGGGTCATCTGGGCAGAAACGCCGTATGAAAATTCGAGCGTTGCCAAGTTGTCTCCGATAAAAGGTTCACTTTTGGAGAGATTTATAAATATGTTCTCTTGAACTGTTCAGATAACTTTGATCTGATTGCAAATAAAATGTTCTGGAAATCAGGAGGAAACATTTTAACAGATTTCCTTAAAATCCGTATTTTATCGAAGGAAATTTTGCAACGTCTGGACAACCCTGCGGCGCACACAGAACATTATTGACTAAAACTGCAAATATTGATGTTTAATTCGTCACATTTTAAATTTTAAGGGGTGTCTCTGGAAGAATGTTTCACTAGGAAACCAATGGAACCATTTTTACAATCTCTGAACCCTAGAAATTTTTAAACTTTTGGCACGATTTGGAAGGATTCACTCTGAAGAAACGTCCTCTGCAGCCGCAGACAATTCCTAGGGAAATATTTTCCTTAACACTCCCTGATGATTCCCTCTCAAAATAATGTGAATTTGAACTTCGCGTGAAGCGGCGCGACGGCATAAAAAACGCCTTCAATTGATTGAATAGGCACGCCGAGCTCCCAGGAGGTGGAATAGTGGTATCACGCCCAACAGCACATTTCGTAACACTGCTTATCATAAACCGTGTGGAGTTTTGGCTGTTATTTTTGGCATTCGACAATCACTTAAGGTGATTCGATGGACGCCATATTTTGTGTCAGAACGGCATGCGATATATCGCATCCATTCGTTCCATAATTTCAGCTTCATGTTATTTTTTTCGAATTTTGAGATCGCAGTTCTGTTGTCAGGAGACTAAAGCACTCACTTACTAATTTTACCAAAGAAATTCAACGTAATAAAGGCGTGGTTTTTTAGAGAGAAAACATCGCGTTCGATACTGATGTCGAAACTGCATCCGAATACGATATTTTCTCTCTAAAAATACCACGCCTTTATTGCGTTGAATTTCTTTGTTAAAATTGGTAAGTGAGTGCTTAAGTTTCCTGACAACAGAATTGCGATCTCAAAATTGGAGAAAAATGACGAGCAGCTGAAAAAGTGGAACCAATTGATGCGATATATCGCATGCCGTTCTGGCACAAAATATGGCGTCCATCGAATCACCTTAACTTCCATGAATTAATTTGAATATGTTTACTCGAGTTAAATTCTCATAATTGGAGAAATATGATGAGTAACTGAAAAAAATGGAACCAATTGATGCGATATATCGCATGCCGTTCTAACACAAAATATGGCGTCCATCGAATCACCTTAACTTCCATGCATTAATTTGAATATGTTTACTTGAGTTATCCAGATGAAATCACGAGTAAAATTTTCCGTGAAGCTTAAAAAATGAGAGAGAAAATACGTTAGTTTTCCTAGGAATGCGTAGCCTCCTCGAGAATTTTTGCCAGAATGTAGGTGTAGTTATAGTCATACGGAGCGGCATCGTATTACTGCCGTCTTGCGATACATCCATTGATGTGTCATTCAAACACATGGAAAAGGATCGATAAACACGGTGTTCGCAGCAAACACCTTAATAATCGACCTTTTACCATACGTTTAAATGGAGGAATATCGATAATCGATCATTCACGCCACGCCAGTGAACGTCGTGTGAGCCTTCATATGTTGCCAAATTTCCTTTGACAGACCGCACAATCTGGAACATTTGGAAATGCTTTTCTGCCGATTTTTCGGAGAGATTTGTTTGAAACTTAATGTTTAGTGTTTGCCAATTCCGTGGTTCAATATAGACAATTTTCCTCTCAAGTATATATATTTTTGAGATCAAACTGGGCAACATTCGAGTGCTCATTAGTCGTTTTTCTTAGCAGTGGCGTGGCGTGCTTTGCGATATATCGATTGACCTGACATTTGAACCTATGGGAAAAGATCGATACACAGGGTGTTTGCTACGAACACCTTAATAATTGATTCTTTATCGTAGCTTCAAACAGGAAAATATCGATAATCGATCATTCACGCCACGCCACTGTAATTCTTAGTATGGCCCTTTAGGCATTCCATGCGGAAAGGTCATTGAAGAATTACAAATGACAGACAAACCAATCCTTATACAATCTTCATGTAGAAATTATTAAATACCTTTAAGAAAAATGCCACGACACATATGCCATCCGCCTGCCCAAGAGCTGCGTCAACAGAATCGTACTTGGTGTTATGATGAACACAATGCACTTCCATCGAGTATCTAGAAACACGGGGGAAATGATTCTTTTTTCGGATTTTATTTTTGTACAAATCGTTCTGATGCGTGAGGTAATGTAGCACTTTCAATGAGACGGTCATAGGACATTCCGTCAACGATTTTTTGTCCGCGTACCTGTTTTTTCCAGTAATTTACGTCCACGCGTTTTTTCGGCACGGGAGTTTTGGTCCACGTGCCAGTTGAGACCCAAAGTTAATTGGCCCACATGTAAATACAAACGACAATTTATTGCTCACGACGTTTTTGGATGAAAATATATAATGTCTTGGAAGAATGAGGGTTTGCTTGTTTTTTTGTTTGGTCTGTTTGGTCCAATAACGAAGAATAATATAGTTGAGAGTTTTGGTAAAAATGGGGGAGCGTCAATTCCATGAGACAAAATTCACTAAAACTCTCTACACCTCTTTGGTGTAACAGGACTTAATTATCTTTCAAGAAATTCCCACCTTGTTATACCTGGACCGGATAAACCTCTTGATTTGCCTTAGCTAAAGGCTCTTAGATTTTTCCTGTTTACGACAGGTATCTTGATTTATTTTGCGAGGAAAGATCTGTACTTTTAAAGGATGCTTGTCATTTTTAATACGTTCAATTTCGTATGATACGTCAGCGCGAAACGCGCATTGGCGCCTACAAACCTGATTGGATACTTCAAGCATTTTGCAATGCGTGAAGTATTCACTTAGGTTTGTAGGCGCCAGTGAGCCTCTCGCGCCTCGCGCTATCAACACGACGCTCCGCTCTGGTAGGCTTTAATATTTAACGTTTTTTTAACTCATGATTTTGAAATGTTAGCACACTCTGCATCGATTATTCTCATTTGAATTGATGGTAAGAAAAATATGTATCAATTTATCAAAGGAGAATAATAATATAATGTGTGTTTTTTTAAATATTGGTGGTTCCGTGTCGAATTTATTGATTTTCAAAGCACTTTAATTTTTCTTTTACATTTTGTGCTTTTATTGTGCTGCAGCGAGGTGTACGCTGTACGCGCAACGAAACGCTCAAAATTTGACGTATTTGACTCTAAAAGATTGATGTACAAATGGGTTAAAACTAAAGATTGCGTGCTTCTTGGTTTTTTCCCCTCTTTTATTCATTTTTGCAGTTTCTGTCGGCACAACTGCGGCTCATTGAGATTAATGTCGCTTAGAAAAGGTTTTACAAATATTTGTCACGTTTTAAAAATATAAATGTTTTCAAAATGAAGTAATAATTTCGTAAAGAAAAAATAAAAAAAATGAAAAAGTACCTATACATATATGAGGTATATTGTACATTCATATTTTAAGGATAGAAATAAAACCAAATATTCACCAATGACAATTTTTAAAGACGATTCAAAAGGAGAAAGTAATAACATTTCATCTAGAAAATGAGCAACCATATCAACACCTCCTTTTCTCTCAATTTCTCATTTCCATATTGTCAATATAATTTTACATACCGACTAAAATATAACGCTTGGACCAAGTCACCGTTGCTTATTTCACGTGTGGGCGTAAACCACTGGACAAAAAAGGTGCGCGAATAAAAAATCGTTGACAGAATGTCCTGAAACCAATGAGATTCTTGAAAAATTGTATTATATAGGAGTACACTGCCGTGCTAAGGAAGAACGCCGTATGAACATTCGAGAGTTGCCAAATTTCCTTCGATAAAAAGTTTATTTTCGAGGAAAGTTATCAATATTTTTCCTTTAAATTTTCAGAATCTTTAGGTGAAATTGCGAACAAAATTATCTCAAAAATTGGGAGGGAAATATTCATAAGTTTACCAGGAAATTTGCGTTTCGTCAAAGGAAATTTGGCAACGCCTGAAGGTTCATACGGCGTTCTTCCTCAGCACGGCAGTATAAAACCCCCTGGAAAAATTCCGCAAATGTTTGAAAAAAATGTCACTCCTGTTTCCTAATGAAGCGGACTGATTAATGGGGATGATTAATGAGGATGATTAATGGTTCCTTAAAATTTGGGCACATTGGCCTCGCAGAGGCCCCTTCTGGCAGATTTTTGGGGCCCCATCTCCAACTTTCTTAAGAAATCTCGCAGATCCCTTTATGGTCTCTCTTGAATCCTTCTACCCTCTTTTATCGGGAGAGGCCACAAAATTCCTTCTTGGCGGAGCCCTCCCCCCTCCCCCCTCCCGAAAATTTGGAGCTACTGCATGCTCCTTGAATTCGTCTTTCATTCCAAATTTTCATTTTTAAAGTGAAGTAATAGTTGCATACATATTTTTGGAAAATTAGTATGGGGTTAGAAGTCTCATGATGTAGTTATTTTCATAATTTTTAATGAATAAATATAGTTGTAATAAACAACGTCGGTTAAAAATACCTTCTCGTTGACTTCTTATTGAAATTTCGAATCAACGTATGTAGAAAAAATTTCAGTCATTACTTTAAGCTCTCTGACTCCCTAAATTTGTATTCTTTGTCCCAGTTTTTCCTACCGTCCTAATTTGTTAAATTAAATTTAACACTTTTTAATTATTTCTGAGGCTATCCATCGGAGTTAGTACCTACACGAGCGCCAGCGCGCTCTATTCAGATTTTGGAAATATGGACTAACTATAGGGTCTTTCGTGAGTTACCGTTATTTTAGGTGATTCGGTTCCAATTGTGGTCACACTGGCATGAGATGAATCACATCGTTTATATCAAAAGTCTCGGCAGATTTTGAAATTTTAGCCAAAAAAAAGGACAATAGGCACGAGCCAAACCAAAAAATTTGCGAAATTCAGAGAAATGAAAGCAAAAAATATGTTTGGAAAAAAACCTTGCATTCGATACAGAAAGCGATAACTGTATCAAATGCGAAGTTTTTTCCCTAACATATTTTTTGCTTTCATTTCTCAGAATTTCGCAAATTTTTTGGTGTAGGCTGATTCTGTAGGCTCTTGCGCAGGGCCTGTTGTTCTTTTTTTGCTAAAAATTCAAAATCTGCCGAGATTTTTTATAAAATCGATGCGATGTATCGCATGCCAGTTCGACCACGTCAGACACCCTGACGAATCAATCAATCACTTCCTTTGTCCATTGCAACCGCCCACTTCCACAAATGAATTAGTGACTTCGAAAACACACCAACTCGGGTTTTTTTCGATTTTCACTTTTTTACGGTTTAGTAACACTCATGGATAGAAGCATCTGCACGCAAAAGGTTTTGAAATTGCAATCGGAAGTGCTTGAAAAAGCGACGGGAAAAGGGAAAAATCTTAGTATTTCATTGGAAATACCAATTTTTGGCCATTTCAAGGGAAACGGGTGACCATCCGATTTTGCGGTTTTCTTTTTTCGGTTCAGTATACCTTGTACCAACAAGTTATATAAATTTTCAAGCGTTATTCAGGTCGAAAAATATAGATTTTTCTGGGCAGACTATGAAAAATCAGTATCTGAAAGTCGGTGAGAACGGGAACACATAAACTCTGAAATTTTTAATGCACTTAATTCTCTGTCATCAAACATGGTGTATTGATTTCAACTTGGTTCTTTACAAAGTCTCTAAGTACTTGTCCTTTGGCACCAAAAAGGCTTTTCTTGAACTAACTTCTTCGCCCGCTGCGCATTGTGTTCCCTGAACATTTTTTTTCTGAGTTGGTGTGTTTTCGAACTCACTGATTCAAGTAGGATCGCTTAATCCCACGTCCATCCCTTTGTCTTTGTTGTCTTTCGCTTTGTCCATCAATTTAGATAATCAGCTTATGATGGTTTGAAAAATAAAGTGAGAGGATTGCAGGATACTAACGGATGGCCATCGACAGTATGTTCACTGCCAACATCACTCTGATTGCCCCAGTGAAAATGACACTGAGCGAAACGATACGCCGTTCCGTTGAGCGGGCCTCCCGTCATAGTTGCCCGGTTTTCTCCTCTCCGAGACTCACCGATCTGGACTGAAAATGATCAAACAGGGTTGCCAATGGGTCTCTTGTTCGCAAGAAATATAGCCAACTGAATGAACTTCATACGGGTGGATGGAGATGTTGCATGTGTGAGGAATTTGCGATTTGACTGTTGATTCTTATGTAAAAGCTCGCGAGAAACACGATGGTGCCACTGGTTTTCTCTGAAATCAACTCTCAAGCTCAAAAAAAGCTCTCAAGTTGAGGCCAAAATGGAGGGGGATATCCTACGCTATCCTGAGAGTCCCCCTCTACATAAAAAAAACTCTCATGCAAGATAGGGACCAAATACATTGAAAGGGCTGCCACTTTATTTGGGGACTCCAAAACTGAAAACACGGCATCACTGCTAATGTATTTGCTCCCTATCTTTGCACGGAGCGTTCGTATTGATGTAGAGGTGGACTCTCAGGATAGCGTGGGATATCTCCTCCATTTTGGCCTCAACTTGAGAGCTTTTTTAATGCCTGGGAGTTGATTTCAGAGAAAACCAGTGGCACCATCGTGTTTCTCGCGAACTTTTACATAAGCATCAACAGTCAAATCGCAAATTCCTCACACATGCAACATCTCCATTTACTAGAAAATCACGATGAGCACATCAAAAAAGTCTGGAATCCACTCTTCAGCACGCATTCTGCGTGTTCGTAGTTCATATCGATTCCTATCGATTCCCCGCAGACAGTCATTTATAGTTTTATAGGTACATTAAGACTCTCTTGCACTCTATGGGTTTTTCCTTCGTCCCATAAAATCGTTAATTTTTATAAAAGCGGAATCGGACTACATTTTGCAATTGAGAACTATAACTTCTGGCTCAATTAAAAAACGAAGTATGTTTACCATTACTACCATTAGTTTCTCTACAAACGTATGTGTTTTTACAAATGAGTCAGAGATTGTAGTTCCTAATTGCAAAATGTCGTCGAATTTTCCCCTAGTCATCGATAGTTTTATAGGTGCCTTAAGACTCTATCGTACTTTCTGGGGTATTCCTTCGTCCCATAAAATAGTTGGACGTATTTCTGTCAAACGGAACTAAGCGCCAGGGGGAGGAAGATAGAGGGGGGGGGGGGGGGCTTGGATTCGCGGCGGAATCGGGCGTCGCGTCAGGTTCATTCCGTCCTATACTCGCAATGCTTTTCCATGGCGCATGGCGCTTAGTTTCGTTTGACAGAGCGCGCTATCCGGCATTCTAAATTCCTCAAAAGAACTCAAATTGGCCCTTAGTTCCGTTGGACAGAAATACGTCCAGTTAGATTTTAGATAAGCGGAATTGGACTACATTTTGCAATTGAGAACTATAATTTCTGGCTCAGTTTAAAAACAAAGTATGTGCCATAAGTTTCCTCACAAACATATGTGTTTTTACGAATGAGCCAGATATTATAGTTTCTAATTGTAAAATG
Organism: Bemisia tabaci; assembly: GCF_918797505.1. Classification (NCBI taxonomy): domain Eukaryota; kingdom Metazoa; phylum Arthropoda; class Insecta; order Hemiptera; family Aleyrodidae; genus Bemisia; species Bemisia tabaci. The sequence goes on along the minus strand of NC_092801.1, from coordinate 11,962,085 downwards.
TTGTCAAATTGTTTCTTAGTCATCGATTCCTCGCAGACAACAGTCACATTGTTAAAAATCAATGATTTACTCTGAGTGAATAGACGGCGTGAAAAAAAAAAAAAAAAAAAAATCCAGAACGAAATTCTCGCCGCACTCTGAGTGAATAGATCAGAGCGTGAATATCACCAATAACGGATGAATTAGTTTAGCTCCCTCAAGTAGCGTGAATTCAGTGTCATCCGACATAGTGGTAACGCACTCGTCTCTCACCGCCGCGACTCGAGTTCAGGTCCACGCTGCGGCAGCTCCGTTTTACATCAGCCTGTCAAATTTTCTCTCCGGCCAGAGCGGGAAATTCGCGCCGAATCCATACACTCAGAGTAACAGGTGGTCAAAATAGCAACTGAGTAAGCGTGAATTTCGCGCCGGGATTTTTAACAGTGCATCGATAGTTTTATAGGTGTCAGCATAGCCAACTTGCAAGAATAAATGGGATCCGCACCTGTCCCATGGTCGTTTTTTATCATAGGCGAATTTTCGGGCGACAAATGGAAGTGTCCATGGAATCTTAACGGAGGGTATCCTTTCGGGACAGCGTCGGCAGTGTGGAGGTTGATCGGCGATTGCTGGCTCATGGCGGTCGGCTTCGTAAGTTTGGGAGGGCGTTTAATTGGCCGTGTTAAGTTGAAGTCCAAGTCCATCGAACCCTCCCTGCAACTTCCTGCATGGAGATTCTCAGATAGACGTATTATTTATGCTAAATGGAACTTGAGTCCCTTTATACCCAGAGTTACGACATCTCAATTCTGGTCGGGTTTGGCTGGGCTCAGAGACAACTGGAAGTGACCAAAAAAAAATCCAATTCTGGTTGGATCTCGCTCATGGAGTCACAAATGAGTGCACCAAGATGGCGGTGGCTCAAATTTGAACAAGACTAATTAAAAAATAACCAAATTGTGACTTATCAAGAGTGAATTGTTATTTTCATCGAACCAAAATGAAAAAAGATTGAGAAATTATCCACAAATCAATCTAATTTTATTTTATTGCAATTTCTTTGGTTAGGTTTTGATCAGTTTTGTTGATATTGTTGTTTTTGGATGGCAGACATCGCAGGATTCCAATATCGTTCGTTTGAGTGCACACTTTTGTGACACCATGGTCAGCCCAGGCCAGCTGATAATTGAGATGTCATAACTCTGGGTATAAAGGGACTCTAAATGGAACTGTGCAAGTGGACAGATGGGGGGGGGGGGAGGGTGCTCGTTAGTTGAGGGCCATATGAATGAAGCGGGATGGTAAAGCGCCAGTGACGTCAGCGGCAACGAAGGCGTCTCCATTATTGTTCTTGCTCGGCTTTAACTCATGAGCCCTATCCATAACGCTCTTGTCACGTATCCACGGCTCACGAGTTAGCGCTAAGTTCCTCATGATTTAATGTCAAATCCCGCTTTTCCATTTTCTCAAAAGGAACTATACATATTACACTTTTACATTGTTTCTTATCCAGCTCACCACGAACACACCCCATCTTTCCACTTGCACACATATTTTAAATCACCACATAATCTGCGGTGCTAAGGAAGAACGACATATGAACCATCAGGCATTGCCAAATTTTCTTCAACAAATCACGAATTTTCGGGAAAATTTGCGAATATTTCTCTTCCGGATTCCCGGAAGATTTTTTTCGTAATTTGATCCATTGAGGACACCCGCGCCAAGAACAGCCTATAGGCGTAGAGGTCGTTATTACGCCCATCTGCTTTTCGGATTCTAAGTACCCTGGACTATGCTGTGGTAGCGAAAGAATATATATAGGTATTGCTCGAGGTCGGAAACCTTTTTTTTTCCGTGTTAAGTCAGGCCACTGGATCGATGGGTGCAAGAACGACCTATTAGCGGGCCTATAAACTTAAGGGAAGGCTAGAATTGTATTTAGCAAATGGGTGGTTTTTATACGAGGATTAAAAATAAACAAGTGGTAGGGAATATAACAAAAGAATTCGAACGATGCAAAACGATAATCCGGATAGCGGAAGTTGGCTGTTTTGAAAACGCCTTCAAATGCGGCGTGATACCTCACGCATTCCGGAGAGTTCAAATAGTTGTATCATTGCGCCTTAGAAATACGACGGAAGATTACAATCAAAGTAGCCTTATACACGCTGGCTTTGTCGATTTCCTTTGACATTTTTGCAGTGGTGAAAGCATTGCTGAAGTGCGCTCCAGCTAGAATTGTATATTGCAAATGGGTGGTTTTTATACGAGGATAAAAATAAACAAGTGGTACGGAATAAAACAAAAGAATATGAACTATGCAAAACGATAATCCGGATAGCGGAACTTGGCTGTTTTGAAAACGCCTTCAAATGCGGCGTGATACCTCACGCATTCCGGAGAGTTCAAATAGTTGTATTATGGCGCCTTAGGAATGCGACGGAAGATTTCAATTGAGGACACCGCACCAAGAACAGCTTGTAGGCGTATAGGTCGTTATTACGCCCATCTGCTTTTCGGATTCTACGTACCCTGAACTATGCTGTGGTAGCGATAGAATATATCGACGGGTGAAACTACCAAACCACGTATCTCGTTTGCGGTGTTTAAAAATCTACGCTCACATTTTATTTTTTAAAAGGAAAACAAATCAACAGCATTCCTTGAAATTTTCACGGAATTTTCTCCGCACAAAGAGGAAAAATCACAGAAATTTTCAAGACTGGATGTTAAGTAGTTTTCCATTTAAAAAATAAAGTATGACAGGAAGTCTGCGACGTCGCAAACCGAGATACGTGGTTTGGTAGTTTCACCGTCGATATGTAGATAGGTAACGGCTTGAGGTCGAAAAACCTTTTTTTTTCCGAGTTAAGTCAGGCCACTGGATCGATGGGTGCAAGAACGACCTTTAAGAGGGCCTATAAACGTAAGGGCCTTTAAGGTGCTAGTTATACTTCTTTATTTACTCACCATCGATATTCTTTAATTTTGCGTTAATCATGCGTGATGAAAATGATTTATACTTCATATTGCCACCAAAATGACTGTTGGGTGTAATAATGGTCTATAAACCGCGTTTTTAAATTACATATATTAGAGTGTAAACTCAAAATGTATCGCGAAATCTACCCGGCATCCTTCAATAGAAGGGTTAGGTCACCCTAAAACACCAAAACAGGGTACATGCGTAGAAAAGTCTGCGCAGTACATCACAAACAAAACTTTAAATGCGTTTTTCTCAAAACGCGGTTTCAAGTTACAGGCTGATCTTGGTGCGGATTCCTGAATTAAAGTCCGCCAATTTCAAGCTAAAACATTCATAACGTTCCTTAAAAATAAAACTTTTCTGGGAGGAAATTCTTGAACATTCGAATGCTTCATACGGCGTCTTCCTTAGCACGGCGGTAATCTATTCTGCCGTGCTAAGGAAAAACGCCGTATAAACATCCGTGAGGTGCAAAATTTCCTTAAAATGTTTATTTTTGAGGAAAATTTTGAATATGTTTCCTTGAAATTTTAAAAATTTTCAGATCAAATTACCGACAAAATTATCCGAGGAAATGGAAGAAACATATTCACACCAGTGTGCGAAACTCACAGGCACCAACGCGCCAAATGCGCCTAAAAAATCAGTCATGACGCCCAAAAAATGAAGTCTTTGCGCCATCGTGGCCCGTAAAAATTGCCCCCCCCCAAAAAAAAAAAAAAAAAAACACATTGTTTTTCTGTTCGGTGATTTTTCGAAATTTACCCCAAGTACAGCTATTAGTTCTGTAACTAAAGCATCCTGCGTGTAACTTGTCACTTAATGCGCCGTGATACATAGGCAAAAACTGAATTTGGCCCCTAAAAAAATCTTCTATGGCCCCTAAAAATCGAGCTTGATGCGCCACATGGCTCCTGAAACTCCAAGGTGGGTTTCGAACCTGATTTACAAATTTTCTTGAAAATTAGTGATTTGTCGAAGGGACTTCGCCTGAAGGCTCATACGGCGTTATTCCTTAGCAAGTCAGTATTCACTTAGTACTTTCAGAACATAAAATAAAAAAACACAAGGTTTAGCAACTCATTCCCGCCTTACCACGAATGACGAATGTCATGAAAAGCAGCACGCTGAAGCCTAATTGTTGGAACATTTTTCACTTGCATCGCGACGAAACTTGATTCACACTGAAGAGGAAGCAAGAAATAGATAACGACTATTGTCGTCCAAGCCGTGGTAGATACATTTTAACTAAGTTTTAAGGTCATCCTCGCGGCATTCATCCGGGTTATCGTGTGGCGTTTCCAGCCGGAAAATTCGTCTGCCCCGACAGAGAAAATGGACGTAATTACTGCCGTGCCAAGAAAAAACGCCGTATGAACCTTCAGGCGTTGCCAAATTTCCTTTGATGAAACACTAATTTCCTGGTAAACTTATGAATCTTTTCCTTCCAATTTTTCAGGTAATTTTGTTTCCAATTTCACCTGGAGTCCCTGAAAATGTCAAGGAAAAATATTCATGCCTTTCCTCAAAACTAAACATTTTAATGAAGGAAATTTGGCAACTCTCGAATGTTCATACGGCGTTCTTCCTTACCACGGTAGACTTACCTGTATCACTGGTCCAAATGAAAAACCTTCCATGATAGCGAAGATCGAGCGCAGTAAGTGCAACTATGAAGTTCTGAGAAAAACGCGCGGGCTTAGTAGCGTTCGATCGGAAAACTTTTTTAAAGAAGCCTCCGTTCTATGTCAAATTGCCTTTGATAATCCGTAAGACTCTTAGATACCGTTTGGTTGAATTAGAATCGTCCGATTTTATTTCAATTTCATAAAAAGGATTTCATTTTCGTGCCAGGCCAGTGTTAGGAAAGACAGCCGTGAGTGCCATGTTCTACAATTCTACATGCTTTCTTGGTTGCGTTTCGGACACACAATTTTCAGGTCAGAAATTGGCAGAAAAAGGACGGGATTTTACTTAAAAGCTGTTTTGTTGTCTCTCTGGAGGAATAATGTCACTTACTGCTGTTTTGCCTGAAACTACGTCATTTGTGTTGAAAACATTTTTTGGGAAAGCCCTGTTAACACTACTAGCAAAAGGTCACGGAACTTTCCGCGAAGGTCAAGTTTCGTAAACCTATCTCTAATGGACAAGGCCATCCATTCATAAGAAATGAACGAAAAAATTATGAAAGAACAAACACAAAATTTGGTTTAATGATTTTAACTTCCGCCGCCGCGCCGACCGCACCGTGTTTGGCGCAATGCGTGAAGTATTCACGCAGTCTTGTAGGCGCTGTGCGTTTCACGCTGACCGCACTGTGTTTGGCGCAATGCGTGAAGAGTTCATGCATTCTTGTAGGCGCTATCCGTTTCACGCTGACCACAATGACCGCACTATGTTTGATGTAATGCGTGAAGTATTCGTGCAGTCGTGTAGGCGCTAATATGTGTTACATGCCGATTGCCGCGCCGAGGGCTTCTCCTTTTCAGCTCAAGTCCTCGTCAACATTTTTCCCTAAGTCGCGCCGTTCCAGGCCAAATTGTGTGTTTGCTTTCTCTCTTAACTCGACTATAATTAAAGATGCTGTCTCTTGTATCACTGTAAGACGACAAAATTAGAAATTACTATACTCTCAGGAAATGAAGGATTTTGTAGCCTTTTCTCGTTTGTAATTTTTTTTTCTAAATCCGATTTTTTTTATACCTACATTTAAAAAAATTGCAAAATTTTCCGCCCCCTTGATTTGCCGCCATGGGCCGCGGCCCATGTGGCTGCCCCCTTAATCCGGCCCTGCAAGTAGTATGCAAGCTCCGTTCAGAGAGGCATAAGTTTCACTCACCTTCGACGTGTCGATTATAATTTCACCTAGTAGATTCAGGTGAATGAACCCCACAACTTTTTCGCATAAATTTTTAGTTGAATGTAAGATCCTCAAAATTTTTTGATGCTACAACTATTCTTGTAGGCATTTTAACTTTAGGTCAAATTTTATATGCATTTTGTCGCAGGTCTAAAATTGTAGGCGTAATATGTCGTAAGTAGTATACGAACTAACTTGTACTTGTTTCCCTAAGTTTATCACAAATATGAGAATTCATGAGAAATCGGTGGCAAGTCATTGTTCCTAAAAATGTTCCTACTACAAACAAGTGTACCTAATACTTCTTTCCTACTCGTTTTTTGTTCCATTACAATACGTTCTACGAGTATTATATCCTACTGTTTTATTTTCTAGGAGGGGTATTTGTCGTAACTCACATTTAACTTTAGGTATATATAGAAAATATGGATGAATATAGTGGGGGTGTCGAGTGTCTCCTAGAAACCAACCTAAGTGTGCGAGGTTAGGTCGCGAACTCTTCTCACTGCAGTCTGCTCTACTCATATTAAAGTATCTGTTAAAATTAGGACAAATACCGAAAAAAGCAAGTAGGACATCTCACTCGTAGGACTTACTGTAATGGGACAAAAACCGAGTAGGAAAAAAGTAGTAGGAAAATTTGGGGTAGGAAAAGACTTTTTAGGACAAATTTCCTAGCACCGAAAAATCATGATTTTTGCGTCAATGCACCTGTGCGTGCCCTCGCATCTGTTCACATCTGTTCGCATCTGTTTCATGTGTTTTAAATCGCAATGGAAACATGACGTCAGAAAAGTTAAGTGGCATCCCTGAATAGGCCTCAGGCCTCAAGCAAGTGTGTAAAAAAGTGCCGATGAAAAGCACAAAAGGACAATATGTTGAAAAAAAAGGGAAAAAATGAACCAGCTCCTAAATTCTATTAATCGAAAATTTTTTTTATGCTCCTTCTAAGCCCACAAAAACTTCGGATGCAGGCAGTTGCACTCCGTTATTTTTGAAAATTTGCATTAAGTCAATGCGCATATTGTTTTTGACACGAAATTTGTCGAAATAATCAAGGAGTCCAATTCATCAACCCGTTGAGTGACATTTAAAAATTGAAAAAAAGGTAAAAAAAGGAACAAGGTTACAGTTTGAAAATGGATTTTGAAAAAATCAGAGACTGAAGTGTTTTTTCTGGAGCGCTTTTCAGTGCGCTAAACCTTAGAGTGCTGTCATTGCTGGCTGACGCACTCTTCTCTGTTGTCTACCCAACAGTTTACCTTTAAAAGCCATGAATTTCCTCTTTCATTCTGAAACCTTAATGGAATTTTCCAGAAAATATTTTTGATTAGTCTTTAAAAAAATAAAAACATCAGTGAAACGGTACGATGGTGAGACACATTTTTTGACTTCAGCCATCGTAATGTTTTTCGAAAAGATTTCTGCACTCTGGTTCTGGTTTTATGAAGGTTTTATGGTCTAAACTGAAGAGAAGAACACAAACTGATTGCGGTAGACGCATTGGCTGTAAGACATTGGGTTGGGATTTTTTAGCCAGCGTGCGTTAAAAACGAGGTGCACTGAGGATGGGTCCAATTAGACCCGAAACGCGTCTGCAGTTGCCTTCGTGAATGGTCGTTACTAGTGTTGCACCAAACCGCGTATCTCTTTGAGGGAAAATTGTGCTCATATGAGCTTTTTCCCTCTGTATTGAGATTTCCAGCTTTGTGCTGATTTTTAACGCACGTTGGCTTAAAAATTCCAACTTACCGTTTGAAGAAAAGAAGGTGAACTTCAAATGGACGAAACCTACGTCAACTTATCGTTCACTTATCGTCCAATGGAAGCAGTGGCGTGGCGTGCTTTGCGATCTATCGATATTTCCCCATTTGAAGCTGTGGTAAATAATCGATTATTAAGGTGATCGCTGCAAATACCTGTTTATCGATACTCTTACATGGGTTTAAATGGCCGATCAATCGATAAATCGCAAAGCACGCCACGCCATTGAATGGAAGTAAATTGTAGGCATACATCCGGATACTCGTCGATTTTTCGAATCGATAACTCTTCGCTCTCCAGGTAGATTTTTTGCCTATCCGGGTATTGAAAGGCGAATTTAAGTGAACGAAGTCTCCAAATCGATTCCAATAATCTCTTCCATCGGAACGATCAAAGGAGTGAGTTACTTACCCAGTCCGTGAAACTGGCATGAAATCTGCTAGACTAACGAAAAAACGTCGTATGAACATTTAGGTGTTGCCAAATTTCTTACATACATACATTCAAGTCGCTTCGATTCTGCGGTACGGATATAATGCATATCGATGGTCAAAATGAGAAACACGTATCTCCATTTGGGACGTAGGCGACTTCCCGTCATACTTTCTTTTTTCTTTGAAAAACTATAATCTACTTTATCTCTTGAAAACTTTCTTGATTTTTCTTCTCTTTTGGCAGAATATTGTGTATACATTTCAAGCCGTGCAGTTGTCTGTATCTTCATCGGGAAAAAAATGGTAGCAGATATTTCTAACACCGCAATCGAGATACGTGGTTTCGCACTTTAACCATCAATATACCGATGTATAACTAGAAAAACACGCACCTAAGGTTTCAACGTTGTAGTTTTTCGGTCATATTTTACTTCTTTAAAGACGAGCGGTTGTCATTGTACGGAGGTGCTCTTTGTCCTTTCAAAAATAATCTTCGAAAAAATTTTGAGTAAAAAAGTCACAAGATATCCTTTAAAAATATAAAATTTGAGGAGGAATTACGGGACATTGCAATATCGTGGTTGTTTTCCTAATTTCACTGTAGTCATGTATTTATTCACTAGTCGACGTGCGGTATTCCGCAAAGGAGTGGTTTTCTCAAGGATGAAATAAAGTAGAGAGGAGGCTGGCTTAAATCGATCAATTTATTGCTTCAATATTGTATGTGCCTAATCGAACTAATTCACATTTTACGAACTAATATATATTATCTTTATTCAAGGAGAAAGCATATTTGGACCAAATTTTGCAATTAGGGACTACAACTTCTATAGCTTATTTTAGAAAAAAAAAAAACGTAAACGCCATTAGCTTCCCCACTCCCCAGGCAGATAGGCGTTTTTTATCTATGAGCCAGAAATTGTAGCTCCTTATTGCAAAATATAGTCAATTTTAGAGACCCCAAAGTATTTTTTTTCCCTATAGTGTAAAAAGAAAGTATAGTGTATTTATTTGGAAGTCAACGCTGGGATTCGCCTAATGATGACTCATGAGTCATGACCTAAGAGCTCTGCCATCGGTTTAGAAATCGCGTAATAAATAAATAAAATAAATAACCTGATTTGCAAAAACTCGCCAAGTTTAGTGCTCACTTCGACACATAAGTCGTAATTAGGCAAATTTTATTTCATTTTTTGCTCAGGAAACTGCTCATTAGCCATCATTAGAGTTCTGTTCTGTCAGATCATGGAGCTCTTAGGGCTTAACTGCCGTGCAAAGGAAGAACGCCGTATGAACATTCGAGAGTTTCCAAATATCTCCGGATAAAACATTTATTTTTAAGGAAAGCTATGTTTATTTTGGTTGAAGTTTGCACATATTTTAGATTAAATTTCAAACAAAATTGTCTGAAAAATTTGCAGAAAAATATCCACAATTTTCCCAGTAAAGTATTTTACCGAAGGAAATATGGCAACCTCCGAGGGCTCATACGGCGTTCTTCCTTAGCACGGCAGTTAAAATGGCAGCCAAATTTCCTACGCGCCAAACACTATAAAAATGCCGCTGCCTATCTTCAGATTCCAGTAACAAATCATGATGGCCAAGAATGTATGTAAATGAGCGTTCTTCTGCAAAAATGCGAAACTTAGTTCAATCACTAAGACAAATACCTGCTTACGACGACGGGTCGTAACGATGGATAACTTGCAGGTGTCTGAAATTTGATAAATTTTATGCTTAAAGAGAAACTGATAGTTGAACTAAGTACGAGGATATTCTTGGTTTATAAATTGAACAATTATCAACAATGTAATGGGTGATGCCGCCTTAATACGTCAAAAAGTAATTTTTTTACTTTTAAATACATTTGACTCCAATTTATCCTTCATCAAAAAAAAAAAAAATAAATAAAGAAAAAAAATTAAAAAAAAAAATGCGAACTTAGCTCATTAGGTACACTTAGATGAAGCAATTAAATTTTTTGGTGGTAATTCTCTATTGTTATGAAAATTGTACTGGATGATTTGAGTTCAAAGGTCGGCTACCCTTTTGGGCTCTAAGAGATCCATGGAACCTATTACCTCCAAAATTACCGACATGTACATACTCTCCCCAGACAGGCACTCGAGCCAGGCGAAAAATAACGTTGACCTCCGAGCCTAACTTGAACCTTACACGATCACATCGCTTGGATTTTTTGTGCGAGGTCTCTAACAGTGGCGATTTTTGAAAGTTGGCAAAACCTCCATTTAAATATACGTAAAACAATCGATCCTTGATAAAGCAGTTTGCCTCACATGAAAGCGATATTTTTAAGGCATTCAAAAGGAGCGAAAACATAGTTGCCGACTTACTAGAATCACCACCGCATAGTGGATCGAACCAATAGCAGAGGTCGGAACAAAATTTGGAAACTTTAAACAGTTTATGCTCCGTTTATACTAAAATTTGAGGTGCTAAAAGTGGTTTCATTGGTTACCTCGTAAAATTTTCCTCCACAAGCACCCCTTGAAACCTAAAATGTGACGAAATAAACATCAAAATTTGCAGTTTTAGTCAAAAATTTTATGTCCGACCTCTCTGATTGCCTCGATCCATTATGCACTGGTCGTTAAAATATATTGTATCTATCGCGACTTATATATATATATATATAATATATATATAACATTTTTTAAAAACTAGGTCAGAAGACGGTTTTGCTCCCGCTCTCCTTGTATCGCCGACGCAAATCGACGTTTCTCCGCATCAGACGAGATTATATCACGCCTGGCCAGGGGCGTAGCTAGGAAATTTCTCTGGGGGGGGGGGGGCATGGGACCTCCTCTCGTGGTGAGGAGAGCGGGGGGAGGGGGGGTGAGGAATGGAGGATCCTGTTTTTCTGGGGGGGGCAGGCCCCCCAGGATCCCCCTGAGCGGCGTAACGGGCGCCCCCGCAGACCCTGCTATGCAGGGGGGTCCAGACGCCTAGGGGGCCCTCGGCCGCCAGAATTTTTTTTTTTCTCTCTCTCTCTCTCCCCCTCTCTCTCCCTCTCCCCCTTGATGCTTAGCTTTGGTTTCTAACTTTGGGCCTTTACTTACCGAGATGAGGCTTCTTCATCTGATTTTTATTGTTAGCTCTTCATACTTCTTTTGGACTGTTCTTAACTTTTTGTTTGCTGAGGGCCCCTGCCTTCCAATGTCCACTCAGAGATTACTAAATAATTTTCTCTTTTTTTGCCCATTTTTCGTATTGCAGGCTTTGGGAGGTCCAAGAATCTAAAGGGCCCCCAAGGCCCTTGGGGACCCTTTGATTCTTGGGCCTGAGCCCCCCTGTAGATCCTTGGGCCTGGGCTGGGCCCCCGTCACCCTTTAGATCCTTGATCCTTTAGAGGCCCCATTTAATCGGGTACGGGATCCGGGACGGTGAGGGGTGAGGCATTCCAAGTCCACGTCCGTGATTTGAGAAGTATCGGGCCAAAAAATGGGAAGGGGCGAGAGTGGGAGAGGGGCGGGAGGGGGGATAATTTTGGAATTTTATCGACATATGGGGGGGGGGGGGCTAGAAACATTTTGGCGGGGGGGGGGGGGCAGCGGAAGTCCGTTACGCCATTGCCCTAGCTACGCTTACGCTGGCCTTTCCACAATTGTTTCTCTCGCTGCTTTTGCAACATCTCATTCTCCCTTGCAGCGGCCGCGGTTATCTGCAGCGGTGACCTGCCATCACTGCCGGAACTCATCGATCCTCCGGAACTCATCGATCCTCCGGAACTCATCGATCCTCCGGAACTCATCGATCCTCCGAACTCGACGATCTCCGGAACTCGACGATCTTCCGGAACTCGACGATCTTCCGGAACTCGACGATCTTCCGGAACTCGACGATCTCCCGGAACTCGAAGATCTTCCGGAACGCGACGATCTTCCGGAGCCGTACGACTTTGAGGACCGAGAGCCACGCGACCTGCGAGATCTCTGCGACCCGCGAGATCCCTGCGACCCTTGGGAGGAATCCGAATAGCTGGAGGCTGCATCGTCGTCGTCGTATCCATATCCGTAAGGGGGGCCGGGGGCGCCGCGTTGCCTGTGGTTAGGGTCCTGCACGGCGCCCGTTTTGGGGCCGTATCCCTTGGGGACGCCCGCTCCGGGACCATAACCTTGTGAGGGAACCGCTCCGGGCCCATAACCTTGTGTGGGATCCGCTGCGTGGCCGTGCTCTTGGGCGGCTCCCGCTTCAGCGCCGTAGTCTTCGGATACCTCGCCGTCGAACTCAGAGCCGTCGTCGCCGCCGCCGCCGCCGCCGAACGTCTTGGCCGCCGCCGTTTTCAGGAAGATGGCACTGTTTATCGCCTTCCGCGCGGTTGCGATGGCCACCCGACAGGATCGCGCCGCTCGGTACCGGCGCTTCTCCTTATCCTCGCACATGCAGTAAGTCTGTTTGATCTTGAAGAACTTCTTGCATTTTCCCGCTGGAGGCAAACGAGAGTAGGATTGAATTAAGCAAAAGGGATGTATCTACAAAGGTAGGGATCGTTCAAGTATTACTTAACGCATCCAGGGGAAGGGGGGGGGGGGGGTTGAGCCACCATTACAATACGTTACGTAGGGTTCAGGCCAAGCATTACATGACAATTCCAAGCCGGGGGGGGGGGGGAGGGGGGGGGATTTGAGAAAAGACCAACTTGCAAAAAATTGAAAATACCGCACTTCCCGAATGAATCTTCTCGGGGCGCGACCAACTCGACAAAACGGAATTTTTCCAGCGAAATATTTCCAAGAAAACCCCAAATTTTTTTCAAGCTATTTTCTCAGCGGTTTCTTTATTTTTTGAAGATGGGGGGAGGGGGGTGAGGTCAGGCCAGCATTACTTAATTCAAAGGGTGGGGGTGTGAAGGGCTGCGTTAAGACTGCGTCACAAGGGGGGAGGGAAGGGGTAGAAAAATCGGAAAAAGTGCGATACATAATACTTGAACCCACCTAAGGTAGGCTGCCTACCCAAAGTATCGAAACAATAGAGTTTTTGGAGGAAAAACAATTCTCCCATCTTGAGAGAATCGGAACTGAAAACATGTAATAACATGTATGTTCATGGAGGACCTCGATGGATATAAACTTTCATTTTGAGCACCCTTAATTTTCTCGTGAATCATAGCTGCACAATGAGCCAGTTTGATTGGGGCCATGATGGGTCAAATCGGGATTTCGACCTTTAAAATCTTAAAGTATGCAATTTTAGACGATTTTTTCGTCCAAACCGGACCTCGATATCTTTCTTCGTTCAAGAGATATCGAGGTTCACAGGTTTTGACTTCCACCCCCCCCCCCCCCCCCCCCCCCTAGCTCCCCCCCAAAATTGTTTGGGGGTCTGAAAATTTGGGAAAAGAAGCGCTCAAGTATGAGTAATCAATAGACAAAGCCTGAAGAACTTCCAGAGGGGGGCGAAAAAAGCCAGTTTTTGCATCAAGCTCTTTCCCACGTAAAAATAAAGCATGACAGGAAATTGCAACGCTGCAAGCCGGGCGACGCATCTCTGCAGTTTCACCATCAAATATTATTGGAGACACGTTCCTACCGAATGCTTGGAAGCTGGTTTAGTTTTTTTTAGGCGAGATCAATTTTTGGTTTTCAGTGGAAGAACATACACAAGATCGCACTGCGCAGTATGCGTGCTCAGATTTTATTCGCAACCTATTTTCACCGCTTTTTTTGCGCTGTTTTTTGCTTCATGCAAATGGAGAGATTTCCGGCAATCACGCGAGTTGCCACACAGTGCTTTCAATCATACCTTTGAATGGAGACCCTCCAACGGTGAAACTGAAAAAACGAGCTAGGTTTGCGACCCCCCCCCCCTCTCGCCACCTGGGTTCATCACAAAACGCATTCATAGGGAGTTTTGTTTTAAGTGTTCTTCAAACTCAAATGAACAAATTAAAGCAACAATAAAACCGGGTTGCATGTTTAATGGCTTAAACCTTCTCTCAAAGGTCTGCAGCCAAGTACAGACAGAGATTTAATGTCCTTAGACAACAGGGCGATAGGGACATCCATGCTCTAGGCTTTTCAAATTTTCAGGGATGAGGGCCGAGTGGAACCTGTTCCTGCAGATCTACTCGTCAGTTCCGTGAAAATTTGTCACCAACACCGGGATTCGAACCCGGGACCTTTCGACCTGCAGTCAGACGCGCTGATCACTAGGCCAACCTGGCCGGCTTTTCCCATCATTAATTCAGGAACTGGGACCAAGCTGGTTTTACCGAGTTAACTATAAGAAAAGAAATCAAACGTTACCAACTTTTGTCCGACCAAGGAATCTTTTTTTTCGAAGGAGCTATGAATATTTTTCACGGAAAAAATGAAATTGCCGATTTCAATTTTGCAATTAAAAAAGTGGTAGACATATTTCAATGAAGATTTTACGATATAAAAATGTCCACTACTCTGCCGTGCCAAGGAAGAACGCCATATGAACCTTAGTGCGTTGCCAAATTTCATTTATTAAAATACAAATTTTCAGGAAAACTTGTGAAAATTTGCCACCAGATTTGCTAGAGAATTTTCTTCGCAATGGTCTAAATGATCAAAAAATTTCAAGTAGAAATATCCATTATTTGTCTCAACAATTAACATTTGAAGAGGGAAAATGTGGCAACTCTCGGATGTTCATGCTGCGTTTTTCCTTAACACGGCAGTATTGTAAAATGTACATTCGAAACATTTCGGACATATTTTTTAAGAATTGAATCGTTAAATCAGCAATTTATTTTTTTCGTGTTCCTCGAAATTTCCAGAGAGCTAGATTAATTATTTAAAATCAATTTAATTTACCTTCGAAACCGTGACACTTGTCATATAATTGCTTCACCGGGAAAACCCGCTCATAGTCTTCTATAGCTTTCTGGGTCACCTGCGAGATATCTCGGCAATCTTTTTTACAGGCTGCGTCAGCGTTAGCACGACGTTCGGTATAAGTTCTGAAATCGCACTAAAAAACGTAAAAAATTGGTCAGTTGTGATAGCGAAAAAAGCAGTAGGTGTCAAATTTTTCGAAATCAAGTTTCTTTCAAAATTCGTCCTATCCTTTTTGGATGAAATCACTGAAATATCTAAAACAGGAAAATTCATCTTAATTGTATCAAAACGAGACATGAAAAAGCCGTAAGTGCGCAAAAGATGCCGCAGTTTCAGGCAAGACAGCAGTAAGTGACAATATTCTTCCAGGGAGCCAATGAAAATAGTGCTCTCAAGTAACGTTCCGCCCCCTTCTGCGATTTTTTATTTTTTTGAATGTGTTTGTTGTGTGTCCGAAACGCAACCACGCAAGCATGCAGAAGATAGCACTTACGGCTATCTTGCCTTACAATAATCTAGCATGAAAATGAAAAACACCTTTTTTTATGTGATTGAAATATAAAATCAGTCGATTTTCAATCATTCAAACGATTTCTATAGGAGTATTCCGAACGATTAAAGGCAATTTGACAAAGAACGGATGCTTCCTCTAATAAAATTTTCCGGTCAGAAGCTTCTCAGCCCGTTATCTCAGAACTTCATTTTGCCCTTACTGCTCTCTTTGATATCACGGTAGGTATACGGATGATCTCAAGATAGCAGGAAAAGTTGAGATAGATTGATGGGTAACCTTCATAATTAAAATGGAACTATTTTCATCAAGTTTTAGTTAATCACCCTTAAGGTATTAAACTTCCATTTTTCAAGCTTCGGCACGAAGTATTTTATCAGCAGCGTACAATGTTTAACGAACAAGGTATACTCAAATAGATCCTTCTCCTGGTAAGACCCTATAATGGTTTATATCATGATTAAGGGAAGCCTACGGACACCTCTTTAATTTATCAGTATAAAATGAATAATATCTACGGAACTTGTGTAAAATTCCTCTGATTACAAAGAATAAAAGACCTTACATGGTTTATATCGTAATTAAGGAAAGCTTAATGACGGCTCACTAATTTAGCAGTATAAATTTAACTATAGTTACAGAACTTGTGTAACATTCATCGGTTTAACTTTGAAGATAGGTTATTCTTAAACAAGGAATTTTGACACCGCAAAAAATATAGAATACGAAAGGAAATAAACTAAAGAAAACAAACACAAGAAAGTGAATATACAATTCTGAACTAAAAACATTGAAATGTCTGGGGAAGAATCTGCTGTCACAAACCAGGAATTCGATTTTTTAAAAAAATTTTTGTAAATTTTTGTTGATTTTATTTTTATTTTTATTCTTTCTGCTTGACAAGGGGGTTGATCCCAATTCAAAATGTGTTGATGTTCATCTTAGCCATCCATTCTGGGGTTGCGAAATACACTCAAACAATTCAACTTTTAACGAGAGTAAACCTGCAAAATTTTCGTCGAGAATTTGTCTGATTTTTGCATAAAAGCAGAGGAAATATTAGTGAAATTTTCAATTAGAAATTCTCAAAATTCTCCGAGCAATAATGCAATTAGCGGGAAAATCTTGAAACATTGAAATGTTGTTACGTTCATTCGTGACTTCGTGAGAGAAACGACATGCACTGAAAAAAAAAAAATTCTTGAGATATAATTTTGATTCAAAGCGTCGTTCCTTTTCGACAATTTTTTTTCAAAGTTAAATCCGTGCGATTTCAACTTAACATCAGTTTTTTTAGTCACAAAAGCGTCGTTTTGCTATTGTTAAGTTTAAGTTAAAAAAATGATTTAAAAAAAAAAAAACTGACTCAAGGGTAAATTTGCACGGATTTAACTAAAAAAAAAACACAAAAAAAAACAAATTTTGTCGATAAGGTGATTCGACGGTTGCCATTTTTTTGTGTCAGAGCGACGTGCGGTAAATCGCATCCATTCGTTCCATAATTTCAGCTTCATGTTATTTTTTTCGAATTTTGAGATCGCACTCCTGTTTTCATGAGACCAAAGAATTCATGTACCAAATTTGACAAAGAAATTCAACGTAATAAAGGCAGGGATTTTTTTTAGAGAAAAAATATTGCATTCGGGTGCAGTTTCGACATCAGTATCGAATGCGAAGTGCGATCTCAAAATTCGCAATAAATAATATGTAGCTGAAATTATGGAACGAATTGATGCCATGTATCGCACGTCGCTCTGACACAAAAAATGGCAACCGTCGAATCACCTTACGTCAAGAAAATATCTCAAACATTTTTTTTTTCAGTGTGTGACTAATAACAGACATGAGACACATTGAGGGTATTGAAAAACTTAGAATAATAATAACACGATGAGAGCAATACTTACTACGGGATCTACTTGTTCATTCGGTCCATACAGATCCACATAATTAGCAGACGCACTTCGAGCCACAGACCTGATTTTTCCAAAAATGGCCCCACAAGAGTAAATGCAAATGCAAGAGAAGATGGTCATACTCAACAGAGGCCCCATCTTGAATGGCAAACAGGTTCACTGAAAACTTTCACGCGTCTGTTTGTAAAGTTTTAAGCAGCAAAAATGTACAATGTTGCAGGACTGGCACTGGGTAGTACGAAATCATGGAAACGTTCCGTCGAACAGGGCGGAGTAAAAATAATGATGTTCGCTCTTATAAACCGAATAGGAAAGAAACAGCAAAAATCTGAGCCCTTATATTCCACGCATAATATGTTTTAAAGCGAGTTGATCCGTTGATCCCGTTACGATGGTGGGGAAAATGACATTACCTTAAAGTTTCGAACACGTATACCTTTGCGTGCGGGTTTAAAAAAAAAGGAACTTGAAAATAAATTGAAAAAAAAAAAAAAAATCCAAAAGGCTAGACAGCCGAATAACATTTTCAGCGAGCAGCTGCGGTATACAGTTGCTGAGGAAAAACGCCGTATGAACATTCGATAGTTGCCAAATTTCCTTCGATAAAATGTTTATTTTTGAGGGAAGTTATGAATATTTTCCCCTTAAATTCAGAATCTTTAGGTGTAATTGCGAATAAAATTACTTGAAAAATTAGGAGGAAAATATTTATAAGCTTACCTTTGCGAGGTTTACCTTTTTATCAAAGGAAATTTGGCAACGCCTGAAGGTTCATACGGCGTTTTTCCTCTGCACGGCAGAGTATTCGTTCAGTTAAAAGGAAAAAACAATACTTACGTGAACGTTCAAATGTTGCCGATCTCCTCCTGAAAAAAATTCATTTTTAAGAAATAATGCGTGTTTAATTAGAATTTCATTGAGAATGTTATCAGGGTTTTTGAAAAAAATAAAGGATTTTATTGAATTCAATTGAAAATAGATTTGGCGACGTCTTAAAGTTCGTTAGGCATGCTCCTTGAGCGTGCAATCGAGAAATCAAGTCCTATTGCTTTTTGAAGAGGTATTTGCCGAGAACGGAATTTTTCTTGCTTTCAGCGAAATTTCAGTGTGACGATTGGAATATACACGCGATCGAACAAAATGCTCACAACATGCAAACTGCGACGAAGGAGCAAACCTGTTCTGCAAGAGGCTCCATTCACCTTTATGCTCTACAGGGGGATCCAAGGAGCATGTTCTATGGGTCAAAAAATACTTTTTTCTTTCATTGGAAGTTTTCCAAAAGTGCATTTTAAGGGGCCACAACTCCCAAAAGTTCATGGAAAAACATTATTCTAACTTCATTTAGACAACAGTAACGCATTCCTTGAAAATCCGTGTGCACTCTTGAATTGATTCGCTCCATTCTTTGGCGACATTACACTGAAAAAAAAATCTCGGTGTATTTACTAAGAAAAGGGTAAATTTACCAAGAATTCAGGGTTCTATTTGATCCCAGTTTTTTCTTGGTAAAATCACCATTTATGGAATTGGTAATTTTACCGAGAAATCTCGGTAAAAACGCCAATATTTTTTATCGACTGTGGTAGAATTACCGAGATAAAAGGGCAAAGTTACCGGGAATCGGTTACCAATAAAAGTGGTATTCTCACCTGATAAAACAGTAAAAATACCGGTTTTTGGATAAGCTTACTAGTCTGTCTTGGTAAAATTACCAATAATTGGTAAAAAAAGTGAGATGGTAAAGGTACCAACGGACCTTGGTAAAAACGCCGAGAATTTATTTTCAGTGTAGAAAAATCGGAATCTCAGTTAAAAATGGGGTTTCGGAGCGGGAGTGGGAGGGAGGGGTGGGAGGGTGGGGGTGAGAGGGTGGGGGTGAGAGGGTGGGGGGGTGAGAGGGTGGGGGGGTGAGAGGGTGGGGGGTGAGAGGGTGGGGGGGGTGAGAGGGTGGGGTTGTCTAGCGTTAAAAAGGCCAAGAACTTGGTTCTTAGGCCAATGGAGACGGTGTTTCGCGGACTCCCCGAAACCCCACTTTTAACAAAGCAGATTTCGATTTTTCCAACATCACTGATGAATTCATCGTATCAAAGTATGGGTGCATAGCAATTCTGCCGTGCTGAGGAAGAACGCCGTATGAGCATTCAGACATTGCCAAATTCCCTATGATAATGTACGAATTTTCCGAGAGACCTGGGAATAATTTACTTCCGTTTTTTCAGAGAATTGTATTCGTATTTATATCGAAATTATTGGGAAATTCAAGAAAAAATATTCACAACCCTCTTAAAAAACCCACATTTTATCGGAGGAAGTTTGGCAACTCTAGAATGTTCATGCGGCGTTTTTCCTCAGCACGGCAGGATTTAAATCAGATTCGGTGCGATACTGTTGCAAAAATGCAGGAAAAACGATGCATATTCCAGAACTCTGGGGGAGGGCGGTAAACCCCTTACAGAGCACCTTTGGAAAAAATTTCAGAGGAGAAATAGTTTTATTTTTACCCACAGGGCTCTCTCCTGCAGTTTTAAGGTTTACCTTTGGATCACCCTGTATATCCAGTCGAATTCCCTGGAAAAAATATAAAATTTCGAAGCGATTCCCTTTAGATCCAGAACGTAATACTCTCCACGCAGAGATACTGCGTTCAGAAATATCCGCGAACTAGCGACCAATTTGAAAGTTGCCTCGACGGATCGCAAAAATTTGCATCGACTTGATGAAAAAATTTTTAGAAAATATTTCCTGGAAATTGCCCATTTTTTAACCCTGAACTCCGTACGGGAGACCGAGGTTTGATGAACAATGATTGTTTGCTCTCGTGATTTTGACATCTCTGAACATGCTATGAAAGTTTTTTTTTTCTCAGGAAAGGGGGCTGCAAAGCATATACGTTAGTGCCCTACAATTACATGACATTTGAGGCAATGACATATGCATTTGCAGATGGTTTTTAATCGCTGTGCCTCCAGTGCACCTCGACCTTCCACCTGGCTTCCAGGAAGCACGATCCGCGGTGGTGCTCCACCTGACATCCAAGAAGCCTAACCCTGAGGGGCTGCTCCAGTGCTCCACCTGACATCCAAGCAAGAAGCCTAACCCCGAGGGGCTGCTCCAGTGCTTTACCTGGCATCCAGGAAGCCTAACCCCGAGGGGCTGCTCCAGTGCTTTACCTGGCATCCAGGAAGCCTAACCCCGAGGGGCTGCTCCAGTGCTCCACCTGACATCCAAGCAAGAAGCCTAACCCCGAGGGGCTGCTCCAGTGCTCCACCTGGCATCCAAGAAGCCGAACCCTTGGGGGTGACTCATCTAGCATCCATGGAGCTGAACCCCTGGGGGTGCCTAACCAGGCACCCAAAGAGCCCAACCGCCGGGGGTGCTCCACTTGGCATTCGAGGCACTTAAATCCTCGGGAATGCTCCACCTACAGCCCGACCACTGACCTCTCGCTTCCATCGATATTGATAGAAGCCGCTGTGGCTCGCTTCGCTCGCCTCGCGTCTAGCCGGGGGCTCCGCCCCCTGGACCCCCGGTCACTCGCTTCGCGAGTGACTTACGGCTCGCAAGCGAGCCGTATTCCGTGCCGTAAATGCAAAAAGATGATAAAGTAATGTAATCCAATAAGAACTCTTCTGAATACATGAATGCGAGAGGCATTCCTTCCTAAATTAGTTTACCTGTTTTCAGTTCCGTAATGATCTTCCTTGTAAATTTTCAAAAGAAAAACGAAATTACGCGAAATTGCCAAGAAGCATTATGGATAGTTTTCCTGTAAGGAATTTTTCTTCGGGGGGGGGGGGGGCATTAACTGTGAGTTAAATAAGGCAAAGTCCCTCCGGAATATGACAAATGTAAGCCCTGCGCACTTGGTATTGGCCAGGAGGAGTAGCTCACTGGCGTCCTCCAGGACTCCAGCCAACACCACGCCAAAGCTACAGACTTAAACAATCATACGTCGGGTGGCGCCAGTAGTTGAGAAGTTTAGGACTTAAGAAAAGAGACAATTTCGAATGTTACATGAAAAAAAAGCATCTCATGCATTTGGCAATCATATAAATGAATGTATTTTCAAATTAATTTCGCGCAAATGTATGAACGAACGGGGTACAAAACGTATTACCTTATAAAAGAAGGATTTTCGGTTACTCGGCACTGACCGGTAAAATACATGTAAATTTGGAGTTACTCCTCCTAGTCGTTAGCTACTCACTCAAGGAACATTCTGCGTAAAAAATTCGAGTGAATTGTTTGAATGTGTAAATTATTAGACTCATTAATTAGTATACGCACTAAAAAGAGACAAACTTCATGTACAGGACGCAACAATCTCGCACATTTGCACCCAGAAAGTATGAGTAGAAATTGTGTAGAACGTTTCTGGCGAAAACAGGTGTACAATAGCCTCGCACTGGGTTGGACACTAAAAAACCGAGGATATTCCGTAAAAAAAAAGAAAGGAAAGAAAGTATGAATAGAAATTGCTAAATATCCATTCATCGACTGGCGCGGCCGCAAAAGAACGTATCTCGCGAATACAGAGGCAAAATAGTATCACTCAATATCGGACACTCACGAATCGGAAATGTCCCGTGAAAAAAGAAAGAAAAATTGAGCAGATATTGTTAAGTACCCATTGATCTACTAACATAACCGTAAAAGAACGTATCCGACGAAAGCAGATGAGCGATGGGCAACCTCTCAAAAAGTCGCGAGATTTCGAAATCTAATCAGTGTTGCTCTCGAGATGCAGGATGCAGCTAAGTTGGCAGCGTACACGAATAGACTGATTTTCGGAGCAACTCAGAGGAAGCAATTCAAAGGAAGCAATTCAGTCCTGAAAACATTTTGTTTCCTGTTTTTTCCCACGGTTTTCCTTTGCTCTTCGATAGAAGGTGGCTGATGTAGGGGTAACGGGAGGGACGAACATAATTCTGCAGTGGTAAGGAAGAACGCCGTATGAGTCTTCAGACGTTGCCAAATTTCCCCTAGAAAACCACTAAATTTCAGGAAAATTTTTGAATGCTTGTCTACCAATTTCTTGGATAATTTTGTTGTTAATTTAATCTAAAACGTCTGAAAATATCATGGGGAAAATATTCATAATTTTCCTCAAAAATAAACTTTTTATCGAAGAAAATTTGGCAACTCTCGAATGTTCATATGTCGTTCTTCCGTAGCAGGGCAGAATTGCAAACACTGCGCTTTAAAAAAGAGACCATTTTCGGCTTTTTTTCAAAATATTCGGACATAACTCCAATAAAAATACAATGAGAGCATTAGCGCGAGGTCTGGATGTCGCTCCCTGGTCGGAAAATTATGTTTTGACTTGTCTGCCGACAAAATCTCGTCAAAGCGCTCAAGAATAGCTAGGCCTGGACATGAGTCAGGAGTCAGGAGACCAGGCGACAGCAATAGATCTCAATTCGTCATCCTTTTTTCCCTTCCCGCTCGGCCTAGTGGAGCTCCAAAAAAATTGATGAAATTTCTCTCATCGGGTTCGATTTCAACTTTCCCAGTAAATTTACGCTCTGCTAAAAAAGTATATTACAATGAACTAAATTTCGTCGTGATATGTTGATAAGTAACGGAAATATCGTTCAGCAAGTTATAAATGCAGCAGTTGTGGTATCGATCTTAGTGTACCGTAGAATCATGTATTTTCATTAGTTTGACCACCATTCTGCTCAAAATTTCACCGCGAATCGAAAAATGTACACTGTAAAAACAATTTCCGTATGATAGAAAAAATTGCATTTTTACTGTCTTTAAATTTTGAGGGTCAGATTTTGTTTGGCATAGGAGACAATAGGGCTGCGATCTCGTAGCGAGCAGTCTCGGGCTCGAGGGTTGTTAGACAAAAGGACGGGAAAACCCATGTCATCGCGTCGCTTCGACAGTTTTATGGAACCACGTAGCTGGGGCGGCTTCCTTTTATTCAGACAGAGCAGTGCTGAGACAGAGTCCGAGTTTGACCTTCGGCGTTGGGTGAAGGCTGTGTAGTAGTAATATGGAGAGGGGTCTATTTGCATCTCTCAGCGGTTTACACAGATATGGCTGAAAAATTGGAAATTCTCATAGTTTTGCGAGCATCTAGGAGCTAGAAGCTTTCAATCGACCCAAAAATCGTAAAAATCGCCCCGGTAGATCTCTCAAAATAGGCGTTACAACAGGAACATAACCAATTCCCGGGAACTTAAGGCCGGAGGGGGGTGGATTTGGCTTTAAGAGCGTCTCAGGAAGAAGAGTCTGAAAAATTTGGAAGTCTGACAATTTTGCGAGCATCTAGAAGCTAGGAGCTTGCGGTCGACCCAAAAATCGTAAAAATCGCCCCGGTAGATCTCTCAAATTAGGCGTTACAACGGAAACATACCGCAACTCTCGGAAACTTAAGGTCGGAGGGGGGTGGATTTGGCTTTAAAAGCGTCTCAAGCGAAAGAGGCTGAAAAATTTGGAAGTCTGAAAATTTTGCGGACATCGGGACGTCAAGGGCTTTAACCAGAGTCAAGCATCGTCGAAATCGGTCCGGTAGAACTCCAGAAATAAGCGTTACAGTGAAACCCCCAACGATTTTATTTATATAGATTGATAGAACAAACTAGGTTCCATTTCAATGGAATACCCTTCGGGGGCGACCACAGACCTTGATCTATAGAGACGGCTTTTGGAAAGCTGTTCCATCGCTCATGGGTTGATGGAACTGCTCGATTCCATCGAAATTGAGGTTAGAGTTCTCGTTTCGTTTACGTGCTTCTCACTCGTCGGCCGTTGAAGTTGATTTGGTTCAAATTATTAGTTGAAACCTCGCACCAATCAGAAGCGAGCACGGGTTTTTACTACTGCGCTAAATGTCTTTTTAATCCTCGTATTGAAAAACAATGGGAGTGTCGCAGGGCCGGATTTACCTACTTGCCGCCCGTGGGCCGCCTGTATTTTGCCGCCCCCTTCTCATTCGTTTTGAAACATCAATAAAAACCATCAAATGAACGTGCCAGCGGGGGAGGGGTGCATGAGACGCGTTTACTTGTGTTGAAGACATTTTTTGGGAAAGCCCTGTCAACACTACTAGCAAAAGTTCACGGAACTTTGCGCGAAAGTTAAGTCTCGTAAACCTATCCCTGTGTGGACAAGGCCTTCCATTCATAAGAAATGAACGAAAAAATTATGAAAGAACAAACATAAATGTGGATTAATGATTTTAACTTCCGCCGCCGCGCCGCGCAGACCGCACCGTGTTTGGAGTGAAGTATTCCGACAGTCTTGTAGGCGCTATGAGTTTCACGCCGACCGCTGCTGAACGCTCTGTGTTTGACGCAATGCGTGAAGCATTCACGCAGTCTTGTAGGCGCTATGCGTTTCACGCTGATCGCACTGTGTTTGCCGCAATGCGAGAAGTATTCGTGCAGTCTTGTAGGCGCTAATATGTGTTACATGCCGATTGCCGCGCCGAGGGCTTCTCCTTTTCATTTCAGGCCCTCGTCGTCATTTCTCCCTAAATCGCGCCGTTCCAGGCCAAATTGCGTATTTGGTCTCTCTCTTAACTCGACTAACTAAAGGTGCTGTCTCTTGTATCACTGAAAGACGACAAAAGTAGAAGTTACTATACGCTCAGAAAATTAGGCCCATGTGGCCACCCCCTTAATCCGGCTCTGGAGTGTCGAGAGTATATCTTCAAAATCAAAGAATCTAAGCTCAATCATTTTATCTGTGGTAAGAGCAAGCAACAATTTTACATTGAAATTAGTTTTATTTCGAGAAACGTCATTGAAAAATGAGAGGAGATAGCGATTTAACTGCCGGAGTGCGTCTTTTCCCTCACTTCTCGTTTTTTCACGTTCCTTTTCGTTTGAAATTCCCTCGAGTCTAAGGATTTTTTAAAGCGGACCTGTCCGGGATTTCAGCTCCAAAATACGCAATATATCACCACCACGTAATCCACTCATCTGGTACTTTCAGAATATGAAATAAAAAACGTAAGGTTTATTGACCCATTTTGGTCGCAATTTAATCTAAAATGTATGATAATTTCAGGGAAAAATACGCATAATTTTTTCCAAAATACATTTATTCTCACAGGAAATTTGGCAAGATTCGAATGTTCATGCGGCGATCACATTAGAGTGCCCAGTACCTTTTCCGAGTGTTTTTCAACAATAACAGATCAACACGTCAGCGCAAAAATTCCGCCCATTTTTCCTCCGAGCAAGAGGAAAAAATCGTGGAATAACTCGTGTGAATACGGATGCAAATTTTCCATTCCCTTTTGATGTGAAAGTTATAAAAATACATATGTATTCTGCCGTGCCAAGGAAAAACTAGAGTCCCTTTATACTGAGAGTCAAGACAACACCCCCTCGTGGAGTCACAAACGGGAATAAAGATTACAGAAATTGAATGTTTTTCGTAATCTTTGATCGGCCCATTCTCAAATTCCTTTCTCCGTTCCTTCTCTCATTCCGTTTGTTCCTTGCCAAACCCGTAATTGCCTGGTCCATTCCAGATTATAATCTTTGCAATCGATGAAAATGTAATCTTTATTCCCGTGTGTGACACTGTGAAGGCCTAAAATACGGGAACCAATCAGAAATGGATTCACAGTGTCTTGACTCTCAGTATTAAGGGACTCTAGGAAATACGCCGTATGAACATTGGACAGTTCCAAATTTCCTCAAAAAATTTGTTTATCTTCTTAAAAAAATTATTAACTTTTTCTTTGAAATTTTCAGGATCTTAATAGGAAACTGAGAGCAAAATTATCTGTAAAATTGGAAGGAAAGTACTCATAAGTTTATCAATAAATTCTTGTTTGATGAAAGGAAATTTGGCTACGTCTGAAGGTTAAAACGGTGCGCGTTCTTTCTCAGCACGGCAGTATTGAGATGAACGGGCCTGTTCACAATTTTTTTAATATTGCTTGGATCAAAAGAACTGAGAGTCCTTATGTCACAGGAATTTTTCCGGGTCTTTTTGAGCACTGGAAATCCTCAAAAACAACTTGAAAACGTTCCAAAACCTGTATTCTCAAGAAGGTCATTTTTACGCGGGAATGGATCCGGTACACTCGTGACGTCAAAAAATTGAGTTAAGAATGTTTCTGAGTTCCTCTCCTCGTTCGTTCTCTCCTGCCAAAAACTGAAAGTTGAAAAAAAGGAATTAGTTTGTGAAAGAAGAGGTTAAAGTTGATTTTCTACATTAAACCTAATGCAGGATCAAAACTTCAAACCACTTTTCCACCTAAGTTTTAACTTAATGTAGGTTGGTTCCTTTCTGATGAACTCGATCCATTTTGCAGCTTGTGCGTATGAACGCCGCAGAAAAACTCTTCACGCACGCAAATGCCGCGATTCTTTGGATTAATGAGTTCTCGAAATTGCGAGATTTGTTTTAGAATGAGGTCTCGGAAAAAATTCAACATTACGGGATTTCTAATTTACGCTGCATTAAAAACAGATGTTCTCCCCGCAGACTTTTCAAAAAGCCGCGACCTGCATCCGCCATTAAATCTAAAATTGCCGATTTTAACTTGCTGTATACCTCAAAGTTTTTTCTTTAAAGCAGAAGCTCTCTTCCATAACTTTGGAAATGCACACTGCCGTTGGCAGTGTTAAAAACGCCCCTCTTTCATGTTAACCCTTAACCATAGAGTACATGGAGTCAATGTAAATGGGAGATTTTGAAGCACTTTCCAAGTCCCGTATTCCGAGCCCCCTGTGTCTCGCTGGCTCACTTTTTCGATACTTAATCGATTGTTTTCGATAAACGGGAACCCGGCTATCTGATGTGAACAATGAGGATAGGAAACGACAATCGAAAACACAGGAAAATGCGAAAACAAGGCTAAAATACAAAATACTAAAATTAAAAAAGAAATTAAAATAAAAATGAAAACCAGCAAACGGCGTTACATGGTGAAATTAGAATTGAACTGAGACCCAACGTCCTGCCTTTGTATTTTGTATTTTAGTCTTGTTTCCGCATTTTCCTGTGTTTTCGAATGTCGTTTCTGTTTCGGGCTGTTTTTACATTCTCTTTGTTTTCCACCGAGGATAGGAATTCATACGCATTCTAAGTCGCCATTTTGGATGAAAAATGTATTGGAAAAGTGACCGGAGCTTGGCGCACACCGGGCTCGTGATTCGTCGACCAGAACATGGCGCCAGCTCTCCCATTTACATTACAACCCTAGATGATGTTAACTTGACGCCTTCCGCATGTTTGGACATTTGCTTGCACTAGAGACTGTAGGAAAGACGTGAGAAAGAATTAAAAACTCGCAAATCGATGAAGACGAAGCGTCAATAAGCTTGCAACAGTCGCCTACAAGGCGGGTGAGTAAATCTACGCTGAGCAGGTTGCTGTAATTTTATCAAGAATGCATTTTATATGATTTCAATTCGAAGACAGACGAAGTGCTGGTTTTCAACGTAGAATTTCAATAAGAGACACACGGACCGTACCTGCAGGCACTCTAAAAAATTACAGAAATGATGCATACGTTTCTAAAGAATTGATAAACGCCTTCAATCTCCTTGAATACAATATTTGCTACGCGATAGCGTGGACCCCCTAAACGAAAGTTAGTTGAAGGAGTTTTATTGTCGGTTATGACCCATTCTTCTTCACATCACTTACAAATTATCCTATTTTTCTGAATTATCTTTTAACTTAATTGAAGGGCTTGGAAGGAAACTGGGATAGATGCAGTTTTCGAAATAATTGAAATATTAAATTTCAACTAAAACTAGTCCTAAAGTATATTCCAAGAGAAATTCACTGCTAACTTCCAATTTTTAAGCATCGCAAAGTGTGTTTCAACTTTCTTCCCACCATAAGGTTCCATATAATTTAGAGCTTTGAACAGGTATTTCCTGAAACGGCAAAAACTGCACTTTTCCCTTTCGTCCTGTATGCTCCTCAATTTTAAGTTGGACCCTGAGACCCAAAAGGGAAAGGAAAGTGCCCAACGTCATAATGGAGATAGTTACTTTTAATTTAAATTAGTCCGCCAGAGACCATCCAATGGCACATTTCGTCGTTTTCCAAACGAAAGGACGTAAACACATTTCCACTTTGCCAAATTTCTTTTTACAATTTTTAATTTTACACGGCAACTACTAGACATTTTTAGTCGAAAATGTTACGGATTTTTCTGTAGATTATCGACAAAAATCAGTGGAATATTGGACGGTGGTTTCGCTGTCATTTTTGTGTGAACAGAATAATTGTATAAATATAAATTTGAGGGGCTTGGAGGACAAGGCGCATAAGTGCAGTTTTTGCTATTTTGAGGAATATGTGTTTGAAGTTTCGAAATTACATGGCTCTTTAAGCGGAAAGAAAGTTCAAACTGACTTTCGATGCAAGAAAATTGGAATTTGGGAGCGAATTTTTTACAGAAGGGACATTGAGACTAGTTATTCTTAAATAGCAATAATTAATTTTTTTTGCAAGGAATTTTATTTAAATGTATCGTAACTACTACAAGTATTTCCTTGTATCTATCTACATGGTTTAAAACTAAAACTAAACAAATTGCAACAAATTTACCGGGTAAAGTTAGATAATACGATGATTATCTAAAAAAACAGGAATTGTAAAATTCTTCTTCCCAATCTTTGCATGGAGAGTTTGTTTTGATGTAGAGCTGGACTCTCAGGATAGCGTGGGATATTCCCTCCATTTTGGCCTCAACTTGAGAGCTGTTTTTGAGCTTGGGAGATGATTTCAGAGAAAACCAGTAGCGCCATCGTGTCTCTCGAGAACTTTTAAATAAGAATCAGGAGTCAAATCGCAAATCCCTCACACATGCAACATCTCCATTCCCTTCTTATGTCTTGATCATTAATATGTCAATTTTTTCAAAAACTGCACTGATGCGCCGTGCTCTCCAAACTCTCTATTTAGCAACCTCGAAATGGCGATTGATAAGATCCTTCGTAAAGAAAATCACGATATGTTGTTTCTAAAATGACACGATATGTTGTTTCTAAAATGAACCAAAAATACCTAGTATATAGCTTCCTCTGGCGAAATGTAGCCCTTTTGACCTTAACAGGGACGAAAACGGGCGCGCCTATTAACTTAGACCAACAAGTCGCCGGCCGCACATAATCGGCGGAAGATAATTAGATTAAGGACCGTGCGCTGTCGATTGGAAAAGAGCAACCCTCCCCCTTCCCCGCCGTAAATGCGACGCCCATTCACTCACTCAATCTCGTTTAAATTGCTCAGCGTTATTTACCGACTAAATAGGGCGAGGGGCCTCGATTCAAAATGGCGGTCCCAAAATCGCACCCCTTCCTTTCGCACGGCGTTCGTTGCGTTGTGCAGGGGTCGCACTTCGGAGAGGGTCAATTCATCAGGCTTAGAGAGATGAGGGTTGAATTATGTTAAAGCTTCTCGGTGGCCAAAACGCAATACCACGTATCCTCATCATGGTGTCTTCAAAATTTCCACTACTATTTTATTTTGTCAAAGAAAACCAAGGCAATCTTGTAGCTTGAAGGGATGTGTCCCTTTAAGGAGGGTATTTTGGCCCTAACTTTGGTCGAAAATTGAAACAGCTTAGAATTATGTCATGTATATGGTCAAATCGACTCTTAATCATCTACCCTGTGAGAACTCGTCCTTATTAGAGGTGTTTTTGAAAGGTTTCTGCCTGATTTACCAGCGCAAAGTAGTGAAGTTTTGCAGTTTTCTCGAATAATTGCTCATTTTCCGTCCTAAATTAGATTGTTTATGTATGAGCACAAGCGACTACCACTTTCATATTCGAATTTGTTAATCTTTCGTACACCCATTACAACATATTTAAAGGAGAAAGTGGCAGTCGCTTGTGCTCATACATAAACAATCTAATTTAGGACCGAAAATGAGCAATTGTTCGAGAAAACTGCAAAACTTCACTACTATGCGCTGGTAAATCAGGCAAAAACCTTTCAAAAACACCTCAAATAAGGACAAGTTCTCACAGGGTAGATGATTAAGAGTCGATTTGACCATACAAGACATTATTCTAAGCTGTTTCAATTTTCGACCAAAGTTAGGGCCAAAATACCCGCCTTAATGGGACAACATCCTTTAGACACAATATTCTGCTATCATAGAGAGGCATAATCAAGAAAATTTTCAAGAAATTATGTTCACTAGTTTTCCAAAGGAAAAGTCGAGTATAAAATGAAGTCTGCGACGTCGCAAACGGAGATACTTAGTTTCGCCATTTCCTCACTTTTTCTTAAATGAATTCAATAGCTCAAAATTGATTGAAAAAGTAAAAATTTTGAATTAACAAATTGGGAGCGACAGGCGATTAGTGCGATTTGAAAAAACACTTCGCGAGAGCTGAATTCAAGATTAGTATTCTGGGAAGTTGGATCTCTAGTTCGGCTGTATTCGTGAAGGCGCCAAAACCCGGGTTCACTTAAGCCTGCTGCATCTTTACTAAACCTCATTCTGAGGGTATTCTTTTAAACTAGGTCAGCAATTGTTTAAATTACTTAATTGATCATGGACCAAACATAAATCACGAAGATCGATGGTGAGGCTTTTATCGGACCGATCTAGTTTAGAACGATCTGGTCCAATTTACTAAGAAGTGATGAAACTCACACCTTGATATCCTCTTCCGCAAAGCCTTCCTGTTGGCTGTATTCAGTCTAAACTAG
Source organism: Bemisia tabaci (assembly GCF_918797505.1). NCBI lineage: Eukaryota > Metazoa > Arthropoda > Insecta > Hemiptera > Aleyrodidae > Bemisia > Bemisia tabaci. The sequence goes on along the minus strand of NC_092801.1, from coordinate 11,931,144 downwards.
ACAAACACAAATCATAGATCAAACACAGCACAGTGGATCGAGTAATCAGATAGGTTGAACATACATTTTTTGACTAAAACTGCAAATTTGATGTTCATTTCGTCACATTTTAACTTTTAAAAGGAGCCTCTAATAGAAATTTTGATGAGGAAACCAATGGAACCACTTTCAGGACCTCAAAATTTTGTATAAACGGAGTTATAAGCCTTTAAAGTTTCCAAATTTTGTCTGACCTCTCCTATTGACTCGATTCACTGTGCGTCGTTTGGCCTAAGTGGCGCCTGGACATCCCGTTCACCCGGACTTGGATAGAAAAATCGAAAGGTGTTGTGAAAACGATAAAGGCCTCGAAACCGCGGGAGCCTTTTTTAAGGGCCAATCCCTCTGTTCTCGCTGTCTGTGAAGGCACGAGGGACGGAATGACTTGACTTGGCAGCTGCTACGCAGCTACGCCCATCACAATGACCCGTAATCATGTTTTGTTGAGACACATTATCTTCCCTCCTAAGACATCGCCACTCGTCACCTCCCGGCCCAAGTATAACAAGCGCCATGCGACGTTCAAAAATTTCCGCAGGATTTATGTTTTTTTTACAGAGAAATTGTTCAACAAAGCTGCCCGAAAATTTCACTGAATTTTTTTGTGCTGCCGATGAAATTCAGTGAAATTTTCAAACAGATTCAACCAACAATTTTTTGGTAAGAAAATTAAATGGCGATTTTCAAACGTCGCATGGCGTTTGTGATACTTTACCCGGGAGGTGACGACTTGTAGAACATCTCCTATGTTTGCGCTGTTAAAGCATATCTTTCACCTTTCAAGCCACACATTCGTGCCAAAAATTATATTCTAAAATGAAAATAGGGTCAAAAGAATTGTATCGACGTAGAAAATCCCAACCCACATATCTAGGCTTGCGGCGTCGCAAACTTCCTGCCTTTTTTTTTTTTTTTTTAGATGGAAAACTAGAAAAGAAAACTCTATAAAGACTTTAAGGAGGGATAATTATAATTTTCCCTACTGAAAAATAATAAAATAGGAAGGGAGATTGTAAAACACCGCAAATGAGATATGTCGTTTCGGCCTTTGGGAGATTTGCCGACGTATCTAGGTAACAATAGAATTATTCCCGTGCGAAAATTTTCGAGGAAAGTGAGCGTTTCAAAATAGTGTATTTGCGTGATGGTTGGTTGAGAGTGAGACAGATCAAACAAATTTGCTCTTGAATATCTTTCTTCGTGAGCAAAATGACATAAGTTTTATACTGTTCGATCCTCATGTATTATACGACCGAACTTTTTTTTAAATGTAGGTCCACTGGTCCATTCTCTCGAAACTTCATTCTTGCACTGACATCTCCATTCAGTGAAACGACGCTGTGATTGATCCATCCTCTCAAGTGGCATGGCGTGCTTTGCGATGTATCGATTGATCTGCCATTTAAACCTATGGAAAGGATCGATTGACCGGATGATCGCAACGAACACCTCAATAATCGATTCTTTAACATAGCTTCAAATGGGGAAATATCGATAATCGATCATTCACGCTTCTTACCACTGATCCCCTGCGTGGTGTCTAAAGGAAAGGTTCATCGAGCGCCTCATTCTGCCGTGCTAGGAAAGAACGCCGTATGAGCCTTTAGAGGCTGCCATATTTCCTTCGATAAACTGCGAATTTACTGGGAAAATTGCGAAAAAACTTTTCAGACACTTTTGTTAGCAATACAATATAGAATATCTGAAAATTTTAAGGAAAAATATGCACAACTTCCCTCAAAAAATTCATGTTTAGTCCGGAGAAATATGGCAACTCTCGAATGTTCATACGACGTTCTTCCTTAGCTCGACAGCATTGGAAAAAGACACGAAAGGAAACCTGTTTAGTCGCTGGTGTGAAAATGCGAAATTAGTGTGCATCTCCGCGGGTGGGATGTAAATGGAACCCAAGGCTGCCAGGTCATACCATTAAAGTTGCACATTTTACATGGGTTCGATAGGGGGAAAACTGCACGATCTGGCAAGAGTGATGAGGCCATCACTCTTGGTGTATAATAAAGTGGTGCAGGCACGAGCACGGGTCTTGATGTGTCAAAGCTTCGGACGCAAATCGATCAACGGCTCGTTGTGAGCGAATCAATTTCACGCGGAGCACCTAATGAAAGCGAGGAAAGGTCAATACCGAAAACGAGGGTTTCTGTCATTCGCACCGGGGTCGTCGTAGAGTGGATTTCGGATTCACACACTCACCTGCCTCTCAAAACTCTGGAAAGCCTGAAAATTAACTATGATTTGGGGTCCGGCGCTATTTCACTGATACTTTTTCGTTAAGTTTGATCTTTTTTACCAACAATTTTAATGTTTTCACAGCTATCATAAAGTTTTTGGTAAAGCTCGCCCTTACTGAACTTGCGAGCGTCTCGGTTGAGGCGAGTTCAGTGTGAGCTTTATCAAACACTGTGTAATAGCTGTGAAAAAATTAAAATTGTTGGTAAAATGATGTACGGCTATAAAATAATTCACTCTCGGGAAGTTCTTTTTTATTGCATTTGTATTTTACTCTTCCAAAATGTCAAGTAATTGCGAAAAGTTTCCATCTAGGTTCTTCCGAAAAAGCGTTGTGCCTTGCAAGCTAAGATTCACAACCGAAACCCTTTTTCAAGTCACTTCTGAAACAATATTGATGTACATCGGATCGATTGGGTATAATGGATTTGTATGGAGGAGAACATCACCGCTGGATTCTTCGTTTCTCCCACGAAAGAACGTAACTACATTTTAATTCTGCCAAATTTCCTCTCAAAAATTTCATTTTTACCAGGGGAATTTCGGGAATTTCTGACCAAAAATTTCACCGATTTTTCTTCTGATCTCATGCAAAAATCAGACATATTTTGGACAAAAATTGCACAGGTACACTCTCGTAAAAAGTTGAATTATATGAGTCAATTTTTCAACCATGGAATGGGGTTACGTTTCTTCGTTGGGGCAACTGATCGTGTATTTCTACGCTCTCGCGGACCCACATTGAAATTGACTTACCTACAAGGTTTCTTCAAGGGCTAAGGGGTTGGGCGATAGTAGGACAAAAAGGACGAAGGAGAAAAATTGCCGAAAATTGGGTTTGTTCGTTTAAATGCAAGTAAAACAATAGATTAGTATCAAAACGGGCTGCCTCGCGTAGAATCGATAATTTAAACGGATTCAAATTGAGGGAAATTAACATTATCATAATGCAAGACTCATCACTACGTAATACATACAACTTTCAAGGGCTCATACGGAAATTGACTTGGATTGTTTTGTCAGTGAAGGGACGAACTTTAGGAGATTTGTTAAAGGGGTAAGAGGGAGGGATGGAGAGGCAAAGGGACGGAGAAGGGAGAAGAGGATGGCAGCGCAAAGGGAATAGACGCGAGGAGAAATGGCGCGCGAAAGATCCTCTCAACCCGGGTGGGTTTCCGGGGGGATTTAAAAGGGTTGATTGGATGATTAGAGCTTGTTTGCTCCGCGTATTAAATGGGATATCCCTCCCGAGTGGAGGGATTAATCCCATTTTATCAGCACCGTTCAATTTACCAGTTTATTTTCAAATTAAACTCCGTGTACCTTTTGTAAACACAATATCGCTTAAATAAGAACCCCGCGCCCCTCCCTCGGCCCTTCAGCGTCCCGAAATAGGTTCATTCCGATCGCAACCCTTTCGATAACGCGGTTGTCGTTCCGTGGAAAAATAGCCTTTTTTCGTAGGATCCAAAATTCGAATACGTATTCATCTGAGACTGTCCAGGGGGAAAGGATCTTAGTCTTAGTTCACCAAAAAAAAAACCATCGAATTCTTGATTCCTTGGGGATAGGAAATTTGTGCGATTACCTATGTTGCAAGAAAAAAGGCCTAAAGGGTGCACGAAAAAAGGACGAGAGTACAACTGTTCAAGAAAAATGGAAAGACCATTTGCTTGATATGGACAGACCATTATTGCCGTGACAGCGAAGAGAGCAGTAAGTGTCAAATTTTCGAAATCGAGTTTCCAAAATTCGTCTAATCTCTTTTAGATGAAATCGCTGAAATAGCTAAAACAGCGAAATTCATCTTGTTTTCATGAAACCGTGGACGAGACATGTGAGAAACCCATAGGTGCACAAAAAATGACGTAGCTTCAAACAAAACAGTAATAAGTGACATTATTCCTCCAGAGAGCGAATGAAAACAGTGCTTTCAAGTAAAATGCTGCCCTCTTCCGTCGATTTCTAACCTAAAAATATGTTTGATCTGTGTCTAAAACGCAACCACAATGCATGCAGAAGATATAGCACTTACGGCTGTCTTGCCTAACACTAGCCTAACATGAAAATGAATGATGCCCTTCTTATATAATTGAAATTAAATCGGTCGAGTTTCAATCATCCAAACGATTTCTAAGAGTCTTTCGAATGATTTTGGTGGCAATTTTACAAAGAACGCAGGCTTCTTTCAATACAATTTTCCGCTCAGACGACTCTGAGCTCATTTTTTCAATACTTTTTTTCATATACATAAGGCTCTCTTCGCTATCGCTGCAGATTACTTTACACTTCACTTAAACTGTATATCCAGCCAGAAAAGAGGCGCGCCTTCAAGTTCCTCGCATGCAACACGGTTATCCGGAACGTAGCAATAGTAGCATTTTTGCACTGATTCGAGTTTTACGTCCAATATGTCCAGCCATTCAATACCTCTTTAGAAAAAAATACCAGAAAAATGTTATTTACAATTTCCTTTCTATAAATTCAAAAGCCACAAAAAGGGAATACTTAGAAATGGAAACTTTAGTTTTCCTTTTTCCAATTTTTCCTCTTTCTGCAATCAATACCAACGGATATATTCGACAAATATAGTGCGACATTTTGTCCTAAAATGAGGATGAAACACATTTGCAAAAATTAATGCAAAATGCCAAAATCTCGAGGCGCTATAGACAAAACTTTATCTCTTTTTTAAAAACATGATTTACTGAGAATATATTTTCAAAGCTACCCGCATCGATAATTGTTATTTGGACGTATTTATGCTAAGCGGAACTATGTGCGAATGAATTTAAATCAATAAGACATACGTGCATACGTTTCACGTGTTGCATAGAGCCTTTTAATTTTATTAATTCGCACATAATTCCTTTCAGCATAAGTGCGTCCACTTAATACTAGATATCGTCCAATAGTTTGAAGGAGACCCCATCCGGTCTCAATGCAAAACGAAGCGTGTATTCTATTGTCTTTTCGTTTGATTTCCTTTTTTATTCACACTTTACGGCACAATCTGACATGGGTGCACGAAAAGCTCCGGCCGATGGAAGTGTCGTGTTTCGTCGTTTAAGCATTGTGTACGCAAAGGCTTAGCGGGGCTAATTTAAAGTGCTGAGTCGAGCACCAACGGCAACCGACCAACATCTCGCAATCAGTTCGAGATATTTTACTGTGATCATACAGCAAAGTGATGTTTACATCAAAGTTCGACCCATCACAGGTTTCTATATAAATGCTATTTCGTAAGTATCGATCTAGTCTCGATGGATATCGCAACACAAAACTCAACTATCACCAGTTGTGAGAACTATCTCTCAACAAAATAGTTCGGTGTTTAAACGGTATCACTGGAAAAAACAACAACAAGTAAAACCGAAAGAGGGTCAGTTGCGCAGCTGGTCTTAGAATTGTGTATCGATGCTCGATCCTGGAAATCAGCTAAAAATACTGTTCAATCAGCTTCTTTCTACGTCCAATATTAATCGAGATATCGCCCTTCGAAAAATTCGGTTTATAACGTCATTCACCGCAATTCCGACGAACCGAAAACCGAAATCCAGAAACCCCGAAAACCCGAATCACGAATTCCGAATTTCAGGTCGAGTAACCAGTGCAATCGTGTCTCTAATAACTGATTGATGAAAGCAAGGTGGATGGAACCAAGGATGTTATCACCGCGGTGGATGACGTCATGTGCCAAAGCGCAAAAACGCGATATCTCGGTTAATATCGAACTTGGAAAGTTGCTGCTTGGACGGTTCCTATTACTTTTAGTTCATCTTTAGGGCCGTAAAAATGAATGAGAATCATAAAGCGTCAGTGACGTCAGCGGCGACGGATTCGGGATCAGGGCCGGGGCTCTTGAACTCATGAGCCCTGTCCACAACGCTCTTGTAACGTGCCCACGGCTCATGACTTGGCATATTTTGGCGTTAAGTTCCTTTGGATTTAATGTCAATTCCCACTTTTCCATTTTGCCAAAAGGAATCACGCCCACTTTAAAATTGCTCCTAATTCCGACTTTACGAGTACACCTCATCTTTCCCGTACGTCTCTAGTTCATTCTACACTGGAAAAAAAAACACATTGGATCTAGAGTCCAGATTCTTGAAAACATTGACAAGAAAATGGACTCTTGATTCAATCAGATTTAAGCTTGAATCAAACGTAAATCCGCTCAAATTAAGCGGCTTGTTTCTTGATTTAAGTTAAATCTGATTGAATCAAGAGTATTTTTTCTTGTCGATGTTTTTAAGAGTCTGGACTCTAGATCCAATGTGTTTTTTTTGTCCCAGTGAGTTATGCATATTTTTCTTTGAACTTTTTAGGAACTTGAGGTGAAATTGCGAGTAAAATTTATAAAAAATTGGAAGAAAAATATTCATATGTTTACCAGGAAATTTGGAAATGAGATCCAATGTGTTTTTACCCAGTGTACGTCTCCAGTTCATTCTAGCATTAATTCGTCAATTTGTCGATTACCCACGGTAAAAAGGGTGGGTAATGAAAGCTCGAGGAGCCTTCACCAAGACCCCGGGGGCATCGCCCGACGCGAGACCCTTTCAAAGGCAGCCTAAAGGCGGCGGCTAAACGGTCCCACGGGCTCCGGGGGGGGGGGGGGGGGGCGCGCTTCAGGGGGGGGAGGTGCCCGGGCGAGTAGGTGTATAATAGGATCCGCGGAACGTGAGAGTAAACAGGCGCGGGGGGGATCCGCGAGCGCGCGCTATTTGCCTACCATATTATATCCATATTATACGCGCGGAACCCATTATCCGTAAACCCCGCTTCATAATCCGAGACGCCGGTCCCGAGCTGGGGAAGGGCGGTGGGGGGGGGGGGGGGGCGCTCGCGAATCGAGGAAACGGAAAATGGCGCCGCCGAGCCACTTCGGGAGGGATATGCTTCTCCGTCGACGAACTGCCCGCGCCGCACATTGGATAGGTCCGTCGAAAGTTGAGATTTCTCGATTCAACCCTTTCTCGCATGACGTAGAGTCCCTTTATACTGAGAGTAAAGACAATGTGAATCCATTTCTGATAGGTTCCCGCATTTTAGGCCTTCACAGTGTCAGGGCCGGATTTACCTACTTGCCGCCCATGGGCCGCCTGTATTTTGCCCCCTTCTCATTCGTTTTGAAACATCAATTAAAACCATCAAATGAACGTGCCAGGGGGGGGGGGGAGGGGTGCATAAGACGCGTTTACTCGTGTTGGACACATTTTTTGCGAAAGCCCTGTCAACACCACTTGCAAAAGTTCACGGAATTTCGTGCGAAAGTTAAGTTTCGTAAACCTATCTCTGTGTGGACAAGGCCTTCCATTGATAAGAAATGAACGAAAAAATTATGAGAGAACAAACATAAATGTGGATTAATGATTTTAACTTCCGCCGCCGCGCCGCGCAGACCGCACCGTGTTTGGCGCAATGCGTGAAGTATTCCGACAGTCTTGTAGGCGCTGTGAGTTTCACGCCAACCGCTGCTGAACGCACTGTGCTTGACGCAATGCGTGAAGCATTCACGCAGTCTTGTAGGCGCTATGCGTTTCACGCTGACCACACTGTGTTTGGCGCAGTGCGTGCAGTATTCATGCATTCTTGTAGGCGCTATCCGTTTTACGCTGACCGCAATGACCGCACTCTGTTTGATGTAATGCGTGAAGTATTCGTGCAGTCTTGTAGGCGCTAATATGTGTTACATGCCGATTGCCGCGCCGAGGGCTTTTCCTTTTCATCTCAAGTCCTTGTCATCATTTCTCTCTGAGTCACGCCGTTCCGGGCCAAATTGCGTGTTTTAACTATTTGGTTTCTCTCTTTACTTGAATAATTAAATGTGCTGTCTCTTGTATCTCTGAAAGACGTATACTCTCGGGTAATGAGAGGTTTTGTCGCCTTCTCTCGTTTGTAATTTTTTTTCTAAATTCGTTTTTTTTTTATACATACATTTATTAAAATTGCAAAATTTGCCGCCCCCTATAGATTTGCTGCCATGGGCCGCGGCCCATGTGGCCACTCCCTTAATCCGGCCCTGCACAGTGTCACAAACGGGAATAAAGATTACGGTTTCACTAATTGCAAAGATTATAAACTGGAATGGACCGGGACATTGGAGGTACGGCAAGGAACAAGTGGAATGACAGAGGGAATGAAGATGGGAATTCGGGAATGGGTTGATCAAAGCTTACAAAAACGTCCAATTTGTGTAATCTTTATTCCCGTTTGTGACATCCATGAGCCGCGTTGTCTTAACTCTCTCTATAAAGGGACTCTAGCATGACGTTGCACAAAGTGAAGCGATGCATAGAGAAAAACAAGGAGGTGTTTGCATCTTGAGGATTGTTTACCCTGGGGCATAGGTCGGCACGGGCACTCAAGCCAAAACCGGAATTCGGAGTATGAAAAATGGACCGTAACGTCCGAATTCGTTTGCTCAAATCAACTCATGATATAATCTCAAACACTTTATGTAGAATGACTTTTTCCCATTTACTACACCATTAGAGAGGGAGAAGTCAAGCCCAGCGGCACGTAACAAATCCGTGCGAGGGAAGGGGGGGGGGGGGTTTGAAAAAACGTGCAAAAAATTGACCAAACTGACAAAATTGTAAGCAAATTGAGATTTTAATTTTTTTCTCTTCATGGTCTGGCGAAAATTACTCATAATTTTCTGGGGCTACGGTGCAATGAGCCACAGATCTTGGCGCCACGCTCGGACCTCGGCTAAAATCCGGGCCTAGCGCCACAGAGTGTGGCACCACACTCCAGCAAAATCCTCAAAATTCCCTTATGTTTAAAACCTGTGTTGGTTTAAACCTGTGTGCTGGTGTAATCTGCCACAAAGTTCAGCTTACAGTTGACTTTCCGCTCATCCTTAACTTTCGTAAAAAACTGCCCGACCAACTTTGATAAACTTTCAAGCCTGGCGCCACACACCAGCGCATGAAAAAATCCCGGCCCAGCGCCGCGTCCCACAATTTTGTGCTGTATAATACATGGCAGATTAGAATTTTAATTACTTCCTTTTAAACCACGATTTTGAACCGCAGACTTCAATGAACCATAGCTCCAGTTTCTTTTGACATTTCCGGCGCCCCCGTGCGATAGCAAAAAGTAAGATTAAAAAATAAAATACCGATAAAAAAGGGTTTTCAGAACTCTCATCTAACTCAACTTTAAATTTTCGAGGGCGAAGGTATTCTTTATTGTTGGCAATAAAAAAGGTAAACAGCTTTCTTTTTTTTAAAAAAATTATTAATTAATTTACTTAATTAATTTATTATTTATTTATTTAATTAAATTAAATAAATTAATTAATGAATTTCAATGGTAAAACTACGAATTCACGTTTTATCGTTTGCAACAGAGCATTTTCCTAACCTTATGTGGCCAACCTTCTGAGCTACAAGAAAATGCACTATTGCAAACCATAAAACTTGAATTCGTAGTTACCATCGAAATTAAAGGACTCTGATGAAGGAATCTCCGTTGATTCTGAATCGTATGCCAGTTTCTCTGAAAATTTCATCTTCGAAATCCAAGTTTTTTCCAGCTCGCCCGACTAAACATCACAGAGTGCGCAGAGGGCTCCACGAGCACATCGCAAGGCGGGGGGGGGGGGGGAGTTCTCCATTACGGCGGATCCGAGCGCGGTGCGTGCTCGGTGAATTGCATAACTTGTAGGAGGAAGCTTTTCGAGATCGTTACCATGGCTACGAGCGCGAGACGCGGTGTTGTCTCCGATACACGGGTCCTGCGGTCGGAGTCATCGTATGAAGGCGAGAGTGTGCGAGTGTGAGTGTATGGGCACTGAAATCGGAGCCGGAACCGCCGGAAGTGGAATGAGAATTGGGCATCCAACCCCCCCCCCCCCCCCCCCCGAGGATAGATTTTGGCAGCGGTCGATATTGTGAAATTGTGACCGTCTCAGTGGCGATTCCAGCAAGTTGGCAACACTGTTATTCCTCCATTTGAATGTACGTAAAACAATCGATTTTTGACGAGGCAGCTTGCCTCGCCTAGAGTACCTATATTGAGAGAGTATGGCCACTGGGGTTACCACCTCTGATTGGCTCAGCCATCTTAGGCTGAATGGAGCCCTTAGGACCCAAAAATGACGGACGCCATAAATGAATGTAATGCAAAATGACTCAAAATGTAGTTTTATTTGCTTATCGTAACGAGAAATTTACTCAAATGCACTCTTGCGACTTCTTTACATATTTTTAAGACTAATCGTGTGCAATTTTTGAGAAAAATTATCTTGAATGTAATAAGATTGGCAGCAAGTACGGTTGGTGGTAACCGTCAAAAGTTGGCAATGACCCCCCTCCCATCCACAAAAACCAAAACAAAGCACCGCCATTTTTGGGTCCTAAGCCTCTCCATGGGGCCCAGTGGTCATACTCTCTTAATATAGGTACTCTAGCCTCGCCCAAAGGCGATATTTTTAAGGGATTTAAACGGAGTATTGACAGTGTTGTCAACTTGCTGAAATCGCCACTGGACTGTCCACTAGAGGAACAAGAGCCCGGAGTTGAATTGCGGGGCGAGTGGCACTCTCTCCATTTACGAGTCGTCTCTGATTGGCTGATCCGTCTGGTGCCCACTTTCTGGAGCTTTCATGGAAAATAACACGAGGTTTATTTTCTGTCGAAAATATCTCGAAAACAAGGAAAAATTTACACTCAGAGATTTCAGATATTGATTCTCCAGATTTTTCTGAAGAGATTGACGGACGATACATGACACTTTTTTCTCAAACATACTGACCAGCTCGACCAGGAATTTTGTTTTCTCAACTTAAAATATATAAATTGGTGTCGTTAAAAAAAAGAATTCCAGTTCGAGCTGTTCAGTGTGTTTGAGAAAAAAGTGTCGTGTATTACCCATGAATCTCTTCAGATGGAGAATGAATTTCTGAAACGTCCGAGGCAATTTTTTCTTGTTTCCGAGATATTTTCGACAGAAAATGAACCCCGTGTTTTTTTCCGTAAAGGTTCCAAATGGCAGAAAGTGGGCACCAGACGGATCAGCCAATCAGAGACAACTCTTGAAAGTAGGGTTTGCCACTCGGCCCGATCTTAGGGCTCTTGTTTTCTCTTTGCTAGAATTGGGACCTCAATCCCCATGAAACGTAACACTGAGTTATTGATATTAGAGCACAAAGGAGTATTGTACAAATTTTTTTGACAAAAAAAAAAAAAAAGTCCCAGCCGATTAAAGCATAATGGTGATAAGGATTTCTTTTCTCGGAATAAAATAGTATACGTGGAAGAAAATCGCAAAATATTGATGTAAATGACGGCCGACGTTGTTGCTGGCGACGGTAATAGTTGCAGGAAGTTCACCGCAACTCCTGGATACAACTATTCGTGCTCTATGGATGCCCCGGTTGCATATACGGAAATCTAAAGGAGAACTGACAAACCTGAACATTAAGCTGGAAAACCACACACAACACGGAGCCTGTCTGCCTGTTCCATATGATTCAAAGTTTTTGGCGGCGTCAAATTGTGCCTTGGATCGTTAGACCGGACCTTTGCTTCTGTCAATTGAAGATTTTAGAATCGCCACCGACTCTCTTGCATTATCATTTTAAACAAACTCGGCTCGTCCACCTTGCAATGTTTCAGGAATGAACGGAAAAAATGGATTGCTGATTTAACAATTTCGCAGTTGAAAAAGTATTCGAAATGTTTCAATATAGTTTTACAATTTAAAAACAGTTCTCTTACCTATTCCCGTGGTTAAATTAGCTTTCCACTGTTGTAAAATGTACATTTGAAACATGCCGGGCATATTTTTTTCACTGGAAAAAAACCGCTTGGATCTAGAGTCCAGACTCTTGAAAACAATGACAAGAAAAAATACTCTTGATTCAATCGGATTTTTGCTTAAATCAAGAACCCAGCTTCTTAAATTAAGCGGATTTCATTCTGATTCAAGTAAAAATCCGATTGAATCAAGAGTATTTTTTCTTGTCATTGTTTTCAAGAGTCTGGACTCTAGATCCAAGCGGTTTTTTTCCAGTGTTGCAACAATTCAATTGTTAAATCAGCAATCCATTTTTCCCCGTGTGATCTGCGATTCTTCCCAGCTCAGAATGTAAACATCTCACGTCGCAAAAATACGATTTGAAAAATACGAATCGGGATAGACGACAAGCCCTGTCGAGACAAGGGTCCCGACGGAGCGGGAAAGGGAGGTTGATGGGGAGGGGAGGGCGGGGAGGGTGAAGTTTAATAAAGTTGTCAATAATGGAATTAAGAGAGAGACGAAGGAGGAAGGGTCGAGTGAAGAATCGAGGAGTTTATTATACTGCTAAATTGACTCGGGAATTCGGGAGTCGGGGATTTCGGATCGGGGCAGTGGCGTGCAGTGCGGCTTGTCACACATGTCCTGCGCGGGGGACCACGAACGCCGCGCCCAGGGACGGCGCCGCTCAGTGGGTCAGTCGGCGTTTTCATTCACATGCCATTCATCGCTTTGCAAAAGAGGATTAGTACGAAAAAATTGCATTGCTTCATCCATCAATAAGGGTGCTTAAAGCCCTGAATGGACCACTAGACAAGGTACGAATTTAAGCATTCTGATATATGTTTCCTAACCAAAATTTTACGTTAAGCACGATTTGCGCAACGAAAACTAATGAAACAAACTCCAAACGAAGATACTAACGTTTTTATTTCACATTGGTTAAGAGGAATTTTGAACTGCCCGTTCACAAGAAACTCAGAGCTCTACGTGAGTCGAATCGCGCACTACAACGGTTTCAACAAGCTTCTCAATCGAGTAATGTCCATTTCCCACCATGTGTTGTTCAAACTATACGCAATTTGCTACAGCTGAGCCAAAGCGTCAAGATTGAGGTTGCCACATTTTTATATCGCAGAGACTGTCATGATAAACGTTTAGCGCGCGATGTGAGTCACGCAGAGCATTGAGTTTTCATGAGCGGATGGTTTGAATTCACGCATCAAGAATTGTTAAATATCTTTGGAAGGAGTGAATTTCGGTAATTTTCGTCGTGCACGTCGTATTCTACGTGAAATTTTAGTTAAGGAACATGTATCAGAATGCTACAATTCGTACCTTGTCTAGTGGTCCATTCGCAATTTTTTTTTTTTTTTTTTTAATTTTCTTTAATATGGGACATTGCAGGGAGATAGATTTAAAAGTGAGAAAATTTGCCACACTGGAAAAAAAAAGACATTGGATTTAGAGTCCAGACTCTTAAAAATATCGACAAGAAAAAGTACTCTTGATTCAATCAGAATCTAGCTTAAATCAAGAACCAAGCCTTTTAATTTAAGCGGATTCAAGCAAAAATCCGATTGAATCAAGAGTATTTTTTCTTGTCAATGTTTTCAAGAGTCTGGACTCTAGATCCAATATGTTATTTCTTCCAGTGCACTTTGTGACGTCATCAGGCGGCGCGGCGTCTCCTACGTTAACACTTGTATTTCGGCAGGTTTGGTCATTTTTTCTATTCTCAGAAACGATGTACCGGTAAAACTAGGTGGTAACCGGTAAAAACCGGTAAATTAGGTACCACTCTGTGCTTTTTCTCTATGCTTCCTTTTCCTACTCTATACAATGGTACCAATAACTCAATTTGAATTTTTGGAACATAAAGCCCCTTTTTACAGATCCTGTTTTTATTGACACTGATAGCAAAGTATGGATGAATGTTCTACAAACGTTTTCTGATAAAATATTTTCAGCTCGGTCTGAGTTATCCCCGCCGAAAGACCCACTGTTCGTAGCGCGCGCTTAGCACCCCGTGGCGTCATTTAGCCGGTCACTCTGGCCTAAACTTATTACACGGGCATTCTGCGCACGGTTTTGTTAAAAACCGTCTAATTTCACCCGGACAACAGCAACAGTCAACTGCTATTGTCCACCGCCGAGGGTCCACTGTTGAACGTTGAGGTTCGGTGATTATCTCCTTTGTTGGGTGTTTATTATTAAGTGTGATATCGCGTGAATGCCAATAAAATGCGATTAGCTCGACGAGGAGTCAGGCGGATGACACAGTTGAGGCCGTAGTGCTTGGACAGGAATTTTGGGATTTCTCTCAGGTTTATACGGGCGCTTGATTAGCTTCTCGGGAAAGCGCACTTCTATGAACTAACTGTCCGTCAATTTATGAATTCTAACGCTTGAATGATTATTCACTCTGATTTTGAGGGAATGTGGTCCCAATTTGCAACGTTAAACATTTTAGGTGAAATGAACCACGGAATAAGGCATGGCCCTAATAGCAAAACGAAAAACAAGTTGCATTTTTATTCTCTATGCACCTAATTTGTAGGAAATACACATGCTATACATTATGTAGGTATATTTTACCGCATCGTAAATTTTACCTATTTTTTGTATTGTTAAATATATACTCGTAAGCAATTTTAAAAAAACTAGTTGGGCATTCATCGCTTCCGTAAACATTTTAGAAATTTTAAAAGAAAAGTATCTTTACTTTGACATTTTTTTTGTAGCAAAATGTTCGAAGAACAACCATGATCTGGTTCCAAAAACACAATTTTAGTTTCCATGACGAATTTTGCTTCCGAGGACGGTCACATAGATCAGATTTTTGTCCGCAAGAGTGACTTGAGAGAGACAAGAGACTGACAAGATATTGAATTTACCTTAAACTTGGGAGAGTGAGAAATCTCTTTCTCTCTCTCGATACTGAGAACATTTCCAGAGGTGGACTGAAAATAAGACGACCGCAAGACTACGCCGCGCCGAGCCGCGAGAGTAGATAATATGCTCACGTAACTTCAGTTGCATCAATTTTATTTGAAGGCGCTTTATACCGCGTTAATTTTGCTTGATAACTCACAACCTCAGTTGAAGAGCAATACAAGAGGCAAGCAATCGACCGCAAGACAATTTTTTTCTGAACAGGCGAATGGGTGGCTCGCTGTCATCTCATAGTGCACCGTTATTTACAGTTTAGAGTGCAGGCAGATGTGTGAGTATATGCATTGGAAATCGATGCTAAAATTTGTACAAAATGAATAATTATTGAATTGTACCTAATGAATAATTATTGAACGAGAATCGTCGACGATTTTGATAATATTTTCACAGTTTTGAGGTGTTGAATTGTTTCCTTGCGACTAAAATTTAAAGAGCTTTTAACTTTAACAATGAGGTCATTGTTGAAGGTATGGACACTACTTTATCCCTCCATATCAAACCGCCCCTCCTTATTTTTGTAAATGAATCCTGATTACTCGAATGTGACTTAACGTATCGAATAATAATAACAATAAAATAAAAATGGAAACAAAAAAAAGCGCAAGTAACAAACGTAAGTAGGATCACATCAAGCGATCTATCAAATTCATACCGCATTCAAAAGTTCAGTGCTTCTCCCGATTAAAAATTGGGGCTCTGAAAAGTGGAGCTAAAATTTTTTAGTCTGATTGAAATTTTAGGAATTTCTTGGCATTGATTTCCCCCCAAAATAATGTGGGCCCATCACTATTTTATCACCGATTGTACACTGAAAAAAAATATGGCAGATTTTGCCATACCTCGACATAGTGATGCGAGTATGGTAATAAATACCAGACTCTATGGTAGCATTTACCATTTTTTGCTAAGAATCACCAGAGCTCTGGGGAATACAGTTATCCCTCGCCTATCGCGGACTCGCCTATCGCGGACTCGCCTATCGCGGATTCGCCTATCGCGAATTCGCTTATTCGCGAACGACTTTTTGCGGCACGGTCTCGCCATTTGCGAGAGCTTGACTCGCTTATTCGCGATATCCTCAAGTGCGGATTTGGAACACTACTATAATTCTGGTTATTATCACCAAATAGTATCACTGTGTAAAAAATCAGGTATACTAAGAGTTAATGTTACTATGCTTTTTTTCAGTGTACACCGAAAAAAAAAAGTAGCTTGGATCAAGCATGATGATTCTTGAATTTGCCGCCAAGAAATTTTTTTCTTGCTTTAAGCTGATTTTTTCTTGATACAAGAAAAATATTGCTTGGGTTAAGCAAGAAAGTAGCTTATATTAACCAGAAAAATTCTTGATTTAAGAAGAAATACTTCTTGGCGGCAAATTTAAGATTCTTTTTTTTTCCAATGTAACATACAGTTCGGGCCACATTTTTAGTCCTTTTCCTCGATTCTAACAAAACTTACTATACTTTTCTCTGCGTTTTGTACACCCCATGTCAGACTAACCAGATTTGGTCCCTTTTTACTGGATTCACTCCGCTAGACATGACCCATAGCGGTCACAGACCGAGGCGAGCCAATAAAAAGTCAATAAACGGCCGGCGACTCCTTGAAGCGCGCGCCGGCGAGGAATGAAACTGCAATTATTGCACCGAATTAAACCCACTCGATCAGCTCCCGTCCTCTCAGTCCATTGTACCCATTTACCCAATTTCACACCCACCGCCCCTCAAAAGCCAGCACAAAAGATGCTCCATCAATTCAAACACAACTTCTTTTTCTTCCCGACGCTTGTTACCTCAGCGCCTTAAAAAAACATGGATCCTTGTCCAACTTCCAGAGAAGATGAGAGGTTTTTATTCCTTCTTCTACCTCGAGTGAAGAAAAGACTTAATGACCGGGAAATCGAGACACGAACCCCGCGATTTTTTTGAGTGGGAATCGATAAATTCTTGGCGACAAAGACGCTAATTTGAGATTGATTGCGAGGAAAATTTATTTAATTCGGATACGATTTTGTCCTTTCGTGCATGAGTAAGTTTTGATGCGATTCGGTCCTCGGAGCAGGGCGCGGTGGAAGAGTCTTTAAAATTGCTGTTTATTTTATCAAGGGTTAATCGAGGGTGAGTGATGACGGGAGGGATGAAATTTTACGCTGCCGTACTGAGTAGTAACGTTTTACCAACATTCCAACGTTGTCAAATTTCGTTCCGATGGACAAGAATAAATGCCCAGAACTACCGTGCTGAGAAAAAACGCGTATGAGCCTTCAGACGTTGCCGTTTTTTTCTTCGATAAGAACCGAATTTACTAAGTGTACATATTTCCCAACAATTTTGTACGCAATTTAATCTAAAATATCTGGAAATTCCAAGGAAAAATATGCTGAAAATGCGTGAAAATACACGTTTTATCGAGGGAAATTTGGCAATTCTCGAATTTTCATACGACGTTTTTCCTTCGCGTGGCAGACTAGATTGAAACGCTAGCAGGTGTGCTGAATTGCTGATTGAGTAAAAATCGATGACCATGGCGAGGCGATGGAGAACCCCCCCCCCCCCCGGTCCTAAAATGCGTGGTACTCTGTAAAACTCATTTCAAATGGCTTTGAATGATTTTCCTCTTGAAGGAAAAAAATAGTCAAAATATGACAGAAAGTCTCTTTGAGTGAGCATTTTCGAGATCGGTGTGATATACCTATTACGATAATCTATTCTAGAACGTGTAGGCTCCAATATACGTTTGAAGAAAATAATAAAAAAAAAAACAAAAAAACAAATAAACTAATTCAATCAATCCACCAAACGGAGCAGCGCTTGATAATACATCTTTTCGGCCTGACTACAAATTAGGTATGATATCATCTCTCTGATGACATTAATGACCGTAAGATATTAAATGAATTATATGTACCTAAAAAAAAAGAAAGAAAAAAAATACAAAATTCGGTCGGAATGTTTGCTATCGATGAGAATCTGATCTCCCATCGGCCGGATTATTATTCCCGGAATCGAAGGGAGGTTTCGGTAGGTCAAACCCATCTTATCCTTCCTCCACCCGCAGACGCTGCGCCACCGGTTTGCCTCGTAAAAAGGCGTGTTTTCTCTCGAAAGTACACCATCCAACATCCAGGTAAGGAGGAGGTTCATCTTGCAACGCTCCGTATCACCTCTCACGCTCGTCTGCACCCAATAATTAATGACGTTTAAATAATTTCGGCTAAAACTCAGCTGGAATCCTCATCAGTTTATTCTGCGTATTTGAAATCACTCTATTACTGCCGTGCTAAGGAAGAACGCCGTACGAACCCTCGAGAGTTGCCAAACTGTCCCCGATAAAACATGTATTTTTGAGAGGGATTATCCGTATGATTCCTTGACATTTTCAGACATTTTAGAGAAAATTGCGAACGAAATTGTCTGAAAAAATTGAAGAAAAAATTCCACGATTTTCCCAGTGAATGGAGATGTTGCATGTGTGAGGAATTTGCGATTTGACTATTGAGTCTTATGTAAAAGTTCGCGAGAAACACGATGGTGCCACTGGTTTTCTCTGAAATCAATTCCCAAGCTCAAAAAAAGCTCTCAAGTTGAGGCCAAAATGGAGGGGATATCCGCTATCCTGAGAGTCCACCTCTCCATCAAGACAAACTCTACATGCAAAGAAAGGAGCAAATCAGGGCAGGATTCACCTAGCTACTTGCCGCCCATGGGCCGCCTATATTTTGCCGCCCCCTTCTCATTCGTTTTGAAACTCGATGAAAACCATCAAATGAACGTGCCAGCGGGGGAGGGGTGCATAAGACGCATTTACTCGTGTTGAACACATTTTTTTGGGAAAGCCCTGTCAACACTACTAGCAAAAAATCACGAAACTCGGCGCGAAAGTTAAGTCCCGTAAACCTATCTCTGTATGGACAAGGCCTTCCATTCATAAGAAAAGAACGAAAAAATTATGAGAGAACAAACTTAAATGTGATTCAATGATTTTAACTTCCGCCGCCGCGCCGCGCAGACCGCACCGTGTTGGACGCAATGCGTGAAGTATTCACGCAGTCTTGTAGGCGCTATGCGCTTCACGCTGACCGCTCTGTGTTTGGCGCAATGCGTGAAGTATTCATGCATTCTTGTAGGCGGTATCCGTTTCACGCTGACCGCAATGACCGCACTGTGTTTGATGCAATGCGTGAAGTATTCGTGCAGTCTTGTAGGAATATAGGCGCTAATATATGTTACATGCCGACCGCCGCGCCGAGGGCTTCTCCTTCTCATCTCAAGTCCTCGTTATCATTTCTTTCTAAGTTGCGCCGTTGTAGGCCAAAATTGCGTGTTTGGTTTCTCTCGTAACTCGACTTATTGAGGGTGCTATCTCTTGTATCACTAAGAGACGACAAAATTAGAAATTACAATACTCTTAGGAAATGAGAGATGTTGTCGCCTTTTCTCGTTTGTAATTTTGTTTTTATAAATCCGATTTTTTTTTATACCTACACTTTAAAAAATTGCAAATTTTTGCCGCCCCTTAGATTTGCCGCCATGAGCCGCGGCCCATGTGCAGGCCACCCTCTTAATCCGGCCCTAGAGCAAATACATTAGCAGTGATGCCGTGTTTTCAGTTTTAGAGTCGTGAAATAAAGTGGCAGCCCTATCAGTGTATTTGCTGTTTTGATTTAGAGGTGGACTCTCAGGATAGCGTGGGATATCCCCTCCATTTTGGCCTCAACTTGAGAGCTTTTTTTGAGCTTGGGAGTTAATTTCAGAGAAAACCAGTGGAACCATCGTGTTTCTCGCGAGCTTTTACGTAAGAATCAACAGTCAACTCGCAAATTCCTCACACATGCAACATCTCCATCGACAATTCATGTTTTGCCACTATGTCGTACCGTTATGTGGAATTTACTTTGATAGATTAAGAGCTCTGAATCGCAACTGTTTTTTCTCTGTTAGGGCTCAGTCATTCGTGGGACTTGCAGGACACACTGTGTTAACCCAAAAGGCAGAAACTTGACTAGATTGCCCAGAACCCTTGTCAGACTTGACCGGACTCGGAGATGTCAAGTTTGAGATGGTTAAAGCGGACGTAGACGACTTCCATGCCGTGTTGTAAGATGAAAGTAAAATCGTTTTGTTCATATATTACGCAGTACATGAAAAGTCTCCGAAGATGAGGCTGTAAATACACTAATAAAACATCCCCAAAAACAGTATTATAAATGAAGTTCTGCTAAGTTTCAATATTAAATCCTGAAATCAGCTATGATTCTTCCTCGGGAAAATCAATAGGAGCTCGATTTGTTTCTGCTAAAATTGTAATTAATCAAATCAAGACTAAAGGGAATAAAGTATTTATTTTGGGGCTTCAAAATTTCTGCTCTCACCACTTTTTTTCGAAGAGAAACAACCAACTTTCTAGCGTGAAACTTTTACAGAATATTCTGCTAATCGAGAAGAAAAAATTCTAAGAAGTTTTCAAAAAAATACGTCGGTTAATTTTCTAAAGGAAAAATAAAGTATGACGGGAAGTCTTTATCGTTGCTATCTGCACTTTGGCCGTCGGTTTAAGCTAAAAAAAAAAAAAAAAAAAAAAAAAAAAAAAAAGCATTTGCATAGAGTTTGCATGCAAAATAGTCCCTTTCTATTTTTAACAGTTCACACCTTAAGTACATGCGGTAGTCGTAGGAAAATCTTAGACCTGAATGTAGGGCAATAGAATCCAAAACAGCTGTCGTCGTCTACGGATCAAAGACAATCCCTCCTGAATAAAATCATCAGGGTAAAAATTTTTACTAATGTTATTTACTTTGTAAGCTCACCTCTGATCAAGGATGCTTTTTTTTAATTGTAGAGTAAAAAGTAATCCTGTTCCCAACTAAATAATTAGTATTATTGCATGGTAAAATTGGATTGCTGATTTATGTACATTTTACCATGGTGGAAAGCTAATTCTACAAAGAGGGTGGTTAAATTCGATTTTTTTTTTTTTTTTTTTTTTTTTTTTTTTTTTTTTTTTTGGTAAAATCTACATTGAAACATTTCGGCCTCTTTTTTTTCTACAACATTGTTAAATAAGCAATATCATTTTTTCCCCCAGGTAATAATCCTAATTGGGACCCAAAATTCCGAACGTAAGAAATATTAGGAATTGATCTCAAATCTACAATAAATATATAAATTCGAAATTTAATAATGAAAAATATTATATATATTCATTTTATATTATATTTTTAGGATTACCTTGATGAACTATTATACCCTCGGTAACGGCACGGCAACGCCTAATTGCGACAGGGCAAGAGGGGATATTTTGAAATTATGACAGGCCGGAGCACCGCCCCCGATGTTCGGTTTGACGAAGCCCTTAATTTTCGTGTTCGGTGTCAAATTAAAATGATTTATATCCCGGAGCCAGGGATAAAAAAGTGTCGGGCAGCGTTTAGCCATATTAAACGCTACACTCCTCGATTTTCATCAGACTTCCCGTTTCCCGAGGTCGGGGCCGTAATTACAGTGTCTCCGTGTTTAAACGGACGCCCCGCCTACGATTCGCTGCGGCGCACTGCCACGGCAGGCTCGAATCCGATCGGGATTCGAGCCCCGGGGTCTTTCGACCCCTGTGCCTCCCCGCCCGTCGCTGCGAGGCCACTTAATGGAATTAATTGATCGCAATTCGGCTACTGTCGTCATCAGTAGAGTACCTGTTTAGTAGAGTACCTGTATAGCGAGAGTGTGGACAGATGTGAAACTCCGAAAATCCATCAGGCCTTCACCGATGCTTCCGCGACTAAGGTTAGGGCCCAGAAATGCAGCCAACCTATGAATTTCAATTATCCAGAGCAATTTATTAATACAATTGTTACGAACCATCGTTTATAAAGCACGGATTTGACTTTTGCATATATTTACTCATTTTTGCGGAGGAACGCTCATTTATGTACATCCTTAGCCATCTTGGCTAGAATTGGAATCTGCAGACTGGCAGTGAAATTTTGTGTGTTAAAAGTTGGTTAGAAGGAAGCTGCACTTTTGGGCCCTAAGCCCTCCATGAAGCGATCTGTCCATACTCTCGCTATACAGGTACTCTACTGTGTAGTATACAGATACTACTATATGTATACGGGAGAATATTGTCATCTCTGTGCCGCTCTCTGATAGGGCCGGATTAATGGGGGTGGCTACATGGGCCGCGGCCCATGGCGGCAAATTTAGGGGGTGGCAAATTTTAAATTTTTTTTTAAATGTAGGTATAAAATAAATGGGATTCAGAAAAAAAATTATCAATGAGAAAAGGGGACAAAATCTCTCTTTCCTGAGAGTACAGTAATTTCTAATTTTGTTGTTTTTCGTTGATACAAGAGACAGCATCTTTAATTGGTCGAGTTTAGAGAGGGACTAAACACGCAATTTGGCCTGGAGCTCAGCGCAGGGAGGAATGATGACGAGGACTTGAGATGAAAAGGAGAAGCCCTCGGCGCGGCGGCGGTCGGCATGTAACACATATTAGCGCCTACAAGATTGCATGAACACTTTACGCATTGCGTCAGACACAGTGCGGTCAACAGCGGTCGGCGTGAAACGCATATCGCCTACAAGACTGTAGGAATACTTCCCGCATTGCGCCAAATACAGTGCGATCAGCGCAGAGCAGTGGTGGAAGTTAAAATGGGCCTGTTGCAAACTTTTGCTAGAGCAAAAATAAGAGTTGTTTCTTCTAGATAATGCCTCAAAAATCACGATGAGCGCATCGGCAAAGTCTGAAATGCACACTGAAAAAAATAATCGGTGGGATTTACCAGAGTTTTGGGTGTTATTTACCATACTGTCTACTTGATTTTTTACACAGTGAAGCTGCAGCATAGTTACCAATATACCGGTATGGTAAATAACACGATACGGCTGACACTATGCGACACAGTGCCAGTGTGGCGTTCCCGACTGACTAGTATGGTAATTTCAAGCATCCAGATGCTGCGACAAACCTTGTAGATTCTAAAATCCACTCATCTTATATTATTAAATGCTTTTGATGAAAGTCGTGGATATTTTACTTACATCTTACTTTTAGAAATTCCGTTACATACACAATCAATGGCAGTTAAAGACAGTTTCAACGAGAAATAGCAGATAATTGCTTCACTGATTTCAAGTAAATGATACCAAAACCATACTTGTTATTCGCGTTAAGGTATCATTTACAGACTAAATCAGATCCACGGAAAATTTAATTGCATATAATAAATAGATAGTTCAAAATATACCCACAAAAAGACACTACATGAAAATCCAATCGCACGGTTCACGGTGGGGCAGAAGCTGCCAAATTTTGCTTAAAGTTACAGTTAAACATCAATCCCACGCACATTTGTCTCTTCATCTGAGTATGTTGAGCTTCGAAAATTTTAACAAGAATATAGATATACTTACGAACGAAGTATTCAAAAATCACTTCTAGTCGATTATTTTCAAATTACTTCCGCACTTTTATGTTTTCGAAATGACTTTACACAGAACCGATATTCACTGGATTGCAGAACAACTTTGCGAAGGTTTTCAAATTTTCAGGATTCCTTCACTTTGCAAGCCAGATTCATTGTAGCAACTCCTAACCTCCAGAAATTGGTCGATACGAATAACGAAAAAATCTCAGAAAATGTATGTGGCAGATCAATATAGATAGATTCGAAGAGAAGACGGTAGCTTTAGGGACAATTCGAACACAAATTTGGGCAAATTACGCGTGGATTCACATGGATTAATATGGATCAATAAAACACAGCCACGGACTCCGACCCTCAACGTGATAAATTTATAACTGACAAACAGACAAACGAAAAAATGGCGGACCATAGACCGCAGCGCAGTCAAGCGGGAGCTCTCACCACGCTGACTATACCAGTATGGTAAATTTAACCTACCAACACCATGACCAGTCGCATACAGATGCCTACAGATATCAAACGCAAGTGTTACCATGTTATTCCATACTTTTAACTCATCGTATGGTAAAAAATACCCAGCTGATGGTGAGAAATACCTAAACGATGGACAGACACACCTAACTGATATTTACAATCCGGGTATGGTAATTTTTATATCGAGTATGATTCTCACTTTCATCTAGATGCTTAAATCGACCATTATTTGGCTTTTTATCACCATATTTTTTTTTACTATACCATTATGGTCAATCCCACTTCCACTTTTTTTTCAGTGCACTCATAACTTCACAGTCTGCGTAAGAAATTCGCGGTTTTTTGAGCTTCCCGCTTCAAAAGCGATACTACGGCACAGGTGAACATTTTGTAAAAGGAGTCGTTCCATCGTCGTCATACTCATCATGGCCGACGCCAATCCGCCAAAACACGTGTGATGGGACGAGATAATACCTGAACTGGATTAGACCAGATAACAATCGGCGTGTTTTAACGTTCATGTTTTCCACGCCCGAATTGATTGACCTTGAACTCTCCTCGAATTATGCGCGGAACTGCGCGCAAGCGTCGGCCATGATGAATATCGCCGACGATGGAGCGACTCCTCTAACAAAATGTTCACCTTGTGCCGTAGTATCGTTTTTGAAGCGGGAAGCTTAAAAAAACGCAAATTTCTTACGCAGATTGTGAAGTTATGAGTGCATTTCAGACTTTGCCGATGCGCTCATCGTGATTTTTGAGGCATTATCTATAAGAAACAACTCTTATTTTTGCTCTAGCAAAAGTTTGCAACAGGCCCATTATTAAAGCACATTTATGTTTGTCCTTTCTTAATTTTTTAGTTCAATGTTTATAAATGGAAGGCCTTGTCCACAAAGAGATAGGTTTACGGGACTTAACTTTCGCGCAAAGTTCCGTAAACTTTTGCCAGTAATGTTGACAGGGCTTTCGCAAAAAATGTGTCAAACACGAGTTATGCACGTTTATGTTGCAGCGTTTTATGCACTCCTCTCCCTCCGGCACGTTCACTTGATGGTTTCATTGATGTTTCAAAACGAATGAGAAGGGGGCGGCAAAATACAGGCGGCCCATGGGCGGCAAGTAGATAAATCCGGCTCTGCTCTCTGATTGGTCCATCAGTTTTAAGTTATTATGAAGCTCAAAAGTTGGCCCAATGTAAACAAGCCCGACCTAAAGGATTTTTTTTTTTTTTTTTTTTTTTTTTTTTTTTTTACCAATTTCAAATAGCCTATCGGCTAATCCCGCACTTATTACCCCAGCCCCAGGTGACCATTGTCTGAGACCATCATACTCAGGTCACCTGGCCGGGAATCGAACCCGGGACTTCTTGGTCATAGGGCTAGCGCTACAACCACTACACCACAGGAGGCCGACGGAAATTATCGGGGATGCGAATTTCGGGGATACGCCGGAATACGTATTACCGGCTGAGAAATGAATGATAATCACACTCAAAGGTTAATTTTCGGCAAGAATATCCATTCAAGGTCGATCCGACCTTAATTCAGAAGTTGATCATGAAAAAATTTCTATCACATCCAAAATCACGTCTAGAACTTCGTCGCCATCTTATTAGTTTACATTGGGACAACTTCGGGGGTCCATGATAGCCGACCATTAGAATCACAATTTTTCTGTAGTAAAAGGATTGAGCGGGCAATACTCTCCCGTATACCAGTGTTCTAGTCATCAGCATCAGCAGTACAGTATACCCGTGTCCGGCATTTGATCTCCGGCATTAAATCTCGAATTTTCGGGAATATTTGTGAACTTTTTTTCCAATTTTTTGAGAAATTTTGTTCGTAATTTGATCTTTAGTTTCTGAAAATTTCAACAAAAAGTATGCATAACTGTGTTCAGAAATTAATATTTTCTGTGAAGCAATTCGGCAACATTCGAATGCTCATACGGCGTTTTTCCTTAGCACGGCAGCTTTGGGATTCGATTTAATTCGACTATCCCTCTCCTCTAATAAATGAAATCAACTTAATTCTGTACGAGCTACATTCAAAGAACTGGTAATATGGAAATTGCCGTGATTCGCATTTCAATCAAATGTATAAACCGATAAAAAAAATCCGATTTAAATCTAAATTAATGTCGGAAACGGGCCCATTACTGCTTTTTAATTTGTTCGTCTGCCCTTTACATTGTTTCAGCGAGAGTGGCAATGGACCTCTAACGGCATTAATTTTTTCGCTAATACTTCGGAAATTGTATTTTAAAAAAATCGATAAGTGGCCGTTGGAGCACTGACCTACGATAATCCATTACAGAGAATGCAAGGTCGTTCAGTGGAGACATTAATTACCAGATTACGAATTCGATTCCTCATTATCATTTTCTCAGAGCGTCGATTAACATTATGATGTCTGCCTCTCAAAAGCATTGACCTCTCTCGTTACAAAGTAAAAGAGTCGACCGGTCATGAACGAGAAATCGATGAGAGAGGAGAGCAAAAGAGATCCTAATGAAAGAGCAAAGACCCCTCGAGTATTACGTTGGACATTTTGGCGGACTTTTTGCCCCCTCCCCCGTCTTGCTTTGTAGGGCACCCGCAGGGTACCTTTTGGCCCCATTTTCAATTATATGTAAGAATGGCCGACACCCTTCCTTCAATTTTTAGAAAATGAATTTCTAAGACCCCCCTTCCAAATTATCCCACCTATAATAGTTACCCGACCTATGTCAGCAATTCTTTCGTTCACGATAACTATCGTTAGATGTACGTTAGCTTCTTCAAATTTTGCAATTTTGTCCATTTTGGTCTTATAAAGAACTGTATAAATTTTCGGTTACATCGCATCTACCGTTTACTTATAAACGGTAATTAACGTAAGTGCCCTACTTACGCTGTTTTCCACTAAACTGTTTTTATGAAAGTTCCATTCCTTGGTTTCCTTGGTAACCTTTGTTTGCTATCAGCTGATGTTTTATTTCAACTTATTTTTTTCTTTTTTTCCATTTTTTTTCTTTCTTTTTTTAATAAATCATTGCTAGGTTAGTTCTAATTTTTTTTCCAGCATTTATTCTACCCCCCCCCCCCCCCCCCCATTCGCAGTTAATTTTTCTAGCTCCATCACCCTCTCCCCACAACTCATTTTTCTTTCGATTTTATCATTTTTTTTGTACGGCATGTCTTGCTCCCCTACCACCATTTTTTCGGGGTTATAGATATTTTAGCGGCCTCTAGACCCGTGACTCCAGTCACGGGCATTTCGCTAGTATTAATATATAAACATATATAAATTATACATAAATAATAAAAAATTTGCATGCTAATTCTCCATTAGGCATTTATTTCTAGTAAAATGAGGAAATAATAGATATTTGACAAACATGCTTGATCAAATGCTGGCACGTGGTGAACTCAGCTGAGGAGAGCGTGCCCTTCCTCTCTAAGTGTTAAAGCCATCGATATACTCATGCACTCAAAACCGTGCCACCAACGATCACGCTGAAGTGCGTGGGGGATGCATCACTCAAGCGAAACAGTCAGAGCTCTTCCCCATTAATTTGTCAAGATAACATCACACGGTGATGTCATCGGCCCAGAGCATCCCTCCACCAGTGGCGTGGCGTGAAGGATCGATTATCGATACATCGCCATTTGAAGCTATGGTAAAGAATCGATTACTAAGGTGTTCGCTGCGAACGCCCTGATAATCGATCCTTTTCCATAGGTTTAAATGGCGAATCAATCGATATATCGCAAAGCACGTCACGCCACTGCCCTCCACCCTTCTGTCTCTGCTTTGGTTTCGGGGTCTCGATGCCGCTAAATTATCGAGGTCCAACCAGTACTGCCATGCCAAGGAAAAACGCCGTATGAACCTTCAGGCGTTGCCAAATTTCCTCTGATAAAATACGAATTTGTTGGGGAAATTGTGAATATTTTTCTTCCAATTTTTCAGACTATTTTATTCGCAATTTAATCTAAAATATCTGGAAATTTCAAGGAAAAATATGCATAAATTTCATCAAAAATACATGTTTTATTCGGGGAAATTTGGCAACTCTCGAATGTTCATACGGCGTTCTTCCTTAGCACGGCAGAGTAGGCCTTTCTTGTGATTATATTTGAGATGTTTACGGCGAAAGAGGACTGTTGGGTGCGTGTGTTACCCTGCGCTCAAATGGTGAAATCCACTTTGGCCTTGATAAACATTGGATTTTTTTTTCTGACGCACGCGGAAGAGATCGTGTGCACTTATAAATAATGATGCGTGCTCCAAAATATTAAAAGTTTTTGGTTTATGAGGTGCATGCACGTGGGATGCGCACTCTGTTTGTGCCTCCCGTGAATACGTAAATAAATTTTTTATAAAGAGAATCGACCGACAAAAGCACACGCAGATTCTCTTAAAATCTTGTTCACAAAAAAAAAAAAAAAATAACAGATGCGATGTAATAGATCGTATTCGATACATCAAACGGGTGAGATTGTATCGATATAGATTGGTTCAAAACATGAACATAGCCTCAAAAGTAAATTCAGAAATCTGAGAGAACGTTAAAATTTTCAGATCGTTCGAATTATATGTGAAGAAATGTTGCAACTTCTTAATGCTCATATGCCGTTATAGCCTCAGTGCGACCTGCGACAGTATACATTTTCAGATTATTCGTATTATATGTGAAGAAATTTTGCAACTTCTTAATGCTCATATGCCGTTATAGCCTCAGTGCGACCTGCGACAGTATAAATTTTCAGATTATTCGTATTATATGTGAAGAACTGTTGCAACTTCTTAATGCTCATATGCCGTTATAGCCTCAGTGCGACCTGCGACAGTATACATTTTCAGATTATTCGTATTATATGTGAAGAAATGTTGCAACTTCTTAATGCTCATATGCCGTTACAGCATCAGTGCGACAATATAAATTTTCAGATTATTCGTATTATATATGAAGAAATGTTGTAACTTCTCAATGCTCATAAGCCGTTATACCATCAGTGCGACAGTAAACATAAAAAACCCAACAGGAGTTTTATCAGAAAGGAGCTGCTCTTATTAATTAATACCCTATTCAAGCGTTTAAAAGCTACAATGTAAATCGTAGCCGTAATTGAACGCTCATGACTGTTGCCCTTCGTGCTATTTTTTGCGGCGAGTGCAATCACATCTAATTGTCCCACGTAATGCAGTTCATTAGCAGCTATCGCTTCGTGGAATATTATGATAGAATTAGTTCCAATGAACCTGTCGCGTCGCCGAAGCTGCTTACATTGTTCACGATTGTCGGCTCAGATTACCGCCCGAACAGTTTCAACGGCAAAAATGAATGGACCACTAGACAAGGTACGAATTTCAGCATTCTGATACATGTTTCTTAACTAAAATTTCTCGTAGAACACGATTCGCACAACGAAAATTGCCGAAATCAACTCCTAACGAAAATATTTAATGATTCATGATGCGTGAATTCAAACCTCCCGCTCATGAAAACTCAATGCTCTACGTGATTCAAATAGCGCGCTAAACGCTATCGTGACAGTCTCTGCGATATAAATATCTGACAACCTCAATCTTGACGCTTTGGCTCAGCTAAAGCAAATTGCTTATAGTTTGAACAACACATGGTGGGAAATGAACATTGCTCGATTGAGAGGCTTGGTGAAACCGTTGTAGTGCGCGATTTGACTCGCGTAGAGCCAAAGACAAGAGACCCTCCGCTGGCCTCCTAGCGACAGGTGGAAGCTTTTACTTTCGGGGTTTCAACAATACCTTATGGACAATTATGAGCGAGCAACAGTCATCACCCTATTTTCGGCTGTTGACTTACCTACATGGTCGATGATGAGCTTCGGATGACGTCATAAGCCAAACAACTTTCCCAAACGTCGGCCATTTTCGGCTTGTTTGCAAAACGAAACTGCCAACACGTTGTTGAACATCAACCATGTAGGTAAGTCAACAGTAGAATGCTGAAGTCCCGAAAGTAAAAGCTTCCACCATGGCCAAGTTACTAGTGGAGGGTCTCTTGTCTCTGCGTAGAGCTTTGAGTTTCTTGTCAGCGGGCAGTTCAAATTCCTCGTAACCAATGTGAAATAAAAACGTTAATATCTTCGTTAGAAGTTGGTTTAAGTAATTTTCGTTGTGGGAATCGTGCTCTACGTGAAATTCTGACTAGAGAACATGAATCAGAATGCTTAAATTCCTATCATGTCTGATGGTCCATTGCTGAAAGGAACTATGTTGCACGCAAATCCCATGCACATAGTTCCTTTTAACATAAATACTTCCAAATTAAAGGTTCTCTCAAAGCTGTATGCAAAAAAGTGGATTTTAATCTTAGGCAACCAGGGTGGGGTTGCCCCCTCCTCAAAAAAAAAAAAAAATAAAATAAAAATGAATAAATTAAAGTATATCATCTGTCTTTACATAAATAAATCCGGTATATTTTCTCGCTCTTTTTCGTCGTTCCCCTCAGGAAAGAACGTAAGTACATTTAAATGTTGCCAAATTTCCCCACGCAAATTGCGATTTTAACTCCAGATTCTCCACTGAAATATGCCTGATTTTTCATCTGATCTCGTGCAAAAATCAAAAAAAGTTGGATGGAAATCGCGGAGTTATATTCTTGTAGGAAATCGAATTGTTTGAGTCAATTTTGCATTCTTGGAATTCTTGGTGCCTTCCGGGAGATTTAACAAAAAAAAAAAAAAAAAAAAAAAAAAAAAAAAAACTTTGATGACAGGGCAAAATTCTGTTTACCAATCTTCGTCGTTTCTCGGACGAGGGAACGTAACTCTATTCCAAAGTTGCCAAATTGACGTGAAAAATTTAATTTTTTCCATGAATTTACAGGCGCAATTTTTGTCCAAAATTGTCTGATTTTTGTATTAGATCAGAAGAAAAATCAGTGCAATTTTCAATTAAAAATACCCAAGGTTCTCCTCGTAAAAATGCAATTTGCGAGAGGAAATTTGGCAACATTGAAATATAGTTACGTTCTTTCGTGAGAGAAACGTCGTCTCAAGAGTCTGTTTACGAACAATTAAGCGTTAATGAAATTCCATTAATTAATTAAGGGCTTACTCGGAAAAGCAGAAAAACTCCGGTGGGGTGGCGTGAATGATCGATTATTATCGATATTTCTCCATTCGAACCTATGGTAAAGAATCGATTACTAAAGTGTTCGTTGCGAACACCCTGTTTATCGATCTTTTTCCGTAGGTTTAAACGACAGATCATTCGATATATCGCAAAGCACGCCTCCCAAAAGTGGGGGTGCGTCGCCGCTGCACTGACTTGCGGAAGTAAACGTAATTAAGACTATAGATCCCATGTAAATATCAACGATTCGACGTTCCATAAAGCATGAACTCATCGATATTTTCCGATGGGTGCCTTCACCGAACAAGACTCGATATTTTCCCGTCAGTTAAAACATAATGTCTCCACAGGACAAAGCAGTTTCATTTTTTAAACGAATTAATCTGCGAGGAGATCACGCAAAGGAAAGTGCCAAGCTTTTAATTACTTTTTCCTTAGCTTCCCTCCCAGAGAATAAGCGGATTCATTTTGAATTATTAATTATTTACAGAACATTATTTGAAGAAATAGACCCTCTTTTTCCAATGAAAAGGCACACGGACTAAGAGATACTCTTAGAGTGGATATTATTACATGTTAATTATTTATTGCGTATAATTAATTAAGCCGTAGACATTTTTTAGTCTTCATGTCGACTCCTCACTTTTAAAGTTTTCCCTTTTTTTTCTCCTGCTGTGTTTTTACTGTCTTCTCTAAACTCTCGTATTGTCCATACTCTTTTTTCGTTCCTTTCTCGCTCTTTCAGTGCTTTTTATCGGTGCTTCTCTACTTAAAGCGCTCCAATTCTGCCTTACTGAGTACAAACGCCGTGTGTGAGTCTTCAGACGTTGCCAAATTCCCTTTGACAAATCTTAAATTTTCGGGAAAATTTGTAAATATTTTCCCACCAATTTTTTTTTAGAGAAGTTCGCAATTTGATCTAAACTGTCCGAGATTTCCATTGAAAAATGCTCATAACTTTTTTTCGAAAATAAAACTTTTTTGATAGGAAATGGCAACATCCTAATGCTCATAAGGCGTGATTCTTTCGTACGGGAGAATCATTGTACTTTAGGGTGAAGACTTTGTGCTTTAGGGTGCGATCGCTGCTACCCCTACGACAAAAAAAAAGTTGAAGTATTACGTAACGTACTTTTCCTGATTTTTTACCCCCCTCCCCTTGAAACGCATCCGTAAGTCCGCAACGCAGCCCTACACATAACTTTTTAATTACGTAACGCTGGCCAGACCCTCCCCCCCCCCGGCCCTCCCTCCCTCCCCAATTTTCCGAAAAGATTCATTCGAGCAGGGCGGGATTTTAAATTTTTTGCAGGTTTTTTTTTTCAAAGTTTTTTTTCTCCTCCCGGCTCGGATTTGTTACGTAACCTTGAGCTTGACCCCCTCCCCCTGTAACGCACCGTAATGCAAGCCCCCCCCCCCCCCGTAAGTGCGTTACGCAATACTTGAATGGTCCTTGAGCGTTTAAAGAACAATTGGACGTGTTTCTGCCGAACGGGAAGTCGGCGCGCCTTCAATTTTTGGGCAGGCAACACGGACATCCTAGGTGCACGAATAGTCGTATCAAAGAAATATCATGGATTTTCGTCCGAGGTTTTCCAGTTTACAAGGTTTTCTCGTTGTTTTAGAAGGTACTTACCCATCCGACGGATCACAGCGGGGTGACTAATGGGGAGCCAGGGAACATTTGCGCTGATTTAGCCGATAGTACCTTTAAAGACAGCGTATGACCATTCGTATATTTTTGCTACAGCAAAACTGTGCCGCTTTTTGATAGGTAGACGAGTTTTTAGGCATCATGATGCTCTTACGGACAAAAATAAACAAACAAGATGGCGACTTACCGTAACATGTTGATAAGAAGCTATTTGATAAAAATTTCAATTATACGGCAGTAACCATTAAAACAAGCATATCTACGAATAACACATGAAAAACATATGAAAACACTGTTAAATCGCCTTTCGCCTTTATCATAGGAGGTAGCAAGATGTGCATAACCTCAAACCTGCTTGCTGATAACAGAAATCTTGTTTGTTTATTAACGACCGTGGGAACTTTCATGTCAGCCTATTTTCTCGCGACCAATGAATAACCGGCACAGAAATGGCCATACTCTGTCCATAAAGGTACTCTAATTTAGCCTTGAGAAATGATCTAAACTAGGCAATTTCACAGGACCCCGCATAATAAAAAGAATTTCCGCTCCAGTTTCCACGGCTCTATCGCGGTTTAGAAGTGGGGATTCAGATGTACATTAGCCGGGCAATTTGTTTTCCATCTCCTTCTCGATCTGACTGTTCATCTGTTGGTGAGGGGAGGGGGGTGAGAGGGGTGTCACTATATTTCACGACAGTAACCGTGCTCCGGCGTGAACAATTACATTGCTGCAATCCTCCTCGTGGAAAACGCCATCATCCCTCATAATTCCACGACGAAGCCGAACGTGTTGTGAACTTTACGTGTTCCCATTCTTCACCGGAACAATTCTGCCTGTAAAACGCTCCGAGCAGCTTCCCGGTTGCCAAAAACGCGGCACAATGCCTACGTTTTGCTAAGTTTGCCACAATGGGCCTGTTGCGAACTTCAGCTATAGAGTATAGTTATATCTTGCAGAAAATGGCTCCAAAATCACGATGAGTGAAATTCTTGTTGAATCAGTTTAAAATTTTCTGGTTTAAACGATATCTCTGTTAAATGAGTGTCCTGTCCCTTTAAAACGGGTTTTAATTGACTTAACGAAAATTCACGTCTAACAACAATTAGCTCGAAAATTTGCCTTAGTGAAGGGTACCAATTATCCCAGTTTCGTCACAAAATGCCCTTGTAACCTTTCGATCTCATATTATTCATTCGTACCTTCCTGAGATTAAGCTCATTTGGAGCGCTTTCAGCAGAAAGAATAAAAAATCAATCAGCTTTTACCAAATCTAACCGGGCAATTTAATTTTTTGTAAGAGAATATTTGTGCGGATTCCTTTTAAAATTTGAAGAAATTTACTTCGCACTATACAGAAAATTCACTGAAATTTGCAAAAACATCCGCACAAACAATTTTACGTTTAAAAATGGAATTGCCCAATTAATTTGGCCATAGATAACGTGTATTCGTTCCTTCCTGCTTAACGCGGTCCATATTATACTGGATGAATGCGACGTTTTTCCGGAGGACGGCAGAACGCTTTGAATGACGTCATCCATGGTGTGAAACCCGACAACGGGGGAGTATAGGCAAAATGTCCCCCATCGCCCGATGAGAAAGTTCCGTAAAGAGAAGGGGGGAGGGGCAGAGGGCGCGGAGAACACATCTTAGGGTGAAAAAGAGCGCTTGGGCATGACGCATGAGCCGTGAATTATGGAGCAATTCTCCCGGGTCGCATCTCTCCTTAAGCTCATGATATTTATTCCGGGGCTTTTAAACTCCGGCTCCCTTTGTCCCTCCGCAGCTCCTTCGCAGTTCCGTCACGTTCGCCATTCCCATTTTCAGACCCCCCCCCCTCCTCCTCGAGAAGGGCTTCACTTGTTCTATGAGCCTTTTAAACTATGATTCTAGGTGAGTGTCTTTCCGCGGCTCCCAGATTGCGCCCTTAAAAGACCTGATTGGACCTTTGATCCAGACGGAGGGACGGTGGGGCTACGAAGAAAACTACCATGTTGTCATTATAAGGGTCCTTACACTGGAAAAAAAACCACATTGGATCTAGAGTCCAGACTCTTGAAAACATTGACAAGAAAAAGGACTCTTGATTCAAGCAGATTTAAGCTTAAATCAAAAGGAAATCCGCTCAAATTAAGAGGATTGGTTCTTGATTTAAGCTAAAATCTAATTGAATCAAAAGTATTCAAAAGTAGCCAGATACCACACACTGGTGCGCCGTAAAAGCATGTGTGATTCCTCTCGAGCAACTATTTAAACTTTCCGGAGATCAAATTGCATATCCGATATGCATACGATATATTGTATATATGAGGAGTTTTGAATCTGAAGACCCGTAACCTAGCAATCCTACGAGTATTTTAGATACCACGCCGTTGCGCCTTCAATGTAAGTTATATCCTTCTATAGCAACTATTTAAACTCTCAGGAGATCAAATTGCCTATCCGATAAATTGAAGGAGTTTTGAATCTGAAGACCCGTAACCTAGCGATCCTATTTTAGACACCACGCCGTTGCGCCTTCAATGCAAGTGATATCCTTCTCAAGCAACTATTTTAACTCTCCGGAGATCAAATTGCATATCTGATGAATTGAAGGAGTTTTGAATCTGCAACCTCGACCCGGGAGCTTACCGCCTCATTAAAACGAAACTGATGATATGAGAATCTTGTTTCAAGGCCAGGAAGTCCTCTACAATGGCGACAAAATTCAGAAGCACGCATCATAGCATTCTTAAGTGAATAACAGTGATCTTTAAGGATCAAATATGACAAGAAAACTTGTGATTATGGAAGGGTATTTTTTCCCTGTGGAAGCTACCGCCCCGAAAAATTTCGCTGTATTTCCGGTTACAGCCGATAAACAGGGGAGCAACAAGAAATACTGCAGAAGTCGAGCCAGATAAAAATATTGATCGCAGTCGTGGCCAAATTGGACAGTTTATCAGAAAGGAACCAACCCACGTTTTCGAAAAAAATGATTTCTGGATGTTTTTAAGTTCCGTTAGTCGTTTATTATCTCCTGCCAAGAATTCGAAGTCGAAAAAAAAACCGTTAATTCGTGAAAAGAGAGGTTCATATTCATGTTCAACACTGAGCCTTGTGGAGGAATAAAACTTCAAACCTCTTTTCCTCAATTTCAACTCAATCTGAATTGGTTTCTTCTTGATAAACTCGGCCCAATTACTTTCAAATGTAAAATGTTTAAGTTAAGGATTTTCTTATTGCAATGAAAATAATTGATCATTACATTGAGCTTTACATTTAATTTATAAGGTGAGTTTAAAATGCGTTTGAACCTTCTTTTTCAATTCTATGATACGTTAGTTTATCATCGATGATACCTTTAATTCCTTTCTTAATTCTCCTAACTTCAATTTACCGAAAAATACACATTTTTACCCTGAAAAATGCCATTAAAATATCTGTTTGGCGACATACTTCGTTTTAAATTACAAATAATGTTTGCAACCCATTTTTTCAGTGTGGCAACATCTTTCAAGTTTCTCTCTCGGCATTCTCCTGCCTTTCTGCCACCCCAATGCTATCTCCACTCGTGCTTCTCCATCCCTCCATTTACACTTTATTGTCTCTTGATTTATCAGCCTATCAACACCGTTTTATTTATTTAGGCACGTGTAACGTGTATGCCGAAATGAACTATGTGAAAATGAATTGAATCAAAACCAACTATATGCACGGAATTTGCGTGCTCCGTAGTCCTTTTTGATTTAATGCATTCTCACAGAGTTCCTTCCTGCATGAAGACGGCAATTTATACGAATGTATCTCTACTTATAACCAGCCTAGAAGTTTTCGTCGCCAATATTTTTCGGTCCATACTGCTGTGTCGAGGGAGAGTGAACAGATGAGGTAAATATGTGAGACTTTTTTTCAAATACCCTTTTAGAATTTTTTTAAAAGTAATTGATAAACGACCTTAAAACTTTAAATGTCTCAGCTAAGTCCCAAAAATGATCAAAGCATGACATAAATACATTCTAAAAGCGCATGTATGTCGCTGAAATTGGACCTCAATTAGGAATTCGGAACTGCTGAAGAAACAACGTATTCACCATTTGTTTCCCTATGCATGTAAGTGTATTTACGGATGAGCCAGATATTATAGTTCTCAATCGCAAAATGTAATCCAATTAAAGTGTCTCACGCCGTATGAACCTTCAGGCGTTTCCAAATTTCCTGGTAAACATATGAATATTTTTCTTCCAATTTGTTATAAAATTTTATTCGCAATTTCACCTCAAGTTCCTTGAAAATGAAAATTTCAAAGAAAAATATGCATAACACTGGGAAAAAAAACACATTGGATCTAGAATCCAGACTCTTAAAAACATCAACAAGGAAAAATACTCTTGATTCCATCAGATTTAAGCTTAAATCAAGAACCAAGCCTCTTAATTTGAGCGGATTTCCTTTTGATTTAAGCCTAAATCTGATTGAATCAAGAGTCCTTTCTCTTGTCAATGTTTTCAAGAGTCTGGACTCCAGATCTAATGCGTTTTTTTCCAGTGCTTGCATCAAAAATAAGCATTTTATCGAAGAAAATTTGGCAAATCTCGAACGTTCATACGGCGTTTTTCTTTAGCACGGCAGTATTATACGGAGTGAATGGAGATATTGGATGTGTGAGGAATTTGCGATTTGACTGT
This sequence comes from Bemisia tabaci, assembly GCF_918797505.1. Lineage (NCBI taxonomy): Eukaryota > Metazoa > Arthropoda > Insecta > Hemiptera > Aleyrodidae > Bemisia > Bemisia tabaci. Next base: position 11,893,818 of record NC_092801.1, on the reverse strand, counting down.
TGATTTTATTTAAAAGTTCTTGAGAAACACGATGGTGCCACTGCTTTTCTCTGAAATCAACTCCCAAGCTCAAAAAAAGCTCTCAAGTTGAGGGCGTCAATGGAGGGGATATCCCACCCTACCTTGAGAGTCCACGTCTACAGCAAGACAAACTCTCCATGCAAAGATAGGGAGCAAATGCATTGACAGGGCTGCCACTTTATTTGGGGACTCCAAAACTGAAAACACGGCAACCCTGCTAATGTATTTGTTCCCTATCTTTGCATAGAGAATTTGTCTTGATGTAGAAGTGGACTCTCAGGGTAGGGTGGGATGTCCCCTCCATTTTGGCATCAACTTGAGAGCTTTTTTTGAGCTTGGGAGTTGACTTTCAAAGAAAACCAGTGGCACCATCGTGTTTCTCGCGAACTTTTACATATGAATCAACAGCCAAATCGCAAATTCCTCACACATGCAACATCTCCATTTAGAAATAGGAACGCTACCACCACCCACGCGAACCGAAGCTCACGAAGCAAGCGGCAAGCGGTCAAGGGTCGTTGAGTCCAGAACATGATCTATCAATTACTCTCTCGGATGCGATCGATACCTCGATATCGATATCCCTCGACTTCGCGCATCGGAACAAGGGAAAAGCTCGAAGTGAGTGCTAATCGGAATGTCGCGTGGAGGTTCCAGGGAATTAAATGAGCCGGAACAAACCCTACTCCGACCCCCGATGCATGATATCCCTTTCGATCGCCCCTATATTGTCCCTGTTACGGGATTCATAGCAACGCTCTGTAAATATTTGTCTTACCACTTTGGATGGTCACGTGCGTCTACGCGTGTACGCATCCTTCGCGATATATCGATCGATCTGCCGTTTTAAACCTATGCAAAAGGATCGACACAGAGGGCTCTCGCAACGAACCTTTTAATAATCGATTCTTCACCACAGTTTCAAAAGGGAAAATATCGATAATCGATCGTTAACGTTTCACCACTACGCTACCGTGCTAAAGGAAAACGCTGTATAATCCTTCATGCGTTGCCAAATTCCCGTTGGTAGATTACGAATTTTCGGGAAAATTCGTAAGTATTTTTCTCCAATTTTGCAGATAATTTTGCTCGCAATTTTACCTGAAATCCGTGAAAATTTAAAGGAAAAGTATTCATAACTCTCCTCAAAAATGAACATTTTATCGAGGGAAATTTGGCAACTCTCGAATGTTCATACGGCGTTCTTCCTTAGCACGGCAGTACGTGTGCACTGTGCGGGTGCACATTTGTGTCATGGCGGGGGAGGATTTTCATTCTCGTGAGAGTGTTTGTATTGGTCGATAAAAGCCGAACATGTATATTCTGACGATCCCTCGAACATGAGTATTTTTATGGAGCTCGGGGCTCATCAGGAAATAGACGTGAGAGGTTTTAGTATCGAACGATTCATATTCAGTTTATTTCGGTGCTTATTTGGATAAAAATGAGGAAAAAGACGTTTGAAACAGTGGCGTGTCGTGATTTGCGATATATCGATTGATGTACCATTTAAACCCATGGAAAAGGATCGATAAACAGGGTGTCCGCAGCGAACACCTTAATAATCGATTTTTTACCATAGCTTCAGATGGGGAAATATCGATAAATCGCAAAGCACGCCACGACACTGGTTTGAAAGGTATTTGTGTCGCGTAAAGCAAATCGATCGTGCTTACATGGATAGTTTTGAAAAAACACTGTGATTCAATCGACTTTTTGCTTAAATCCAGAGCCCAGCCTTTTAATTTAAGCGGATTTCCTTTTGATTCAAGCAAAAATCAGACTGAGCCAAGAGTATTTTTTATTGTCAAATGTTTTAAGAGCGTGGAATCTTGAACCGAGAGACTTTCTTTTCAGTGTACTGTTGTCTTCCCTGATATAAAATTAAGAGAGCCAGTTTTGAACAGTGGAAGATGGAACTATAGCCCAGCGAGCTGATTGTTGAAATTGCTAAGCAACGCTACAGATAAAAAACTCATCGGGAGTTTGGAGCGATGCTATTGGATGAAATGGGTGACTCCTATAGACTTAGGGAGAAAATGTTGGACTAACTTTGGGGCCTCTCGTGGGTTGCCGTAAGTTAGTCTATTTCCTACCTTGTTTGTCCATTACAACCACCCACTTCCACCAATAGGATCCCCCAATATCCCTTTTGTCTTGTTCGTCCATAGCTTCCCTGCTAAAAATTATGAGTACAAATGAGTAGAAAATCAAAGTCATATGAATAGAATTTCAATTCATATGAATAGGATTTCAACTCATATAAAATTTCAACTTATATGAGAAGAATTGAACTCATATGAACAGAATTTCTCTACTCACTTTTCGCCGACTCATATGACTAGAGATTTCAACTCACATGAGTTCAGCGTTGAATTACCGTGTCCGATATCTCAAAAACTAGTCACCGCATCAAAAAAATTTTAAGAACAAAATGTTCTTATTTTTCAAATTTACATAGTATGTCGGTGTCTCCTGGTCAAAAAAACCACTTCTGAAAACTGAAAATAAAACTGAATTCATATGAGTTGAACTTTTCTACTCTTATGAGTAGAATATTCTATAGTGATATGAGTAGGATTTCTACTCATTTAAGTAGGAAATTCTACTCATGTGAGTCGGCGAATTCTGAATAGCCTACTCATCATTTTTAGCAAGGTTTGTCTATCAATTTCAAGAATTAGCCCGCTGACAAGGAATCATTCATTTTTTTTTTTTCATTTTTTGCGAGGGTTGCATTTTGCCCCTTTCACGTCTGGATTATTTATGCGTTTATAAACAACTTAGCGGACTGTCACGGGCACCCGGAAGCCAAGGCAACGAGGGGGAGGGGGTCGAGGGAGAGACGAAAACGAGGGAATTCACCCCAATTCACACTCAATATGTTGACACTCGCCACCGACTCCCGGGGAGGTCCCCGATTCGGAGTGAGGGGGCGGTTTTTTTTCTTCTTTTTTTTTCTACCCGTTGACTCCGAGTCTGGAGGGAGCCAGCGCCACGCTCAATTTGGGTGTCACGACCTTTGGACGTGTTGTCACGGGCTCCTTAATGGGAACACTGCTTAAACACGGATTTTGAGTTAATTGGTGGGTGGGACACCCCCTCCCCCTACGCACCCCGCACCCTGTTCTCGGATACAAGGTAGCCTCGTTGTCAAAACGGACCTGTGGCCGTGATGGCTTTCGTTGTACACCGAAAAAAAAGTGATGCTGATTTGAATTAGAGTCCCTTTATACTGAGAGTCAGACAATGTGAATCCATTTCTGATTGGTTCCCGTATTTTAGGCCTTCGCAGTGTCACAAACGGGAATAAAGATTACATTTTCACCGATTGCAAAGATTATATAATCTGGAATGGACCAGGGAATTACGGTTCGGCAAGGAACAAACGGAATGAGAGAAGGAACGGAGAAAGGAATTTGAGAATGGGCCGATCAAAGATTACGAAAAACGTTCAATTTGTGTAATCTTATTCCCGTTTGTGACTCCATGAGGGGGTGTTGTCTTGACTCTCAGTATGACTCTAGCCTCGTTGTCAAAACGGACCTGTAGCCGTGATGGATTTCGTTGTACACCGAAAAAAAGTGATGCTGATTCGAATCGGTGAGAACGAAAACACACCAACTCGAAAAAAAATGAAAATAATCAAGACGCATGCAAAACAGCATAATAGTTGAAGAAGTTAGCACAAGAAAAAATATTTTTGGTGCCGAAAGACAAAGGTCCAAGTTTGAATAGATGTGTTAACTTCAATGACCTTTATGAAAACTGACTCTCTATAGTGAAAATTGAGCAGTTTTAAGTTACGGAGTTGGTGTGTTTTCGTTCTCACTGATGGAATGGAACGCCTCCTCTAACGAAATGTTCGCCTGTGCTGTAGTATCCTTTTTGAAGCGGGAAGCTTATAAAAAAAACGCAAATTTTTTACGCAGATTGTGAAGTTAGGAGTGCATTTCAGAGTTTGCCGATGCGCGCATCGTGATTTAAGACATTGTCTATAAAGAACAACCCTTATTTTTGCTCTAACAAAAGTTTGCAACAGGCCCATTGTAATCAAAATTTGCGCAGGTAAATCCTCGTAAAAACTCGAATTATTCCAGTCTATTTTGCAACCTTGGAATGTAGTTACGTCCCATATTCGAAACGAGGCGTTGGCATCACTGGACGAGCCTCATGCATTACAAAATGAAGCAGTGGTGGTGGTTCTATACCGTGCTAAGGAAGAACGCCGTATGAACATTCGAGAGTTGTCAAATTTCCTTCGATAAAATGTTTATTTTTTGGGAAAGTTATGAATATTTTTCCTCGAAATTCTCAGGGACTTTAGGTGAAATTGCGATTGAAATTATTTGAAAAATTGAGAGGAAAATACTAAAGTACCTTTATAGACAGAGTATGGCCATTTCTGTTCCGGTTTTTCATTGGTCGCGAGCGAAAAGGCTGACACAATGCTCTTATGGCCGTAAATAAACAAAGAAGATGGCTGTTATCAGCAAGCAAGATTGAGGTTATGCACATCTTACATCCTCCTGTGATAAAGGTGAAAGGCGATTTAACAATAGTTTTCGTGTTTTTTTCGTGTGTTATTCGTAGGTATGCTAGTTTAAATTTTTACTGTCGTATAATTGAAATTTTTGTGAAATTTAGCTTCTTATCGATGTTACGGTGAGTCGCCATTTTGTTTGTTTATTTACGGCCCTAAGAGCATCATGAAGCCTAAAAACTCGTTGACCAATCAAAAAGCGGAACAGTTTTCCTGTAGTAAAAAGATACGAATGGCCATACTCTGTCTATAAAGGTACTCTAGAAAATACTCATAAGTTTATCAGGAAATTCGTGTTTTATGAATGGAAATTTGGCAACGCAGAAGGTTCATACGGCGTTTTTCCTCAGCGCGGTAGTATATAGTCTCTACCACTAATTATCGCGGAAGAGATCAGCTCCCCCGACACAAACGTGGGTCTTTGCGGTTTCGGAAATTGTCCATGCCTGTCCCGTAGCAAACCACCCAAAAACTTCATCTTACCCCCCGTAAAAAACAGACGCACCACTCCACCGGGACTCAAGGAGCTCGTGGCTGAATCCATCTCGAGGCTCATGAGATAATCGACTTGTTCCCCTTCGACGGGAACGAAGGGCGGGGAGTGAAAACTGAGCTCGTTTCCATGATTCTGTTTTGCCTTGCCGAGGAAGAACGCCGTATGAACATTCGAGAAAAGCCAAATTGCCCTCGATATAACATGTATTTTTGATAACATTGATGCATATTTGGATTGTATTTTGCAAAAAGGAACCACTAGCATTGCAATGATGCTAAGATTGTGCAACTTCATCTTTTGCAATAAAATTGCGGAAATCGTGAAAAACTATGAAATTTAGATGGTAATTTTTGTCTTAAATTTACAGTTTTTAGCGAGTAAAATAGAAACTATTAATGGATAACCGGGTTTTTCCTCCAAGACAAAAGAAGTTGCACAATCTTAGCAACATTGCAATGCTAGTGGCTCCTTTTTGCAAAATGCAATCCATTTTTTCTTGGAATTTTCAGATATTTTAGATTGAATTGCGCACAAAGTTGGCTGAAATTTTTGGAAAATAAGATTCACGATTTTTCAAGTAATTTTGGTTTTACACTGAAAAAAAAATTATCGGCGTTTTTACCAAGGTCCGTTGGTACCTTTACCATCTCACTTTTTTTACCAATTAATGGTAATTTTACCAAGACAGACTGGTAAGCTTACCTAAAAACCGGTATTTTTACTGTTTTTTTCAGGTAAGAATACCACTTTTATTGGCAATCAATTCCCGGTAACTTTGCCATTTTATCTCGGTAATTCTACCGCAGTCGATAAAAAATATTGGCGTTTTTACCGAGGTCCAGTAAAATTACCGAGAAAGTTCAATAATTTTACCGAGATTTCTCGGTAAAATTACCAATTCCATAAATGGTAATCTTACCAAGAAAAAACTGGGATCAAATAGAACCCTGAATTCTTGGTAATTTTACCCTTTTCTTAGTAAATACACCGAGATTTTTTTTCAGTGTAATATTCACGATTTTTCAAGTAATTTTGGTTTTAATCGGAGGAAACTTTGCAACGTCTGAATGCTCATACGGCGTTCTTCCATAGCAGGTCAGTGTTCATGTTCGAATGCGCGGGAATGGCGGCTCGCTTTATTGATTTCGTGGTTTGGCCACGGCTTGTCACGTTGAACGCCCATGACGGGTTTCACCGATCCAAATCGGATTCGGAGGTCGGTTAACAGGTGCTGTAAAGTGGCTAACAGGTGGGACTTTTTTCTTGGAGAACGTGGCGATCTAGAGCAAAAATGTATAGTTAAAAAGTGAAATTTCTTGAATTTTTAAGTAAAAATTTGCCCGACATGCACGGAAAAAATGAAATTGCTGATGTAACCATTTTGTAGTTAAAACAAGTATCGGACATATTTCAATGTAGATGTTACACTAGAGAAATGGTAATCTCACCACCCCCCTGGTTAAATTAGCTGCACTGGAAAAAAAACACATTGGATCTAGAGTCCAGACTCTTGTAAACTTTGACAAGAAAAAATACTCTTGATTCAATCGGATTTTGCTTAAATCAAAACGAAATCCGCTGAAATTAAAGGCTTAATTATCCGGCTTTGCTCTTGATTTAAGCTAGATTCTGATTGAATCAAGAGTACTTTTTCTTATCGATGTTTTCAAGAGTCTGGACTCTAGATCCAATGTGTTTTTTTTCCAGTGTTTCCACTATTGTGAAACGTTCATTTGAAACACGTCGGGCATATTCTTTAACAATTTAAATATTATATGTGATTCAGGAATCCATTTTTTCCCGTGTTTTGCATGAGATTTTGATGAAAAAACTTGCTTTGTAGTGGTTAATTTCAAGTTCCATCCGATGATCAAACTGACTGACTCATCTTTTGCCGTAGGGACGATCTCATTCTTCATCCCTCTCGGTTGCGGGTCATTGAGTCACCGGACCATAAAAACACAAGTGAAATTCGATAGGGAATTATTGGACGAGATACTCCCAAGATTTTCCTTCCCCCTCTACCCCACCCTTTTCCTTTTCTTCTTCTTACTTTCGTTTTTTTCATGTCAATGTTTTACTATGGGATTATCCCTGACTCTACGCTGCTCAATTACAGATCTTGAAAAAAAAATATTGATTACAGCATATCGTGAGTCTTTTCTGCCGTAATAGCGAGGAGAGCCGTATCGTATCTCTCAAATTTTCGAAATCGAGTTTCCCTCAAGATTCGTCCAATCCTTTTTCTAGATGAAATCACCGAAACAGCCAAAATAGCAAATTCGTCTAATTTTTATGACAACGATACACATGCATTACAGGACTTTAAGTGCCGTAAGTTGCATTATTCCGCTAGAGAGCCAAGAAGAGCGGCACTTTTGATGTCAGTGTCTGACCTGGACTGGAAAAAAAACACATCGGATCTAGAGTTCAGACTCTTGAAAACATTGACAAGAAAAAATACTCTTGATTCAATCGGATTTTTGTTTGAATCAAAACAAAATCCGCTTAAATTAAGAGGCTTGGTTCTTGATTCAAGCAAAAATCCGATTGAATCAAGAGTATTTTTTCTTGTCGATGTTTTAAGAGCCTGGACTCTAGATCTAATGTTTTTTTTTTTTTTTTTTTTCAGTGTGAATTGATGTTTGGTGTGTGTCCGAAACGCAACCGCGAAAGCATGCAAAAGATAGCACTTACGGCTGTCTTGCCTAACAATAGCCTGGCATGAAAATTTAAAATACCCGTCTAAAGAAGTTGAAATAAAATTCGTCGATTTTTAATCATCCAAACGATTTCCAAGAGTTTTTCGGTTGATTGGCAGCAATTTGACGAAGGACGGATGCCTCTTTCGATAAATTCTCCGCTCAAACGCTACAAAGCCCATTTTCTCAGAACTTAATTTTTGCACTTACAGCTCCCCTCGCTACCACGTCAGTATACAGGGTGATTCAGGGTTAAACGGCGGAACGGCCAAACTATATTCTATGGGTCAAATGAGACTTATTCGTTGTATAAAGTTTTTTTCCAAAAGTGCCCTCAGTCGGATCTACGGCCCCTCCCCCCCAAAAGTTCGGAAACTAATTGTTTTTCCTAAATTTTGGCGACGGTTGTGAACCAAATCTCATGAAAATTTGTAGCCCCCTGTACTTTTACGCCCTGAATTCATAAATGCTCTAAAAAAAATATCGAAATCGAAATTTAAAGAGGGGGTTTGGGGTAGAGTATTTTTATAGGAAGAGTATGGACAAATCGATCTATGTAGTTCATAGGGCCCAAGAGGGCGACAACGTGAAAAAGCAAAATCATTAGAAAAGTGCCGCTGCTAACCTATGCACTTGAAAAATGAATAATACGACCGACAGCGCATTGTAAACAAGCTTTTTAAAGGATTAAAACTTTGCAACTAAGAACATTTATGCGAAATCGAAGTTTTACACGTTCTCATTACAATTTTTGATCTGTTATGAAACGACGGGTTGTAAACATTATGAAAATTAGTACCACTGTATAAATCGAGTTCATATGTTGGCAGCCCTTATGGGCCCCAAGAAATACATGACCCGATCAAATCTAACCTTCAAATTTTCGAATTGTCCTTACTCTCCCTATAAAGGTACTCCAGTTTGGGGGTGTTTCGGCTCCTACAGTCCGGCCGTTTAACCCTTGATCACCCTGTAGATACTGTAGTACAAACTGTTTTCAAACGAGTCGCTTGGAACGATGAAGCGGGTGGTATTTCGGCGGCTATCATGCAACGCGGTCGAACGGGACGGTTGAGTAACTTCGGCTCGCGGAGCAATTATACGGGAGGAATTATAAATTGGGAGCCCGTAAATCTTTATTTGCTTAAATATTTCAAAACTTTTTCAATTACGTCGCCACCCATCAGTCGCTCCATTATCCTCCCAAGGAATATGTGCGCACAGGCTCCAGCGTGCTTTATTGCGTGCCTCGAACAAATCCGAACAGAAAAAATAACGAAAACAAAAAAGCGGAGGAGCTAACGGACAGAAAAAAAGGCGAAAATAGAGACTCGAGTGAAAAATAAACCAATGACCATAGCTACATTGTTGCCATTCTAGCAGGACGGCATTGAAAAATATTTCACTGGAAAAAAAAACACATTGGATCTAGAGTCCAGACTCTTGAAAATATTGACAAAGAAAATACGCTCTTGATTCAATCAGATTTTTGCTTAACTCAAAAGGAAATACGCTCAAATTAAGAGTCTTGGTTCTTGATTTAAGCTTAAATCTGATTGAATCAAGAGTATTTTTTCTTGTCGAGATTTTTAAGAGTCTGAACTCTAGATCCAATGTGTTTTATTTTCCAGTGTTGGTTTTGAGAGAATCTTCGGACAAAAAGATCTCTTCAGGGAAAGATTTTGGACCACAGAATATACTTCATTATCAAAATTTCACGTTTAATACGTCATTAATATCAGCAAATTTGCAAACTCCAAAGTAATTTCTTATGTAAAACCAGTAGTGTTTAAATGTTACATTAGTATCGGAAACTCAAATTCTGTACCCATGAAAAAACCAATCAGACTATATTTTTAAATGAGGGATCAGAACATCAGGCTCGCCTATAAAAACACTTATGTAAATCGGGAAACTAATTGTATATACGTTGTTTCTAAACTGAGCCAGAAATTGTGGTTCCCAATTGCAAAATGTAGTCCAATCAGCGAGTGCGTCCGATCAGCTTCCCAAATCAGCTCAGTATCAGAAACAAACTTATCATTTGAACGAATTCAACTATTGTTAAATTCGAAAAATAATTTCGTTAATTTTATAGAATGAATATGACTGGACTACATTTCGCAATTAGGAACTAAAATTTCTGGCTCGTCTGTAAAAACACGTGTGATTGCATTGGGAATATTGGAGGGTCCGCTCTGCTATCATCCCTGAAGTGTAAAAAATATTTTTGGAAGTTAACGCTTTGATTCGCCAATGATGACTGTTGATCAAAAAGTTGAGCGATTGGTTTAGAAATCCTAACTTAATTTGCAAGAACTCGCTTAAGCGCTGACTCCACTCGTCAAAATGACATCAAAATGGAAGCTCAAAGTGAATCGATTTCAACGATAAGTGGCTCAAAGTCGGGACTTGATGCGATTGATGAGTGTTGCGACTCAAAATAGAGCGGCGTGACTCTTTATTGATCAACAGTCGCGAACAGATCGTATTTATCGATTCACTTTGAGCTTCCATTTTAACGTTATTTTGACGAGTGGACACAGGGCTTTAGTGGAACGCTCAACCCGAAATTCATCAGTCATCAGTGGGCGAATTTTATTTGTTGTTTTTCGCTCACAAGTCACTCATCAATCATCATTACGAGGAAATGAGCGTTGAACTCCGAATTTAACCTTTGCTTCATTCTAATACCTTGCTCAGATTATTAGTGCGGGGTCTAAAAAATATAATTTCTCCGTTCAGCGGGCTGATTGTATAAATTTATAGACAAAGCTATGGACAAAGAAAACAAAAGGGATATGAAGGCATCCTATTGGTGGAAGCAGGTGATTGCAATGGACAGAGGAAGTAGGCAATAGACATACTAACAGCAACCCACAAGAGACCCATTAGTTAAAAAAAAAAAAAAAAAAAAAAAAGAGACCCATTAGTTGGTCCATCATTCACCTCCTTAGTCTATAAGAACCACCCGAATTAACCAATAAGATCGCCCCATATTCTATCTTGCTAAGGAAGAACGCCGTATGAACATTCGAGAGTTGCCAAACTTCCTTCGATAAAATGTTTACTTTGTAGGGAAGTTATGAATATTTTCCTTTAAAATTTTCAGGGGCTTTCGGTGAAATTGCGAACAAAATTATCTGAAAAATTGCGAGGAAAATACTCATGAGTTTACCAGGAGATTCGGTTATATCAAAGGAAATGTGGCAACGCCTGAAGGTTTCATACGGTTTTTTTTCCTTAGCACGGCAGTATTAATTTGGTCCTTTTTGTCTATCGCTTTTTCTATCAATTTCAACATTCAGCCCGCCGCGCCGCACTGAAAAAAAAAATATCGGTGTATTTACTAAGAAAAGGATAAAATTACCAAGAATTCAGGGTTCTATTTGATCCCAGTTTTTTCTTGCTAAAATAACCATTTATGGAATTGGTAATTTTACCGAGAAATCTCGGTAAAATTATTGACTCTCTTGGTAATTTTACTGGACCCCGGTAAAAACGCCAATATTTTTTTATCGACTGTGGTAGAATTATCGAGATAAAATGGCAAAGTTACCGGGAATTGATTACCAATAAAAGTGCTTTTCTTACCTGAGAAAAACAGTAAAAATACCGGTTTTCAGGTAAGCTTACCAGTCTGTCTTGGTAAAATTACCGATAATTGGTAAAAAAAAGTGAGATGGTAAAGGTACCAACGGACCTTGGTAAAAAAGCCGAGAATTTTTTTTTCAGTGCGGATGGTGAAAATCTGTCAACGGCGAAAATTCGAAACGATAATTTCTAGGTTACACAAGCACGGCTCTCTTGGCCGGAGCATATTTTGCCCCCTCCCCTCCCCTCGCCCACCGCTCACCACCCCGGCGGGCGGACGGAAAGTTCCCCTAAATAGATAGTATAAATTATCGCGGGAAACTTTTGATTAAACGATAATCCATTTCGGTTAATTTCAAAGTTTTAACCGGGAGCGGAGACAGGGCGTATAAAAGAAAATGAGAAAACTCGAGCCGGGGTGGGCCGCGGAGGGGCGGGGTGGAGTGGGGTAGATTACGAGTCCATTTAGGAGCGCCATTTCGTAAGAGCCCGCCGCGGATTGGCCCATCGATCGAGGACTCATCCCTTATCCGCCCACCCCCGCGAGGGGCGGCGGGAGGGGGGAGCTCGGTCCTTAGGGGATGTTTGTGGAAATTAGCCGCGCGCCCGACTCGCCGAGTGAAGCGAGATTTTTCCGCGCTAAGCGGTCCACCTATTTACTCTCTTAAAACATCTTTCGCCCCCCTCCCCGCCACCCCGGGCCCGGCGCACACTGTCTTTCGTGAACGTGGAATTGAGCCAATAGTCAAGCGGGTCTCAGTGCTCCCATTTTATCATTTCCGGAATCAATTCCGTTTCCAAAAGTTCCGGGTAAAAGTTCTGAGAAAAGTTCCGAGAAAAGTCCCGATCCCCTCCCTCAAAAAAAAAAAAAAAAAAAAAAAAATTCGAGGGAAAATTCCGAGATACGCCTGGATTTAGTTCCGAAGATAATCAGATTCGATCAAAAATTCATCCTAATTGACATAGTAATCAGTTAACTAACACAAAACCCCTAAAGTCCGAGAACTGTATGTAAATAGCTGGAAATTTCGGAATATTCCGGGAACTTCGGAGATTCAAAAGTTCCGAGTAAAGTTCTGATCCCCCCCCCCCCTCAAAAAAAAAAAAAAAAAAAAAAAATTCGGGGGAAAATTCCGAGATACGCTTGGATTTAGTTCCGAAGGTGATAAAATTCGATCAAAAATTCATCCAAATTTATATAATAATCAGTTAATTGATACAAAACTCCTATAGCCCGAGATAATTATGTAAATAGCTGGAAGTTCTGAAAAATTGCAAAAGTTCTGAAATTCGGAATCGAATTCGATTCCGGCAAATGGCAGCACCGCATTTAGTGGGAAATTTTAATGCGGAGGTATGTATATTGTATATCTTAAGTCCTAAGCTTCGTACAATTTGACGATTTGAAATTTGGATTTGATGCATATTTCGTCGGCGACAAACTAAGGTTTACAAACTCACCAACGCGTCGAATATAGTAAAAATCAATGAAGCTGAATCAAAATCGCACCGAAATACATCATTTCTATCATTTTCCCGCAAATCTGGCGCGTTTGAAATTTCTCCGAGTCTTAGGAATTTTTTAAAGGCGGGATTTGGCTCGAAGAATACGCAATAAAACACCACTTAAACTATTCAAAAAACACAAGTTTTAGTGACGTATTTTGCTGCACACGCGATTGGGCCTATGGTCAGGTTCATTTCAGCTACAAACTTGTTTTTACCAGATTTCGAAGTCGAGTTCCCCAGTGTGCGGGGAGCCGGTGGTGCGGTCCCGCCTCTGCGCCTTATTCTCCTCACGACGCAACCCGCCACATTCCGCCCGACGCGACGCGGCAATCGCCCCCCTCGCCGCGCCCCTCGCGGCGTTTAATTTAACTTCCTCGCTCGAGGCTCAAGGCTCTTATCGCCTTTTACCGGCTCCCGTTGAAACGCTATCCACCCCGATTAGCTTGCCACGCCTTCGCTTTTATTAGCTGCGCCCGCAAGAGCCCCACAAATGCATTTTAATTTCGCTTGTGTTTTAAACAGCTTATGCCAGCAAGAATGTTGCAGTTATCACAAAAAATGTTGGTCATACTCGGTCAAATTTACTCTAAATTTTTTTAATTCAATTTCAACATCAGCCGGTCAGCGGGTTGATTATTGCAATTATTGATAGACAAAACGATAGACAAGGAAGACGTAGGGAGCATGGAGCGATCCCATTGGTTCCGGCGCGTTCGAAATTCCTCCGAATCTTTGGACTTTTCGAAGGCCAAAACTCTCAAATGTTCATACTGCGTTCTTCCTTAGCATGAACAGTGTACCTATAACTTTTGAAATAACTCCTGACAACTGATTACAATGATGTGTTTTCAAATACTTGCAAGAAAAATAAAAATATCATGAGAAAAATCTGCTGGTTCCGACCATTTTAAGGTAGATGCGTGACAACCTCAATAATTGCCAAACTGAGTTTTTTATTTTGCACGTTGTAATTCTTGCAATGGCAAATCATTTTGATCCCTTGCTATGGTCCAGCTCATGCCACCAATTTTGCTTAGCACATTCAAACTTCAATTGTTTACAGACAAACATCATTGTAAATACCCGACTGAATTCAGTCAAACTGTTAATTGATTAATATTGAACCGTTTACCTTAATTAGCCTACATCGTACGTGACTGACGGGTGTTATGCAACTGATTCATAAGCGTGTAAATGTTTTGATGCGCTAAAGCGTAGACTCAGCAATTTTTTCATTCACCTTTATTTATCGCCATTACCTTTATCAAGCGTTCAAAAGGTCATACACGCGGACTACCATCCGTTGTGATGATTCTAACTTTGTATATTTTCATCAATTTCTCACTGAAGAAAAACAAGCATTGATCTTAGATTCGGAGTTAGGTCTGTACCCGTCAAAATATTCTGTTTTCAGAGCGAACTTGCGATCACTTTGCAATCCATCAAACCGAACTTTTGATTCATCAAACTGAGCTTCCCACTCGACAAATTGAACAGTTTTTTCAATAAACTAAAAATGTCGAATTTAATCAAACCGAAAAATAGATTCGGTCATTCGAATCAAAAGTTCAATTTTACGGACAATGTAGAAATGTAGTTGAATCGATACTAAGCTCTACAGTGAACTTCGAGATGCATGCTCGAACTTTTTTCTTCCTTTTCTTTCAGCGGACATCAGCGGCAAATTATTACACTTTTGAAATAAAAACTAAGCCCACAAGTAATTGATTCATTACGAACTGAAAATTCTAAAATTAAAAACTGCTCTAGGCTGCCCGGGAAACTATGAGACCTAGTCGAACTGTCAGACAGCAAAACCCACCGAAAACGCTTGACCTCTGGACTCTAGTATTGTTGTGGAGAACGTAAAGTGTTAAAAAAAATCCGCAGGCAGTGAATACCACTATTACGACACCTGTGTGCAATGTTGCCTAATGCACAGATTGAAGGCGAATCGCTGTGACTTATTTACTTAATTTGCGGATATCCTTGTGTCTCCATGTATAATTCGATTTACCGTTTGACAAGAACGAATATGGGTATTTAATCAACTATCAATCAACTCTTTCGGTTTTTAAATCAAAATTACGAACAACAAAGTACGTTCCTAATGTTTTTCCCATCAAAGTTAGTTGATAAATCCAATGGTGCAAAACACGGGCATTATTGGTGGCATTCTTTGACCATTAAAGCGGGAATCATTATTTGAGTGCAAATGGTCATGAATCATCGAACTTAAAAAATGGGTAGCCACTATTCCAATTTTTGTGTCATGACACTACGATAAACTTTTTCCTGGCTCTTAGTGCTCATAACATTTTTCAACTTTATACTCTGACCGAAATAATTTTGAATCTTGAACTTTAAAAACAAAAATATGCCTAAATATTGAGACATGACAGAATAAAACTGGAAACAAGACTGAAAAAGATTAACATTTTAAAAACTGTAACTGAGCAGGACGTTTCGAGCTGTCGCAGGGCTGAGCCGTCCTTTTTTTCACTTCAAATATCCCTGAAAGGATAATCACACGCTTACAGTCATAAAGTTTTATCCCCCTCAGTCCCTAATCAAGCCAGCCTCAGGTAACTGTTGTTTGAGACCATCGAATTCGGGTCGCCTGGCCGGGAATCGAACCCGGGACCTCCTGATCACAGAGCTCCTGCCTCTTTAGTGTTCTTGAAATTTTAGCCTTGTTTAATTTTGATATAAAATGAGGGAGCTTTTCCGCACAAGATGTCACGTAATTAACATTTTTTTTTAAAAAAAAAAAATAAACTCACGATGAAATTCATTGGTATCAACAGACGCGTTTCGAGCTATGGTGCGACATAAGTCGGTGTATGTGTCGCACTGCAGTGGCGTGGCGTGCTTTGCGATATATCGATTGATACTCCACTCAAACCCATGAAAAAAGATCGATTATCAGGGTGTTCGCTGCGAACACCCTGATAATCGATTCTTTACCATAGCTTCAAATGGCGAGATATCGTTAGTAATCGATCATTCACGCCACGTCACTGGTCGCACTGATGATGAGCCGTATCTCGAAACGCATCTGCCGATACCAAAGAATTTTGTCGCTAGTGAGTTAATTTTTTCAAACATTTTGATTGCTTACTTTTGTCCTTAGTTTTCATTCTACGGTGCTTTTCTTGAGGTGGTATGGCAAACTAGCAACGAACGGAGGAGACATGAGTGAAATTTAATGATAACAAATAAAGAGAGGAAGAAAAAAAAATGAAATGTAAATGTTTTATCTCATTAACGCGCTAATTCAAGTGACCCGGTATCATTGTTGCAGTTTCTAGATAACGCAAAGCCGTAATTAGTGCACCGACTATTAATAATGATCACTCCATTAGAGCAGCTTTCTCCGGCGCCTTGTCTCTTACGTCACCCAGGCTAGTTTTGATTTGTTTAGCTTAGGCAGCTTGCACTGGAATTTTAAGTTGAAGTCACGCCGAGAGATCTATAACATTTTGGGTCTTTTAAGACCTCATCAATATGCATGGTCATAATAGATCACACTCGTCCATGAATAACAAAATGGAGAAAAAACACAATATTGACCTCATGCGTCTCAGAATTACATATCGACGGTGTAAGTCGGCAATCACATAACTCGTTTGCGGTGTCTGAAAACCTCCGCCTCTATGTTATTTTTTAAAAGGAGAACACATTGATATCATTCCTTGAAGTTTTTGCAAAATTTTCTTCGCACAGAGAAGAAAAATCACGGCAATTTTAAAGAATTGCCGTTGAGTAGTTTGCCGTTTATAAAATAAAGTATGACAGGAAGTCTGCGACGTCGCAAATCGAGTTATGTGTTTGCCGACTTACACCGTCGATATCCATGGCTATTGTCGGAAATGTGCATATCTCCTTTCTCACTTTTCAAAACCCCAAGTATATTAGATTTTTGTGAAACAAAACTAAGGAGAATATATTTATTTGAAATTTTCAGCGAATCGTTTTAAAGGATAGGTAAAGAAAATTCACAGAAAATTTTAAAAAAAGTTAGTGGGTTTTTTTTCTACAAAATAAAACTTTTGTAGAGATGCTTGTCGTTACAATAAAGTTACGTTTCTTTCACTGTCGCTAATTGATTTCACTGTTTCCTCTACATCCGTTTTAAACGATGAAAAGTGTACATCATCGATTGATATATGTACAGTGGAAATTGATTAAACAAGTCGTGCTGTTTCATCTATTCGTTATTGAGTATGTGCGGGAAATCATGAGCAAGAGAAATTTCCGAGTACAGCAAACTGTTACCCCTTTTATTGCATCTCCTAACAGGACTTAAATACTTGCAATCCGTTAACTTGGTCGAGCGTTTCTCACGTATTCAGAGCAAGAAAGGAAAGAAAGTAATTCATAGTCATTTCATGCCAAAAAAAGATCCAAAGGCAATAATAACTGATGACTTCATACAGGGTGCTCCAGCTAAGTGGTATACCAAACTTCGAGGATTTTTTTCCATTCGGACAGAAAAAAACCGATGGACATGAGGTCCTAGAACGCGAATTTTTCCCCTGATAAACCTAATAAGTCTACACGGTTTTTGAAAAATCGAAATACTTCCAAATGTATTGAATCCCAGACTTGCATGTGACTGTCAAATGAATCGGGGACGTGCGAAAACCGCTAATGTCCATTTCTCCAGTCTTAAGTTTTTTTGAGTTCATGATCCTTTTCGGAATTGGTTACAACCACGAAAGTGGCTTTAAAACTTGTCTTCGGGTTTCTTTAATCCCAGAACGAGTCTTTTCATCACTTTTATGGTTGTATCAACTCTTTAGAAGTATTATGAAATCGAGAAAACTTGAGACTGTAAAAATGGACATTACCGGTTTTCGCACGTCCCGATTCAAATGTAAAAGGGATCCTTTTTCACAGGGGCAAAATTTTCAGTAGTCAAGAAGAATTATACAAATTTCTGTTGCGGCTTTTTAATCATAAATTCCTGCTATTCCTAGGTGGAAATTTTCTTAGTGCATACTTGACCGTCACGGGAGAGGGATTTCCAGACCAGCTAACTGCATTTTACCCGTAAGGTGTATATTTATTTGGCTGTACAACAAGGTGCAGAAGTGGTGCTGGGTCCACACCATTTCGCGGGAAAAAAAAACCAAGAAATTCCAAACATTAAGATTAGAGTCAAAATAATTTTTTTTTTTTTTTTTAACGAAACTGAGGGGGGGAGAGTGTTTAGCTCAGGCAGATTGCATTAATTTTTGGGATTTCTTGGCTTTGTTTTCCAGCGAAATGGTGTGGACCCAGTCCACACCATTTTTCCACCCTGTTACATACAGTTCGGGCCTTTTCTTAGTGTTTTTTTTTTTTTTTTTTTTTTTTTTTTTTTCCATTCGGCTATACATTTCGCCTGAAACAGACACATTAGTTCACTGAAAAAAAATTCTCAGCGTTTTTACCAACGTCCGTTGGTACCTTTACCATTTCACTTTTTTTTTTACCAATTATTGGAAAAAATTGGGATCAATTAGAATCCTGAATTCTTAGTAATTTTACCCTTTTCTTAGTAAATACACCGAGATTTTTTTTTCAGTGCAGTTCGGGCAACTTCTTAGTGTTTTTTTTTTTTTTTTTTTTTTTTTTTTTTTTTTTTTTTTTTTAATTTTTTTTTCATTCGGCTATACATTTCGCGCGAAACAGACACATTAGTTGGGACACCCCGTATCCTCGAATGAAGAGATGCGAACCCGCGACAAAAAATGTCCCGTCTGTGAAACGCGTGTGGACCGACCGCCTCATTAGCATACCGGCGAGAAATCACAGATACTCGGAAACTATTTTCTCACGATCGATTTGAATACTACTTAGTGGATGACTCAATCAGCCCGGGCATTCTTTTCCAATTTGCGAAGCAGTCTGAAGGGGGGGGGGGGGGGGGGGTTTAGAGGGGGCAGTCCTTGTTTACACGTCGCTCGATGAGTACATGACAATGCGCAGTCTAACTCGATGGGAGGGTCCCTGCTGCGGCCGCGGCAATTATTTAATGACCATGATTGATTACACCGGGGTCTGGCAGAGGGGGCTCTTATCAGCGGCTATTATCAGCGTCGCGTCGCGGGCTGAGATGATTGTGAGAGTCAGCCGAGCTGCGCTGCGGCCGGTTTGACCCAGGATTTTGGGGGTATGGGGGTGGTTGAAACTTAGACCCTTGCATGACCCTCAAGGATTTCGGACCTTTCAAATCCTTTGGTAGACCTATTTTCAAATCCTTACAGATTTACTTTTTTTTTAAAAAAAAAGAAAGAAAAAAAAAATTGATTTGATCCAAGATTTGAATTGATTTGAAAGATTTGATCCAACCGTTTTGAATCTTTAAGCTCAAATATGAGACGCCTAAAAAGAAGGAAATTTAAAATATAAAATTGCAAAAATGCGTCCCAAAATTCTGTAAAAAAGCTGTATTAAAAAAAGGCAAATAGGCTCTTTAATCTTTTAAGGTCGAACGATTAAATTCCAAACTTGCTTCACATTTGAAGTCAAATTTATCACACGGAAACCATTTTTTCTAAGTTTCACTCTGCTACGAGGTATTTCTACGCCAGTGCAGTGACAGATCGGTAAAAATCTCAATTCCCTATTTTTTGGTGCTTGTGCCTTTTCGAAGATGACCGAGACAGTTATAGCATATGAGGAAAATACGTTCCAAGTTGGCAAGAGGGCTGAGAGTGTGTCAAATCTGGTGTTTATCGATGACAATCAATTTATCATGGCATTATCCTCTTTCCTCTTGTTTTTTACTCGATGACCGAGGCTGCCTCTGCCGTGCTGAGGAAAAACGTCGCATGAACATTCGAGCGTTGCCAAATTTCCTCCGATAAAATGTTAATTTTCGATGAGAATTATGAATAATTCCTCTTGAAAATATCCGGTAATTTAGATCTGATTGCGAATAAAATTCTCTGAAAATTTGGGCGAAAAATACCCTCGGATTTCGCTGAAATTTTGTTTTTTATCATAGGCAATTTGACAACGTCTGAGGGTTCATACGGCGTTCTTCCTCGGCATAGCAGGGCTGGACCCTGGATCCGCGTGTCTGCATCTGCTCATGAGTGGAAGAGACACAATTTGTCGACTGTGATCGACGATGCTCGAGATTTACACGGCGCAACGATGCGACTTGGACTTTTTCGTGGGAAATCTCCCGTAATTATGATTCATTCCGGTGTTTCTGTTTCATCCGTCTTGGACCGATCCCTCTCCGCTGCTGTCAGAGCGGGGACAATATTTTTCCGACACCTCGCACTAGAGTACCTGTATAGGGAGAGTACCAACAGATCTGAAACTCCGAAAGTCCATCAGGCCTTCACCGATGCCTCCGCGAATAAAGTTAGGGCCCAAAAGGGCAGCCAACCTATGAATTTCAATTACCCAGAGCGATTTACTGATACTATAGTTACGAACCGTCCCTTATTAAGCACGTGTTTGACTCAGTTTTTGCATAAATTTACCCAATTTCGCGGAAGAACGCTCATTTCTGTACATTCTTGGCCATCTTGGTTAGAATTGGAATCTGCAGACTGGCAGTGAAATTTTGTGCGTTAAAAGTTGGTTAGAAGGGTGGCTGCACTTTTGGGCCTTAAGCCCTCCATGAACCGATCGGTCGGTACTCTCCCTATACAGGTACTCTACCTCGCACTGGGGTCCTGACCAAGTCCGACCAAGCAGTACTGCCGTGATAGCGATGAGAGCCGTAAGTGCAAAATTTTCAAAATCGAGTTTTCTTCAAAATTCGTCTAAAATCTTTTAGATGAAATTACTGAGACAGCTAAAACAGCAAAATTCATCCTAATTTAATGAAAACGAGACGTATGAAAAAGCCGTAGGTGCACAAAAAATGACATAGTTTTTTTCAAGACAGCACGAGAGGTGCACGAGAGCCAATGAAAACAGTGCTTTCAAGAGGTATGCCGCCCTCATCTGCTGATTTCTAATCTAAAAATGTGTTTGTTGTGTGTCAAGCACGGAACCACAAAAGCACACAGAAGATAGCACTTCCGGCCGTCTTGCCAAATACTAACCTAACATGAAACTGAATTTTACCTTTTTTATGTACTTTAAAATAAATTCGATCGAGTTTCAATCCCCCAAATGATTTCTTAGAGTCTATCGAATGTTTGGTTGCGATTTGACAAAGAACGGAGGCTTCTTTTGATAAAATGTTCCACTCAGAAGCTTCTGGGCCCATTTTCTCAAAACTTAATTTTTGCACTTACGGCTCTCTTCGCTAGCACGGCAGAGTAGTGGCGTGTGCCGTACAACCCGAATATTTAATCATTAATAGCTCCTAAAATTTGTTTGCCGGAATAAGGGTACATAACACAATGGCATTTTTCGCGGTCTTCAGGAACACGTGTTTACATTGCCGTTTAAAAGGTTGTAACTATTTCAAACTCTAATGTATTCTACTTCGGAATTTACCATAGGTTGCGCGATTTTATAGCTTGCGTTTCTGTTTAAACAAAGTAACCTTTCAAACGCAATTTACTGAAAACTAGGTTTTTGCCCATGCCGCCTTTTTCCGGCGATGTATTCAATGGTGTTTGAATCTGTTGGAAAATTCCTCTGAATTTTATCGGCAGCACGAAGAAGATTCGGTGAAATTTTTGGACAGCTTCGTTGAGCAATTTCTCTATAAAAAAATAAAATGGCGGCGGAAATTTTGAAACGTCGCATGGCGCGTGTAATACTTTGGCCGGAAGGTGACGATATAAGCAGTGGCGTGGCGTGCTTTTCGATATATCGATTGTTATTCCATTTAAACCTATGGAAAAAGATCGATTATTAAGGTGTTCTCAGCGAACACCTTAATAATCGATTCTTTACCATAGGTTTAAATGGCATAACAATCGATACATCGCAATTCACGCTACGCCACTGGATATAAGGAGCCATCGGAGGAGGAAAATAAATGGACATTTCAAGAGAACCCATCCAATATGACAACGCTGTGGCTGGTTGTAAGAAATAATACCCAATTATTACTGATTGTGTCACCTATGAATGATCCATCTCACCTCACACCGTGAGTTCACAAGGTCCGCTTCGAGGAGTGTTGCCATTTTGTCCAATTTACATTTCTATTTAGTTAACTTCCAGTGGAATTCCTGCGAAAGCGAAGTCTATGCGTCACCAGCCTAGCCCCAGCTGGAAGAAGATTGCCGTGTCCAAAATTGCCCCTAATTTAGTGAAGAGCTCTCAAAGTTGAGTTTGTAACGGTGATACAAAATGGAATTTTTGAAGGGTCTATATGAGGGTCTTGGAGGACATAAGTGCAGTTTTTGAAAAATTGGGGTACTAATAATTTCAAGAAAACCCAGTCTTAATGCAAGCTCTGTGAAAAATTCGCTTCACAAATTCCCATTTTTGAGTATCGAAAAGTCGTAATTTCAAGCGTTCAAACATGTAATTTTCGAAATAGTAAAAACCTGTAATTAGGCACCTTGTCCTCTACGCCCCTCATATACACAATCAAAGTATTTATGCAGGATTAGCCTGGATGTATGGACACGGCTACGCACAAGAAAAAGGATGATAGATTCAACCATCTCGATATCTGATTTTATGAACTGACAGAAGTAGGAATCAATTCAATCAGAGATACAAGGACGAAAGATTCAGAAAGACTCTTCTGCGGAATCGATGTGTTACATTTTGAAAATAGATTTTTGCGATCAGAATAAGACAAATTTTAAAATAAGTTTTATCGGAAATTGTTTTATTACGCCTTGGAGCCCGTCAAAGTTCCATACGAAACTAAAGCGTGTACCTAAGTGTGTTTTTTCAAGTGTCCAATGGTAATGAAAAGAAAGGCGGTATACTACGTATACGCGCCAATTGGTCTGCGGATATGATACATGCGTATTTTTCATTTTTCTGGGTTTCAAAAGTCTGTGCATCGTGGAAAAGCAGGAGACAAGATCTTCCCAAATAAAAAAAATTGCTGTAAATTTTAATACAAAGATCTTGCACGCCGCTGTCCATACGAAAGCATGTAGACCTTTGAAACGACGAAAAATTAAAACTAATCGAGCAACTACCCCTCGGACTTAAATTTTGCTAGGATTGCCCGCTTCGGAAAATAATCATAGCCAAATTCCGGGAAAAATCCACAACTTTGACCGATTTTGTGCCAAAAATATGTGTCGGAGGGACTTTTATGAGTCCAATTAATATTGTTTTGACCTTAAAATAGATTATTTTAGATAGGGTGTATTAACTTTCAAGAAACTCTGTATAAAAGACCCGATTTGGCATCACCGTGCCAGAAAAACTAGATGCTTGCGTATGAACAAGCTTTTATTGGTGGTGTTTCTCGACTCCTCATTAACGAACCAATCACATGCATGGATGCCTTATGAAAGCGTGTGAGCGTGTGGTCGGGATCGGAGAATTCTTCGTGCCAATTCAAGCAGGTGTTTGATTAATAACCATGTTTTCAGCATCAATACACGATTCCAATGAAAATCAAAATCAGTTACTTTCTTCAGGTATGTAGAGCGGAAAGGGATATCTGGGTGACATGTTTAGGTTTCTCTTTTTCAAACACTTCTCGAACCGATGTCAACGCAGAAACAATTTCAAATCAAAATTGGATAGTGTTACGCAAGCTAACCGTATCGCATCAGACATTTTTTTTTGAGTTGAAGAGTTAATCGTTCAGAGGAAAAACGTGGGTCAAATTTAGTCGCATGAGCAATTTTGGATAGTTCTATACAGAAAGCTTAGCACATAAGACAAATTCAATTCAGGGACTTGATGGACAAGGCGCATAAAAGCAGTTTTTGCGATTTCCGGAAATACATGTTTGAAGTTTAGAGATCATGGATCCTTATGGTCTAAAGAAACTTCAAGCTGACTTTTTGATGCTGAAAAATTGGAATTTGGGCGCAAATTTTTCACAGAATATGAATGAAGAATAGCTTTACTCGAAATCATTAATATCTCAATTTTTTCAAAAATTTCTTCTCCTCCAAGTCCCCCCAAAAAATCGGTCAATTTTAATGATCCAAACGATTTTCTAGGAGTCTCTCGGATGATTAGTGGCAATTTGACAAAGAACGGAGGCTTCTTTCAAAGAAATTTCTGCTCCGAAGTCACTGAGCCCGTTTTCTCAAAACTTCATTTTTGCACTTACTGCTCTCTTCGCTATCACGGCAGCGCAGTGGCGTACACACAATGAGTGAAGTATGCATGCAGTCTTGCAGGCGCTAACATTGCCATGATTGTAATTAATATATTAACATCGGTCAATTTTTAATCATCCAAACGATTTTCTAGGAGTCTTTCGGATGATTAGTGGCAATTTGACAAAGAACGGAGGCTTCTTTCAATGAAATTTCTGCTTCGAAGACACTAAGCCCGTTTTCTCAAAACTTCATTTTTGCACTTACTGCTCTTTTAGCTAACTTGCCCGCTCTGCCGCTCACAGAGAAAACGCCGTAGCTCCTCTCAAATTGTTTTCCTTTTTTTCAGCACGCACTGCTCTGTCACAAGAAAATTCAATTGCCACAAGGCCTCAATTTTTCATTTTTAGTTCCTGATGGTGTGGCAGAGTTGTACTGAAAAATTGAGGGTCGAATATGTGTTAGCTTCTTGCAAAACAGCATTTCGTCAGACAAAAATTGGAAAAATGTTGAATGGAGTTACACTGGAAAAAAAACACATTGGATCTAGAGTCCAGCCTCTTAAAAACATCGACAAGAAAAAATACTCTTGATTCAATCAGATTTAAGCTTAAATCAAGAACCCAGCATCTTAATTTGAGCGGATTTCCTTTTGATTTAAGCTTAAATCTGATTGAATCAAGAGTCATTTTTCTTGTCATGTTTTCAAGAGTCTCTAGCCCTGCTAAAAATGGTGAATACGAATGATTAGAAAACCATAGTCATATGAATAGAATTTCAACTCATATGAATAGAATTTCAACTTAAACGAATAGAATTCAACTTATATGGGCAGAATGAGCTTGTTCAGCAATTCGTAATTCTTGCATTTTTGGAAACTAGAGAATGCACAGAGTTCACAGGAATTTTCCCCGATTTTTTTGAGCAATATTAACCCACGAAATACGAGTCCAAAAGTCCGTATTTTGGGCTCCCATTTAAACGCGCGCCGCTTGGCCCATCTCAAAATGGCGCCCATTTTCTCCGTCCGGCGGTGGCCACACTTTTGACCCGGCGTGCCGGCGGGTACCTCTGCATGCCTCTGCCGTGTGTGGGTCGTATAAACAAACGAAGATTGATAACACAAATGATCCGAGCAACTCGAAATCTCTTAATATTAAATAATTTAAATTCATTTTCGACTTCAACCAAGCACTTGCAATAATATTCATCGTATTTTACAACCAGGAGCCACGGGCTATCGGCTCATTTTAAGGTGCATTCTGAAAATCAGTGTTACAAGTCCAGTGTCCAAACCCAGACTTTCTTCCTTTTCTTTTTTTTGACCATTCTCTTTTCATTTTCGCCTCAAATCAAATGTTTTGCAGTTTCTTTGTCTTGAGTATGTGGTCCTGAATTCATTCAAGAGTTAGAAGTTCACCATTTATTTAGTACTAGCAACCAACCCGTGCTTCGCACGGTGATAAACCGTCATTAATGAAATTACACCATGTTATAACAATAACTTTTGTATTAATATATTTTACTATACCTATTATGCCCATATTTATATTTTTTAATATAATTATTCAGAAGCTACAAAATATTTTTACATATGGGGGCTGTTGTTGTACCCATCAGCAAAAACAAAAAACATGTTTGCGAGTATCAATTTTGTAAATATGGTAGTAATTTATAGACCCAGCAGTCTTGAAATTAAAAAATAAATACCTGCTGTAAGAAGATGTATTTATTAATTTTTGATAATTTTATCTATAATGATTATCCGAAAAATAATTTCGGACTTTTAAATGTAAAGTGCTAGTATTGTGATGCCTTGCATTTCAAAAAAGAGGAGGTGAACGGCCATTTTAACAGATGTTGTCATAATGGTCTTCTCAGACTTGCCGAGCCTGGAATCAAAGACCAACTTTGAGACCTCTTCTCCAAACCCATTTTCATGACCAACATTTTGAGGTACATCAGTTGTATGGCTTCTGCATCTCTGTCTGCTTCCAAAGCCCATATAATTTTGAACCAAATCTTCTGCTATCGAATACGAAAAATCATGGAGAATTTAAGTTTTATGTTGACCAGCTTCTCGAAAGAAAAATAAAATTTCAAAGGAAGTCTGCAACGTTGCAAATGGAAAAACGTCGTCTCTCATTTTGCCCAAAAATATGTATGTATAAAATTGAAGGCATTATGACTGGCCCCTCTCAACTTATATTCGTATGTAACGATAAAAAATGGGACGCGTTTGCTACGGCGCCTTAATACAACTATACAACCTCGACGGATGTCCGTATTGCGTACAGAAAATTGAAGGCATTTTGACCCCCTGCTCATACTACCTGTAGTTGATTCGATCGACAAACGCGTTGGTCGGTGGTGACGGGGACTTGATGCATTTTTTCCTACTTGATGGATTTCCGTATCGCACCGACTGAAGAGCGAAACCACGTATCTCCATTGCGGTGTTTCAAAATTTCCGTCCTTAATTCATCTCTTCCATGAGAAACAATCCATATTTACGACTTTAAATTTTGAACCAAATCTTCTGCTATCGAATACGAAAAATCACGGAAAATTTAAGTTTTATGTTGACCAGCTTCTCGAAAGATGAGAAATACAATTTCAAAGGAAGTCTGCAACGTCGCAAATGGAGAAACGTCGTCTCTCATTTTGCCCAAAAATATGTATGTATAAAATTGAAGGCATTATGACTGGCCCCTCTCAACTTATATTCGTATGTAACGATAGACAATGGGACGCGTTTGCTACGGCGCCTTGATACAACTACACAACCTCGACGGATGTCCGTATTGCGTTCAAAAATTGAAGGCGTTTTGACCCCCTGCTCATACTACCTGTAGTTGATTCGATCGACAAACGCGTTGGTCGGCGGTGACGGGGACTTGATGCATTTTTTTAAACTTGATGGATGTCCGTATCGCACCGACTGAAGTGCGAGACCACGTATCTCCATTGCGGTGTTTCAAAATTTCCGTCTTTAATTCATCTCTTCCATGAGAAACAATCCATATTTACGACTTTAAATTTTGAACCAAATCTTCAGCTAATAAATTAAGAGCAAATGACAATGTGGGAGACCACGCTTTAGCAATTCAATTACATAAACATGTGCAACAACTCTACCCAGAACATTTTCTTTTAATACATCTCTTAGTAATTGATCCAATTTGCAATGAAAAACTCGTGAAACTAAATCTGGACGATCTGCAGCAGTTTCTTTTGGCGCTAAAGCAACGGTTATTTCCGACCATTTCGGGTTACACGTCATTGTCAAAAAAATGTCTGGTCTGCCATACACGCGGACAATTGCCATGGCATCTTGATATCTTTGAATAAGATTACGGGGGCTGCCTTCAAAAGAAGATGGTAAAACTACAATTCTTCCAACATTCATATTATCGAGTCGTGCTTTATTCAGAACAAAATCTTGCAACCCAGCATACTGTTCAACTCTGAGTTCGGACTGATGCTCTCTAATATAATGAAGCCTCTCACCTTCGACACGAACATATAAATCTACAATATATTGTTGAAATAATTTCTTTGATTGGTGAATATGGGAAATTGTTGTTCTAATGGCAAGCCTGTAACACGCGAATTGTAGCATGGTTACATGTTTGTGATTTGGCTGCTTGCGTGGTCCATTATGCTCCATTTTAGGATCCCAGCCTGGTTCGCCATGAGGATATAGAGCAAAGGATAAATCATTGGATCACAATGAGGACTTAATACAGATATTTGGTTGGCAGAAGATTTTGTTCAAAATTATATGAGTTTTGGAAGCAGACAGAGATGCAAAAGCCATACAACTGTTGTACCTCAAAATGTTAGTCATGAAGATGGGTTTGGAGAACAGGTCGCGAAGTTGGTCATTGATTCCAGGCTCGGCAAGTCTGAGAAGACCATTATGACAACATCTGTTAAAATAGCCGTTCACCTCCTCTTTTTTGAAATGCAAGGCATCACAATACTGGCACTTCACATTTAAAAGTCCGAAATTATTTTCCGGATAATCAATTTCGATAAAATTATCAGTGCTCTGCCGAAATGGATTGAGGTTTTTCCCTGTTCACCCCTACGTCGTACATTATCCATCTCACTGAGATAGCCGTCATGTCGCACTTTGCGTCGCGCGGATAAATTGCGAGAAACATTGCCACGCTTCGCCGGACGCCCACGTTTTCGACTCCGATCCATTCCCAATATTAACGAATACGCACACTTTACTAAAAATTCCGGATTCTTCATACACGACAAATATTAACAAAATTCAAAAGACGATGCGCACTGTACGAAAAAATCGGAATTCTTCATAAACGACGAATATCCATGACGACGAACGCCTCGGGCAGCCGAGTCATCAGCTGACCGAGAACGAACAGCACGGGGAAAACGAAAAACCGCGCATCTCCCAGCGGGACGAACGGGATAAGCGATCTTTCGGAGGGCGCGAGGGGCGCGGGGCCCGACGCGCGATCCCCGCATTTTTCCCGACCCCGCGGGACCGGGACGGTCCCGCCGGCACCTCCGACGCCCGTATGTGCACGACGGTCGCGGCGCAATTTCGAAACAGAAATCGGGCTTACGGAATTATATATTAGGAGGATTACAGATTTCGTGATTGCGGCAACACTGCTCCAGTTCGGAATCTCCAAAATTAGACAGAAAAAACAGCTGATCGAGACTAGTTAGATTATAGCCTTTTGACCTCTCAAGCTTTACCGATATGATCTCATGTAGTTCGAGGTTTCTTTGGCCCAAACCAAGTGATTACACATCTGATGTGTGTCTTATGGCTCTTCAAATTCGCAGTTTAGAACTAAATCAGAAACTACAGTTACTTAATCCAGTTCTGCTCTCTTGTTCAATGTTTGTCATAAGTGTTTGTTCGTGTCTGTTCTTTATAAGTGACCACTGTAGTGCATATACACAGTTATGCTATCGGTACAGGTATTATTTCTTGTTTTCTACAGTCAGGACTTTCTCTTAAGCGCAATAATTTACCAAAGAAATTCACCTAGTTGCGTAAATAATTTGGTGTATAGATATTCTGTTAATGTCTCCTTGCGGTGATGCAAAGTTTCTGAGATCTGTCATAAGTGGATTTTGCATTTAGACGGTCACTCTTGTCTGATAAAATTACTGCTCTAGCAGCTTCAAATTTATACTTTGATCTCTGATTCATCACTAAATGACACTCGTGCGGTGTCATTTATCTTTAATCAGTTCAAAGCTATTTCGACAATGAATCATCAAAGGTCCGATCGAAGAAGGAATTTTCTGGTGAGTGCTGTGGCTGAACCGACATCACAACTCTACTATTGAAAGCATGAACCAAGACATGATCATTCGTCTGGAAGTGGAAATATTTTGCAACTCATCAGCAGGTCGATTATTGAAGGCTTAGAGCAACCCGACAAGACATCAATTTCCGATATATTGCATGAATAAGATAGGGCTATGTTTTTTCATGTCGGGCTGACATAGTTTTCAATAATCGGGCAGCTGGTAGTTTAACAGGTAAGATTTGTAAAGTCACTTAGGTATTACAAGTTACATTCGCATCTCTTGTGGAATAGTTTATGTAATTATGCTTACCTTTGTGGAGATTAATTGATAACAAAGCGAGCATATCAATACCATAGCCTAACTAGAAAACCACTTACGTAGATTCACAAAGTTTCAGACTTTCTGTTTCTCTTCGATTATAAAATCATGCAACGAAATGTTACAAATATCATCCCCAGATAACCTCAACCATGTTCCTGACTTTATCTTATGGGAGGATGTAATTCTATGTCTTTTCAAAATCCTTCCATTCGTCTGTACCTGAGAAATTCAGTAAACCAGCCGACTTTCGGACTTTTAACAAGAATCGTCGGCAACTTTACCATTGAAATGATTCTTAGGTGTTTTTGAACAAAGAGATTTTATTAAAATTTTTGTTGGACAGGTTTGATTCACCTTGAATTCTTGAATAGAGAGAAAAAAAACATTTTCTTCACTATAGAAAGAAATGAAACTGACCAAGCTGTAGGTAGGTAAGTAGTTTTTGATTACTTCATTCCATGAAATATGATGAGCCTTATTGCTGCAGGAAACACAATATATAGCAGGAATCCTCAAATAAATTTTATGTCTTGTACAATGTCTGTTGATACTTAAGTATATGATGATACCTATGAAGTACAAAATTTCTGAAAAGACACCGGGAATACCAGCAGAGTCATCTCAAAATTTTCTCTCAGGAACAAAACTAAAAATTGTGGAAGTTTCCTAAGAATGCTCTCAAGACAAATTTACGTATTATTCATAGATGAAGTGTAGCCTGCTACATATCATGTCGTATTCCTCTTCAAATGTACATGCAGGTGAGTAGATTTTGAAATTTTGAGCGCACAATTTGCATATGAAAGAAGCGAGCACTACCATGATTTCCACTTACCATTACCACTTCCTGATAAATTTATATAAGTGGATGCTTTTGAAAGTTGAGTTGAGATGTCGGTTCAGCCACAGCACTCACCAGAAAATTCCTTCTTCGATCGGACCTTTGATGATTCATTGTCGAAATAGCTTTGAACTGATTAAAGATAAATGACACCGCACGAGTGTCATTTAGTGATGAATCAGAGATCAAAGTATAAATTTGAAGCTGCTAGAGCAGTAATTTTATCAGACAAGAGTGACCGTCTAAATGCAAAATCCACTTATGACAGATCTCAGAAACTTTGCATCACCGCAAGGAGACATTAACAGAATATCTATACACCAAATTATTTACGCAACTAGGTGAATTTCTTTGGTAAATTATTGCGCTTAAGAGAAAGTCCTGACTGTAGAAAACAAGAAATAATACCTGTACCGATAGCATAACTGTGTATATGCACTACAGTGGTCACTTATAAAGAACAGACACGAACAAACACTTATGACAAACATTGAACAAGAGAGCAGAACTGGATTAAGTAACTGTAGTTTCTGATTTAGTTCTAAACTGCGAATTTGAAGAGCCATAAGACACACATCAGATGTGTAATCACTTGGTTTGGGCCAAAGAAACCTCGAACTACATGAGATCATATCGGTAAAGCTTGAGAGGTCAAAAGGCTATAATACTAAATAAATGGTGAACTTCTAACTCTTGAATGAATTCAGGACCACATACTCAAGACAAAGAAACTGCAAAACATTTGATTTGAGGCGAAAATGAAAAGAGAATGGTCAAAAAAAAGAAAAGGAAGAAAGTCTGGGTTTGGACACTGGACTTGTAACACTGATTTTCAGAATGCACCTTAAAATGAGCCGATAGCCCGTGGCTCCTGGTTGTAAAATACGATGAATATTATTGCCAAGTGCTTGGTTGAAGTCGAAAATGAATTTAAATTATTTAATATTAAGAGATTTCGAGTTGCTCGGATCATTTGTGTTATCAATCTTCGTTTGTTTATACGAGAATACCACACACGGCAGAGGCATGCAGAGGTACCCGCCGGCACGCCGGGTCAAAAGTGTGGCCACCGCCGGACGGAGAAAATGGGCGCCATTTTGAGATGGGCCAAGCGGCGCGCGTTTAAATGGGAGCCCAAAATACGGACTTTTGGACTCGTATTTCGTGGGTTAATATTGCTCAAAAAAATCGGGGAAAATTCCTGTGAACTCTGTGCACTCTCTAGTTTCCAAAAATGCAAGAATTACGAATTGCTGAACAAGCTCATTTCTCTATTCACTTTTCGCCGACTCATATGACTAGAGATTCCAACTCACATGAGTTCAGCGTTGAATCTACCGTGTCCGATATCTCAGAAACTAGTCACCGCATCAAAAAAATTATGAGAACAAAATGTTCTTATTTTTCAAATTTACTTGTCATGTCGGTGTCTCCTGGTCAAAAACACCACTTCTGAAAAATGAAAAAAATTGAATTCATGTGAGTTGAACTTTTCTACTCTTATGAGTAGAATATTCTAGTGATATGAGTAGGATTTCTACTCATATAAGTAGGAAATTCTACTCATGTGAGTCGGCGAATTCTGAATAGCCTACTCATCATTTTTAGCAGGCGGATCCAATGTTTTTTTTTTTCCAGGGTACGGCGTTTTTACTTTGGACGGCAGAGCTCTATCCGTCTCTGACTTTATGAAAAGAATAGGTTTTGATTTTATAGCAGTGTCAAAAATAAAAACAAAATCCGAAACGTATCGAAACGTTTACCTATTGCCTCGGCCTGTCGAACTTTATAAGAGCCCGAGCGAGTGTATATGGCTCCTCGGCGCTGGGAGCTAAATCATAGGAGTTGAGTTAGAATGAGGTGGGGGTGGCGTTGTAAAGGAGGGGCTATAAAATAAGGTGCGGGTAAAAAACGAGCGGGGATAAAAGGAACCGAGCCCTTGGGTACCGTTAAGTATCGCCGGCGAAAATATAAGCGCCGTAACTGGATATCCCGGAGGCGGATTTCCCGGGAATCGCCGCTTTTCACGCCACCGATCTTCGGAAAAAACGACGTATGGATCCTTAAACCTTGCCGAATTTCTCCTGATGAAACATGGAGTATTTGGGAAATTTTCATCTGCAATTTATTTTGGTACAAACCTGAAAACGGCAGGGGCGGATCCAGCATAGTATTCAGGGGGGGGGGGGCGAATTTTGAGGCACGTGACTGGGGATTCGGGCCCTCCCCCGGAAAATGTTGAGAATTTAAACACTTGCTGATGGAATTTTAGCCTATTTTTAACCTTGGAAGTTCCTAATATTAAGTCGGATATTTTTATAAGTATCCCCACTTTTTTCCGTCAATTTGATGGTAAAACACAAGAGACAAAATTTAAACCTTTTCCCCTTCTTTTCCTTCTTTTTCTTCTCTTTTTTCCTTTCCCTTTTTTCTCCCTTTTTCCCTTTCTTTCCCTTTCTCTTTTTTTTGGCTCCAGGAGGGGGGGGGATCCCGCCATCGCCCCCCCCCCTGGATCCGCCCCTGGAAAATGGTGAGATGTACGTGGAACACGAGGATAGTTCATTATTATTTTTTATATTCATAATTGAAGAAAATTTTGCAATCGAACCGATTAGTTTCCAAATCACGCATGCGCCAAAATTGCGAATGCAAGAAAAACAAGAAGAACCTTTGCATTAGCTTTCTTGACAATCTTCGAATTCCAAAAAATGTACCTATGTTCTTTTAGAAGGATATTTTGAAATCAGACATATGATTGATTATACCAGAGACAAAAGAAAAAACAACCGATATACCAGTAAAATAGAGATTAGCACGCTTACGTGATTTGGAAAATAATCGGTTCAATCAGGAACTAACATTTCTGGCTCAATCGCAGAAACACTTAACAACAGAAGAAAACATTTTAGAAAACTAAACAGAATTTTAATTATTTGTAAGTTGGGCAACTTTTGAGGCATGACATTGAAGACCACTTTTTTTTTAAGGAAACAGCTATAGTGCTCCTATTCCATGTCCGCCAAATGTTCCGGGATTCGGAACTTTTTTGTTCCCATTTCTCCCTCTCCATGACCGTCAACAGTTCCGGATTTCTTTTTAGATTCTTTCAAAAGTACCAGAAAAGTCCCGGAAAATGCAAAAGATTTTGAACATTTCGGGAATTTCAGGAGCTCCGGGAAAAATTCAGGAAAATCTGAAAAGTTCCAAAATTCGGTAATAATTCCGGAAAATGGGAGCACCGGAAGGAAACTTGGCAAAATTCGAATGTTCATACGGCGTTTTTCTTTTTCATGGGAACATTGGGGGTGATTCGGATTCCGCCGAGTTC
This sequence comes from Bemisia tabaci, assembly GCF_918797505.1. Lineage (NCBI taxonomy): Eukaryota > Metazoa > Arthropoda > Insecta > Hemiptera > Aleyrodidae > Bemisia > Bemisia tabaci. The sequence goes on along the minus strand of NC_092801.1, from coordinate 11,859,997 downwards.
CTAAATTCAGCAGTCCGAGGGGATCGGAGACACCGATTTAATATCAGGTTTCCGCGCCATCGTTGTCGATTTTTTTAAGAGCTCGCCTACTCCGCATGATCGGATGCGGGGATTCGGGGCGGACGGGCAACGGTGCTCATCCGATGGATTCGGGAAACGGGTAATCGAATCTGCCGCCGCTTATTTTATGAGAGGCGCGGAAACGCGGAATTGAAAAGGCATTTGGATTGAATTGAGAAGTTATTGCGTCTATGAGGATTTTCTATCTGGCTCCTCGTTTTCGGGCAACCATCCAGATGCGCGAATTCGATGACTTGAAAATAGAATCGCTCACCTCCCATCATGCATGTAAAAGTTGCGCAATCAGGACTTAACTTAAGTGGTTTAATAAGTTTGTTGGTACATTGGGGAAAAAAAAAAAAAAAAACACATTGGATCTAGAGTCCAGACTCTTGAAAACATTGATAAGAAAAAATACTCTTGATTCAATCGGATTTTTGCTTGAATCAAAACGAAATCCGCTTAAATTAAGAGGCTTGGTTCTTGATTTAACTAGATTCTGATTGAATCAAGAATACTTTTTCTTGTCGATATTTTTAAGAGTCTGGACTCTAGATCCAATGTTTTTTTTTTTTCCCCAGTGTATGCCATTGTGCTTGATTATACAGGGTGCCCCAGGATTAAGTACGAACATTGAATGAGTCGATTCTTTGGGCCAAAAGAGACGTTTTTGGGGTATAACTTTCTTTTCCCCAAAAACGCTTTCCCTGGGGCAACGACCCCCAAAGTTGAGGAAAAAAATCGTCTTTTTAACACTATGACAATGTTTATCAATCAATTTTAATGGAAATTAGTAACTGGGGGTAGTTTTTAGCGCTCTTTTCATTTTTGACCTCCAAATAAGGGAAAACTCATTTTGAGAGGGGGAGTTCAGGGGGCTATCGAACCTAAAAGTGGCCAAAATTAATGTTTCTATCGAGCTTAAAGTCTCTGAGACTGAAATTAAAAGAATTATACTTATATTATCAAGTGTCAGGTCTATTTAACCCTTGATCGGTAGACTAGGATTGAGCGTTTTGAGTATACGGACTAAGTGTATTAGCTAATATTTTAGCACAAGTTCGCAATATAATCAGCATTTTATCGGTAGTAGTATTGATTTAGTAACTTTATGGACATCATTGTGGAACAGTCCAGATTGGAATAAAAAGAACATTTTTTTTCAAAAATAACTAGGAAAGCAAGGAGCTGCATTTCTTCTCCTTTTTTGTACAGCCGATGTTGAATCAAACTTTGCCTTTCATGAAAAAAAGTTCACGTAAAGTTTTTTACGTCAAAACGTGACATTCTTTTTTTTTTTTTTTTTTTTTTTTTTTTGCAGTTTCAGAAGCGTTAGGCTTTTGGAACTTTGCTTCTATCGCTTTAAAATGCCTCATACGCTTCAGATAAAACACAATCAGCTGCATGAAAATGCAACCCTCTTCCACGCACGCAAGCTGTCTTGCTAAGGAAAAACGCCGCACGAACATTCGAGAGTTGCCAATTTTCCCCGGGTAAAAAATGTATTTTTGAGGAAAATTATGCGTATTTTTCCTCGACATTTTCAGACCTTTTAGGGAAAAGTGCGAACAAAATGGTCTGGGAAAAATGAAAAAACAACAATCGAAATTTTCCCGCAGTAAATTCGGTTTTTATTGACGGAAATATGGCAACGTCTGAAGGTTCATACGGCGTTCTTCCTTAGCACGGCAGTAAGGAACACCGATGAAAATATCTGCGCTCACCAGTCATCGGCTAGATCAGTGGCGTGGCGTGCTTTGCGATCTATCGATTGATACGCCAATCAAACCTGTGAAAAAAATCGAAAGGGTGTTCGCAGCGGACACATTAGTAATCGATTCTTTACCATATCTTCAAATGGCGAGATATCGATAATCGATCATTTACGCCACGCCACTGAGCTAGATGCGCCTCCATCAAAACGTCGTCCCTCCGAGGGCGTATCTCAACATCTGCGTGAGCCCTATTCTCCATATAATTCCATCCTTTCCAGAGCTCACGCGGAAATAGGGGTACGCCCTTACTGCCGTGCTAAGGAAAAACACCGTACGAACCTTCAGGCGTTGCCAAATTTCCTCCGATAAAACCAATATTTTTGACGACATTCATGCACCTTTTTCTATGAAATTTTAAGATATTTTAGATTAATTTGCGCACACAATTGTCTGAAATTTTTGGAAAAAAATATTCACAATTTTCCTGGTAAAGTCGGTTTTTATCGAAGGAAACTTGGCAACGACTGAAGGCTCATACGGCGTTCTTCCGGCACGGCAGGATGGGGGTGGTACGCACTTACTATACATCGGAGGAGCGACAAAAATTACGAGCGGAGAGGGTGGTCGCCAGCGTCTGTTTACTCCAAGTTCTCTCCAGACAACTTAACGGGACATATTCCCGCAAGCGTGCCGCCATCCCCCCCTCAAAAAAAAAGAGAGCACACACCCGGAATGGGAAACCACAAGCGGTGAATCAAAACATCCGAAAGCAGAAGCATTTTAACCGAGAAATTTTTATTATTACGTGGAGTGATCGGGGTTAAGTTCCCCGCGGCGCACAATGAGCTATTCGACCCTAAAATCCGGCTAACACTGAAGGAGAACCCAAAAACGTGGTTCTTTCTTGTCTTCTATAGGAGAACATGTTCAGCGTTCATGTCCACCCTGCGGGCTGATTGTTGAAATTGATGGACAAAGCTATAGACAAAGAGGACCAAAAGGATATGGAGGGATCCTATGGGTGTATGCGGGTGGTTGCAATGGACACTGGAGGTATAGGTAATAGGCTAACTGGATTACATTTTGCAATAAGGAACCACTATCTCTGGCTCTTTTATAAAAGCACGTATCTGCACAGGGAAACCAATGACGTAAATGTTCTTTCTAAAATGAGGCAAAAAAGGTGGTTCCTTATTGCAAAATGCAGTCCAACTAACGGCAACCCACGAGAGACCCTTCAGTTAGTCCATTATTTTCTCCCTTAGTCTATAAGAACCTCAAACAGTGGGATCGCTCCTTATGTCTTCTTTATCTATTACTTTTGTCTATCAATTCCAATAATCAGCTCAATGGAATGGTCTAGGAGGCGAAATTCCAAGTGGATTGCATTTTGCAAAAAGGAACCACTAGCATTGAAATGTTGCTAAGATTGTGCAACTTCTATTGTCTTGAAGGAAAAACCCGATTACCCCTTAATAGTTTCTATTTTACTCGCTAAAAACTGTAAATTTAAGACAAAAATTACCATCTAAATTCCATAGTTTTTCACAATTTCCGCAATTTTATTGCAGAGGATGAAGTTGCACAATCTTAGCATCATTGCAATGCCAGTGGTTCCTTTTTGCAAAATGCAATCCAAGTGGTATTGCCGAGCTGTATTGTTCGCGCAATATTGAGGAAACATCGAGGCGGCAGTACCTGGAGCACACTGGCGTGGCGTGCTTTGCGATATATGGATTTCTCTGCCATTTAAACATGAGGGAAAGGATCGATAAACAGGGTGTTCGCAGCGAACACCTTAATAATCGATTCTTTACCATGGGTTTAAATGGCAGAGCAATCGATACATCGCAATTCACGCCACGCCACTGCTACTACCTATATGAAGAGAGTACGGACACGACGAAATATGGCGCTCTTAGGGCCCAAAGGGGCAGCCTTTCTGGCTGGTTCTTACATAGACTAAGGAGAAAATGATGGACTAACCGTGGGTCTCTTGTCGATTGCCACTAATTAGTCCATTACTTACCTCCTTTGTACATTGCAACCGCCCGCTTTCACCAATAGGATCGTTCTATTTTCCCTATGTCTTCTTTGTCGATCGCTTTTCCTATCGATTTCAACAATCAGCCCGCCGAACACCGACATTTTTGAGTTAGGTATAAACCGAAGTTTTCTGTCACAAAAACCGCATTTTGGTAAGTTTAACTGAGGGGCTTGGAGGGCAAGGCGCATGAGTGCAGTTTTTTGCTATTTCGAGTAATACGTATTTGAAGTTTCGAAATTACATGACTCCTTATGGCAGAGAGAAAGTTTGAACTGACATTTTGATGCTTGAAAATTACCATCTGGGTGCGAATTTTTCACAGAATACGCGTTAAAAGTAAGACTAGTTTTACTTGAAATCACTAATATCTCAATTTTCTCATGAATTGCACTTATGCGCCTAAGCTCCTCAACTGAAATTTGGTCTCTGTGACCGGAAAATTCGATTACCGAAACCGGGATAGTTCGATTTTTTACTATGAGCCAAGCTTTCTTCCCTGCACTGGAAAAAAAAAAAAATTGGTCATATGTACTGAACGTTCGGTGTTCCATATCATCCCAACTATTTAGTTCGTCGAACTGAACTTTCGGTTAGTGTAACCGACCGTTCGGCATATAAGACCAAACTTTGTTCGTCAGGCCACTTTACCGCACAATTCGGTTACTCAAACCGAAACTTCGATTACGCGAACCGGAAGTTCAGTTTGACGAACCGGAAGTTCAGTTTGACGAATTGAAAGTTTAGTTTGACGACCCGAAAGTTCAGATTGACCCTTCCCCCCATAGTCAACACCTCATTTATCTATTACGATTATTAAGTTAATTGCATTTTAGTATTATCATTTAACTTATTAATGAGATACGAAAGTTCGAGCTTTTTCAATTAGTCACAAAGATATCGGTGTTGAACAAAAGTTCCGAAAGTTCAGTTTGACGAATCAAAAGTTCAGTTTGACGAACTGAAAGATCAGTTTGACGAACTGAAAGATCAGTTTGACGAATCAAAAGTTCAGTTTGACGAACCGAGAGTTCAGTTAAACGAACCGAAATAGTTGGGATCATATGGAACACCGAACTACCTACGACCGGACTTTTTTTCTCAGGGTGTGAATAGTTTTTGTTTGTTCCGAGATTCGAATCCTTCCGTGTGCGGCGCGCAGGGGTGCGAACATAACGAAGTCTGTCCTCGCTTCGCCACCGCCGTGTTTTTCGGTATCGAATTACAGGGTTTATTCGCGCTCCGCCCATAAACATGCCAATAGGGAATCGGAAACAAATTTCCAGCAAAGTGGTTTTCCGCCCCGCGTCGCATCCCTCCCCCCGGCATCCCCCTCCCCCTCTGGGCGGCGGCGGCGTCGGCGGAACGTGTGCGCCCCGTAATGTCCCGGCATAAACATTCAATTTAATTTTTGATCCTTATTTTCTCCGGTTTTATTTTATATCCAGCTCATTTCCTCGCTTTCTTCTAAGCTGCAATTTACCCCGCTCCCCGCCTGTCCCGCTCTCTGGTTGCCGAACTCCTGTGTCGCATTTTCGCCGAAAGAGAAAGACTTTCACATGCGACGCGACGTGCGTGTATCACGGGATAGAAAGGGACTTCGTCGGGCGGATTGTTAAAATTGAGAGACAAAGCGATAGACAAAGAAGACATAGGGAAAACGGAGCGATTCGATTGGTTGAAATGATTGGTTCATATAGATTGAAGGATGAAATGATAGACTAATCATAGGGTCTCTCGTGGGTTGCCGTTAGTTTGTCTATTACCGATCTCCTTTGTCAATTGCAACCACCCTTTTCCACCAAGAGGATCCCTCCATAAACCTTTTCTTCTTCTCTGTCCATCGCTTTGTCTATCAATTTCAACAATCGGCCCTTAGCTCAGTTTACTTCTATAGATTGATCGACTACAGTAGGTATTTTCTACCCAAGGCTTCCTATTGCATTGAATGAAGCAAAAAGATCATATATTTTGTGGGGTGTTTCGGGAAAATACATCTGTGTAGTGACTTTAAACTTCTATCATATTGTTACATGGAGACGCGTGAGGAATTGAAAAACTGAGAAAATGGGAAAGAAGAAGATATAATGAAGAATAAAAAGAGTATGGAAGAGAGTAAAAATTAGAAGAAAAAGAATAAGGAGAGAAAATCTTAGAAAAACAAATTTCTTTTTTACCTTTTCTTTTCCATCTCTTTACTTAAATTATTTCTTCTTTTTTCTCCTCGCTTTCCTCTTCTTCCTCTTCTTCCTTTCCTTCTCCTCCTTTTTCTACTTCTACTTCTGCCTTGCTCCGCGGCTTTTCATAAGCACCCTCACATATTAGGAGATCCGAGTCTATTAGATAGAGGTTCAATATTGGTTTGGTTCACATAGGATTGGTTCATATAGATTGAAGGATGAAATGATAGACCAACCATAGGGTCTCTCGTGGGTTGCTGTTGGTTAGACTATTATCTACGTTCTTTGTCCATTGTAACCACCCCGCGTACACCAACAGGATCCCACCACCCCCCCCCCCCCATGTCCATTCTGTCTTCGTTATCTACGGTTTTGTCCATCAATTTCAACAATTAGCCCGCTGAAAAGGAATTATTCATCCAGTGTGGAAACAAAATTCTATGCAAATAAAGATTACTTTCAGTTAAAAGAAATTTAAATTTGTCATACATATGAAGTTAAATGTGTTAAAACTCATTTATTTTCAGAGATAAAAACTTGCCTCTACATAAAAAAACGTCTTGAAGAGTGAATGTATTTTTTTTTATTTTATGTTTTCAATCATCTCATTGTGTTACGTTAAATCCAGGAAGCTCTTTTTCAACAATTTTTGCAGTATGAGGATTTCTCACTTTGTGAATTCCCCGAAATGTTGCAACGTTACCCCATCTGCCAACCTAACACCCCCTTATGGTCAAGTATTTTTACTGAGCCCACTCAATACCTTCCTCGATTATCACCGTTGTCACATCGCAGTCAAGATGGTTCGTGGACCCAATTTCGATTCAACAAAATTACTCTTAGAGTCATCAAAAAAACCTTTTGAGGCGTTTCCGATGTTATTGTGACCCTTAGCAAAATTGGAGGGTTGAAATTTGAGCTTTTGAATAGAGCCCCGTCCAGAGTCAGTGTTTACCCGAAAAGTAATCTCGTCTATCGGCGTGAATATCAAGTTTCACCCTTTGTTCGCCATATAAACTTCGTCAAGTTGGCTGCAGGTGCTTAGTCACAAAGCCATTAAACGACAGAAAAAAAAAAAAAAAAACTTCGTCAGCTTTTATAGTTCAGCGATTATATCCAATTCCTCCGTCAGCAATATACGTTAAAGTCTGAATTGGATAAGCATGAAATTCAGATGATATTACATCGAAATCATGTTTAAGTGACAACTGGACTGTCTCATGCAATTCGGAACCACAATTTCTGGATAATCCATAAAAGCACCTATGTGCATAAGGGAAACGAATACACTTGATGTACATATATTGATCTAGAAATTGTAGTTCCTACCTGTATAATGTGGTCCGATTGACCACTAGACCGCAATGACGTGTATACTTTGCGATGGACCGAGTAATGTGTCATTTAAACCTATGAAATAGGATCGAACATGAGGAAGCTTATCGATAATAACGCAACACCCCTAACAGTAATCGATTCTTTGTCATTGCTTAAAATGGGTAAATTTTGCCAGCCAACGATCTCGCCACTACAGACCGTGTAAATTGGACTACATTTTGCAATTAGGAACTAAAATTTCTGGTTCGTCTGTAAAAACACTTAGGTGCATAGGGAAAATAATGGTACGCACGTTGTTTATTAAATGAGTCAGAAATTTTAGTTCTGAATCACAAAATGCAGGCCAGTCAAAACTCCATAAAATAGTAAGAAATTATTGACATTGTTCGTCAACATTTGAAGTCCCCGCAATTTCATCCTATGGATCCAATTCGCACGCCAATTCTGCACCTATTGCTTCATCTGAGATGATTTTTTCTAATGTGGGAAATTATATAAATATAGAATTAAAAGTGAGAGAATTCACCGTCGAGTGCCTTCCCCTGGTAGCATTTACCTTTTAACACATGTATTTTTGCAGGATAGACAATTATATGGACGTATTTCTATCAAACGGAACTATGTGCATTAAGATATGAGCCCTGAGACCCATAAGAATACATGCGTAACAAGTCTCACGTCATGATGCACATAGTCCCGTTTGATAGAAATACGTCCATATCATACCTACTTCAATAATTGTTCTCTTTATAACCTTGGAAAAGGTATCCTATCCTTCAGTATACTTAGAAGTTTCCACATAGACACGAAATATATCGAATTTCTGACATACTGAAAAAAAAAAAATCTCCGGCTATGGAAGCCGTACTTAGGGCTATATAGACATACCATTCGCGTTCTGGGCTCATTGTCAGAGGCCGGAAGTTTCGGGCGTAGCACCCGGAGCACTCGAAGCTATATACGGCTCCAGCACCCGGAACTTTCGGCCTCTAAGCCCGGAACGGGCGGTATGTCTATAAAGCCCGTAATTTTTTGTTCAAAGCACCGGAGAAAAGTACGGAATGGGCCAGTGGCACACCTTCACAAAAAACGTTGACACTTCGTTGTTAGATGTAATTTTTCGCGAAAACGCCAAAAAAAGCATTAAAAAGTTCCAAAAAGCTTTCCTTTAGGTCAAAAAAGCTGAAAGTTGTGACAGCCAATCACAGTGTGACATTCCATGATGACGTAGAGAGGCGATGTTTACATTTGATGTCCATATAACTCAATGTTAAATTAGCGACTTTCATAGATGAAAAATGAATATTATTTGCCTTCCACTTGAACATATATGATTGCCATTCGAAAACTGAATCAACAAATTCGCTGGAAAAAACCTCGTCGGCTCAAAAACTGAATAAAATCTCTATTTCCTCGAGTTGATACAACGCATTCCGAAAGCTAACCTCCAAACCGGACATGCGAAGTGCGAACGCGAACTGTGAGGGTTTTGGTTTTGTGTGAAATTTTTAGTGAAGTTTTTAAATTTCTATAAAAATGCCAATGCCTCAAACAGCAGCAGGCTTCGTCCAAGCCTGCCCTGGAAATCTGCCGGGGCTGGACACTGCCATGCTGATAGAATTTTTTCAGAATCCAATGTTCCAAGAGCCTGAGCTCAGGCATGTGAAAACTATGAGGTAGGTCCGTAAATCTTTTCTCCCCTATTTTATTTGGCTGCTTACGCTTTTGAGGAATCATCTACTTTCTTCAGAATTTTATTGTCATAAGCGGGATTGTAAAACATCCATACTCTATGATTTCAAACTATCAGGCATTATGACTTGGTCGGATCTATTTTGCCCTGCTAAAAGTGTTACATGAAGAATGGCATGTAAATGGACGATTTCCATGAGATTTGGCATGTAAATAGCCAACTTCCATGAGATTTGGCATGGAAATCGGGGTGTAACGCATGGAAGGCGAGACGTTTCCATGAGGCTGGCATGGAAATCCTGACCACTTCCATCCAACTTGCATGTAAATAAAGTAATTGCCATGCAACGTGAAAACTATACTGCATGGAAAAGTATGGTTTACATGCAAGTTGGATGGAAATGTTCCAGTTTCCACGCCGATCGCATGAAACATAGCTGGTGCCTCCCAAGTGCATGGAAACATTGGGTCCGTCAGTGGTGCGCATATTATTTATTTCATTTCATTTAATGACCTATGCAGGGTTGCCACAGAATTTAGAAAATGAAATTCCCTGACATTTCCCTGATTTCCCTGACACATTTTGGTGAAATTCCCTGACAATTGAAGATGTGACGGATGGTTAAGAAGGCATAATTGAAAATAGTTATCAGGCAAAATTTCCTGTTCAAAATCTGAAACCCACATTAGAAAGCAAATGAAGGCGTTTTAACAAATTTTCCCATATTTCCACATTTCCCGGTATTTCCTGACTTTTTAAAATTCCCTGCATGGTACATTTCCCGGTTTTTCCTAACTGTGGCAACCGTGCCTATATTACTGACGTTCATCCAAATGAAATTGATTTCCCTAATTGGCCTAAATTGTGTTTTCATAGACGTTTCGGTATACGGCACCTACGAGGAGGAGGGGGGGGGGGTTCAAATTTTTGTAGATTCCTGCATGCATGCTGGCCCTGCTTAAATTTAATTTGTAAAAAAAATAATTTTGTCCTGTTTGGTAGAGCCAACACCTAGATAGGTTTCAGATAATTTTAAAAAAAAAGAGAAAAAAGAAGAGAAAAAAAATAATGATAATTTTAAAAAAAAATTAGGTCTCTAGGTGCCATATACTGAACTCAAAATAAGTTGACTGACTAAGATGAAGTCACCAGTGATAGACACCCTACTACTCTATCTTCTATTCTTGTGGCTTTAGGAGTGTAAAATGTTCAGAAATTTGGACTAAATGTGCTCTCTGTAAGATCCTTGTTAATTTAAGATAAAAGAACAGTTTTAAAGTAGGTACAAATGTTTCATATTTAACTTAAGGGTGTCCTATTACTGATGATTTCACCTTAGTATGAAAAACTGCTTAAAGAAGTAACTCTTCTGAGGACCGAAATTAGGGTTGAGTACAGAGTTGTCATATACCTCCAGAAAAGATCTAGAATACCCAAATACACATCTTTTTTCTCAGGAAATTATGCTTAGTAAGACTACCAAAAAAAGTGGGTAGAAAAATTAAATATGTTAAAAAAATGATTTCCGGGGGGGGGGGGGCAGATGTAGGGGTACCCCTTAATATATATTGCAGTTGGGTACCTTTGCATCTCATTTACCACATAATTGTAACTTGATATGCAACATAAGATGAAGCAAGAAATTTTCCTTCTTTCAAACAAACAGAATTTTTTTTCGAGAACTAGCTAAGTGATTTTGCATTATATGAAAATCAAGGCCCGCAGAAAATCTAGAAATTAGAGTATGCGGGTTTATGAATGAGTAAGTTTGGCAATAATAAGTATAGGTGTATAAACAAAAAAAAATGTTTAGAAACCATAATTTTTTTCTCTTTTTCGTTTTCTTAAACTGTAATATATGGCAATACACGTCATTGAGAAACACAATAAATCCGAGTAAATAATTTTTTACTGACAAAAATCGGCCTTGAAGCATCCCAGTTACATTTCTTAACAAAAGTTTCTGTTTGGTCTTTAAAGTGGTATAGGTATAAAGGTAAATGAATCGTGGCCCTGCTAAAAATTTTTCATGGAATTCCATAGTATTCCGTGCTATTTCTCATGGAATCCCATGGTGAAGACACGGAACTCCATGGAGACTCCATGAAGACTCCATGGAGGAGGCACGGAACTCCATGGTGACTCCTTGGGTTTCCGTGGAGACTGCATGGGATTCCATGGTGGCAGCAGGAGATTCCGTGGTGGCTACATGGAATTTCAAGGGAGTGTAACGGAATAGCAGAGGACATGCATTGGAACACCGTGAAACGCTGGAGACCACCACAAGAATGAACATGGTAATCTGTAAGCCTTTGATCATTGACAATCAGCAACTATTTGCTGTTTCGTTATGCATCATAGAATTAAGTTGAATTACTCACCGAAGTTCACAAGTGAGGGCCACTAAAATGTTTCATGTCATCAGTTATCACAGAATAAGTCTTCATTAGTGCACTGAAATTTCTACAACCATGGCATTCCCAAGACAATGCCCACTATTTAACGATAATTTAATAATTGTACCAGTAGGTAGCAATTACTTTTTGTACGGAGAATGTTTTCATTTAAAATATGATTAACTCAGAGATTCGCTATGGTTGACAGAGATGTAATAATAATTTGCTGCTTATACTCTGTTTAAGACAACTGAAATAACCGCAATAGTTTGTCAAAAACAGAAAACACGCAGCTTCTTCGAACCTGTAGGTACAGCTTTAAAGTCTGTCAATTAGAGACCAAACGTCTGTGTTTTGCAAGATTAGTTTAGACACTAACTATTCAATAGGATCGCCTTCACCTACTGAAGCTCAACCGTCATACTTTCAAATCTCCTGTGTGAAACCAACATTGAATTGTAGAAAGAACCGAATAGCGGTAAAAGCAAAACCAATGAGAATTGAGTTGTATCTATCAGAATTTTTTCATTCTATTTCTACGCATGGCCAAAATAAAAATTTGAATATCGATTACCAAGAGTCCATTGCGATACACTGCTGGCTTACTTTCAGGTTAATCAAAATTCACCAACTTCGAGGTAACATTACTTTCGTAACGAAGAAGACTCGAATTCGAGCTGATACTAATTAAATCACATAAAAAAATTAAAATTTGCATTACTGGCAGTGATAACCAACAACTCATCTTGTGTTTACAAAGTGATTCAGTTCCGACTCCAAAACAAAACCTGCGTTGCAATCCTGCCGGCCTGCCCTGTTTCATGTTGAAATTGTATAAAAATAAAAATAAAAATAAAAATAAAAGCAAGAATAGAACGCAAATGTTAAAGCGTGTGAAGTATGAAACATTATCGGCGTTACGCATTTCAGTAATAAATAAGCGAATGAGTTTTTATAGATCATGCAGATTTAAATAAAAAATCCTCAATTCAATTCGGCAAGTCAGGAGATGTGCCGCCCCGCGGCCCCGCCCTGCCTCGCCCTGCCTCGCCCTGCCCTGTCGGTATTTTGAGGTTAGATTATCAACGAGGCGTGAATCGTCAGGCTCAATGAAGCTCTCGCAAACCATACAGTAATTCTCAGAAATTTATATATTTCTTGACTTCCTGCTTTCGCTACATCACGCCAAATCTGAGTTGAACGCAAGGGCCTTGAACTGAATCTAGGTAAGTCATGAATAACAATGATTAGCAATTTCTATTACTGAATGTAGGCATAGGCACCAATAGTGATCCATCAGCCACTGATCTGTAACCTCTCCATAGAATCATAGCATTACATTTGTCCTCTGTATCTTGATACAACTATTCTCAACATTCTTTGGTTGAATAGTAGATTCGTAGGTGCTCATCATTGTTCTCTATCTTTCTCCTGGTCGGATAGGGCACCAACCCCTGTCCTCCGAGTCCTCGCACCCACGAACATGAACCGTGATCGAATATTGGTTACAGTCTCCCTTATCCGTGTTTCAGCACACGGTTAACATTCTAACTGCATTCCATTCCCAGCCGTCATCAGCTCATGTCCCATCGCCCTCCTCAGAGGATAATGATCAGATAATCTGTCAATCATATATTGAGATTGCCAGTTCCTATCGTTTGCTGAAACCATATAGATCCTGGTGAAATAAAATTCACGCGGTGAGAACTACTTAGGACAGTGAAAAAGAAACCTTAAATACAGGCCCTTCTAGATTTTGTTTTGCTGTGTGATGGAAACTAAAGCCAACCCTCAGACATGTCCTAGCATTCCTCCCACGTATACAGAGTGAAAAGATTGGAATCGTTTTATACGGACATAGAGACATTAGAGCTTCGCTCATCGTAATGGTGAAACAGAATTGTTTCTCTCTGATTAGCTCGGAATTCGCACCACTCAAACAGGTAAAATTCATCGTAGTCGGTGGCACCACTGTGAATGTGACGTTAAAGCAGAATACTTTTTGGAGACGTTGGTCCTCCAATGTATGCTGCGTCGAGCGCTAACATTTGTTATTGAGAAGATGAATCACGAAACCTTGGGTGGTGAAAAACCCCTGACTATCACAAACAAATGTTTTTGTTCAAGACCTCTCAAATGAACGCTTGTGTTCTCGTGTTTTGTATATTACACGATCCAACTTTTCATTTGCCATGAGAGAAGCGAAAAGTGACCGTTCTGAATTGGAGCCTTAGCTATTACTATGGTAAGTGTTAATTACAGAAATGTAAGTAGTGTGGAGAGATATAGCTGAAGTTACAGATGAGCGCCTTAACACTTTAACTCTAGGAGGGCTAAAAACATTACGACATCCTTAATCAACGATTGTTTCCAGTGAATTATCAAATGTCCCAATAATTTTACTTCCTATCTTTAATGGCTACCAAATTTGCCCCCCCCCAAAAAAGCAAATAAATTTGCTTTTAACACAGCAATTTTTTTTAACCAAAGCTTTTTCACAAGTATTATTGTCCAATTAGCGAAAAATTATTTGCTATCCACAGAACTTATTTAAACTTCGCAAGAAATGTTGGTTGGCTTCACCTTGAGGATTGTATCAATTTAGTGCTGATCAATGTTGTACTCATGGTTTTGATGCGCCTGTACATTTATTCGATTTTTCAGAGCTTTCATAAACACACACCGTGATTCGATGGATTGACATTTACCTGCCTTGTTCAGCTGCAGCAATCGCCATTTGTTTCCTATCATCTGGCAGTTTCCTTTGATCTTATCGAACAGTCCATTCGCCAGGAATTAGTGGCAGCAACCTTAAAACCATCTAGATGCAATTAAGCTTCCAGACAGAAACCAAAATCTACAGTTCATAATTCACTCTCATGGCCTGCTATATTTGGAATAGTGTTGTGATAATTTTTGGTGCTGTTTATCCGTGCTTATTGTGAAATAATGTGAATATGGTTTCACATTGTCAACTGAAGTGAAATTTTATTTGAAACGATGAGCGTGACAGTAATTGACCGCGATAGGTACAGGTGCGGTAGTTTCTCAATGTGTTAAAAGAATTATTACATCTCTGTCAGAGTATAGTTTGGTAACAATGTGTCTACAAGTTGGTGAGTGTATCCATTTCCATTTATAATGATTACAAGGAAAACTTGTAAATGATCTAATTAAATTACTAAAAAAAACCAGAAACATTGATGTAAAAGAACAGTTTTCTATGATGACTTAATGAAACAACCGCCATGGAACTTGATGAGGAAACCGGCATGAGACACAGTGAGTGCGGTGGCAGGTTTTCCACGTGAGAATTTGCCGTGGAGAAATTTTCCATGGAAGAAATTTTCCATGGTGCTCATTTTCCGTGGTGCTTTCCGTGAGAATATTTTCCATGGAAAACCAGCACGGAATTCCATGAAAAATTGTTATCAAGGCTGCGGGAGAAAAAGTAGAATGCAGCACTTAACAAGCAGGAAATGCCTGAAATTAAGGTAAGGGAAAGATCCCCTGTAAACATATTGGGCCCAAGAAAAATAGCCAGCTCCTCCACATCGGCTTGCTTTCCAGTGGGTACAGTCAGTATAAAGGTCTCAGAAGTCCGACCAACTTTTTGAGGGAGACTTTAATGGAATAATTCCTGCATTAATCATAGAAAAATTGTAGGTGAGTCAAATGTGCAGGGTTTATTTACATGCCAAATTTGCATGTAAATACAGTTTCATGGAAATATCTCTGGAAAAAATTTCCATGCCAAATATTTTCAAGGAAAAAATTTCCATCCAAATATTTTTCCTGGAAAAATTTCCTCATCCGAATTTTCCATGAAACTGTATTTACATGCAAAATTTTACATGTAACACTTTAGCAGGGTTGTCAGATCCAAATAAGTCCCTTGAATTTTTTTTTGCCCACAACCCTCGACTTTTGAAACAGACACCCCAGACTGATGACCAAACTACTTTGGGCCACATCAATAAGCTAAAATCAAAAATCAAAGTTTGATTGTCATGCAAATGTCATGGTCATTTTAATTCAGAATGGTTTCCAATGGAAGCCATTGCATTGTGTTCTTCGACGGGTTTTGATCATCTCCGAATCAGTCTTTGATGATTAGTCAGACACCAGTTTATCAAAGGAGCGCACAACTATATGCTAACCTAATGTGAAGGAGAAACCTCCATATCATGTTTTCGTCGATTCTTCATTTCAAAATCTTTGCTCGCTCTATTTAATTCCTCTCAAACGAAAGTAAAGAATGTTGCTACGAAATTCATGTATCACTGCCAAACAGAACGATGGCATAAATTCATGAGCCCTGAGAAGCCGTAGGAAAATATGGCAATACCACGCCTCATCTACATAATGCAAAAAGTTCCGATGTGACAGAAGTACGTTAAATTATAAGTGAACTACACCTGAAAAACATAAGAAATTAAATAATATTGACCAAAAATGGTAACGAATCTGAAATGCGGGGTGTGCATAGACAACCTGATGAATGAGAGGTTTGTATACCAGGAGCAATCCTCGTAAATGTAGTAACTAATGTGCAGGTGAAAAATCTAGTATCCGAAAAACTTACTAATATCTGATAATTTTCCATTTTTGTTCTTCATATGGCTGCCTATTAAAAATACAAATTTATGGCTTTCAGAGCAACTCGTGTCTCTTATGGCGATAACCTGCTGGGGTATGTGCAATGAAACGCGAGGTGGGACACTGCCCATGTAATGGCAAAAATAACACCCGAAACATCCGCATCAACAGCCCACCATATCCGGTTCAGTAGTAGTATATTGGACGAGAAAGAAGAAAAAGTGAAAGGAAGCGGGTATAGTGCTGATTGTGCTGGAAGTGCTGGTAAATATTAAAAGTTCAGTCAAACTCAGATGTCCCCTTAACAATTCGTTCTCTTCAATATTTGCTACAATTTCCAAATTTTCGATTGCAAGCAGATTTGTCCTTGTAATAGCGGAAGACTATTTGCCATGAATGTTTAGCGGTGACGATGAAACCATCCTGGAATAGTTTAGTAAATGGATGGGAAAGAAAAATTAAAACCAGTTTCGCTTCGCTATGTCTGAATAAGCGATGGAAGCATAATTTATATAATTTGTGAAGAAGGTTTGAATGTAAGTTTTGTGCTTCACTCCAAAAATTCAACAACTTTCAAATTGTAAAAGGTGAGAGACCAAATTTCAAATATTTTTCAATAATTTAACATTTAAAGATATTCAACAATAGCCATAAAGTAGATAATAGGTCCAGTTGTTAAAATGCACATGCCTTGTTAAGGTACAACCACACAGCAAACAGGTCAACGGCCCTGATGTTCCGAACCTCTTTGTCCTAGAATTAACCTTCTCTGTACCACATACTTAAGCCTTTGTTTTCTTTGGTTTCACAGATTGTTGCAAACGACGCTGTGGCATTTGTGTCGCTTGGTCTTGCACCGCGAGGCCGAGAAAAGAAATCGGCTTCACGGATGATCCACAGCTATAGGCTACAAATCAAAACTATCAAGCATTAAGACTCGCAACTCCGAAGATATGAGGATGTGAGAAAATGGTTTAAGCAAAAGGACGCAGCTAGTTGTTGACAATGACGCAGCTAAAAACACAAGAAGAAGCCTGTCTATAAAGATGCGTGCCCAAGGAGCTAAGCAAGAAAAAATCTTGCGCATCTTTGCTGAAGCAACATTTGAGTGTCAAATTTATCATAACGCAATTCATCATTTGTTAATGGAAATTTATAGGTTCGGCTGCAATGTAAATGCTGACGATTACGTCCTTTTTGGTAGCAGCATTAGAAGGAAGATGAGTGTACGAAGTTTGGCAAGAACCTAACTGCGCGTCATAGCCGATGACTCGCTATGGTTCGATTTTTCGTCTCGGTAGGGTCACAGGCACTAAAGCTCACGAAGCATCGCGATGCAAGACTGAAGAGGAGTTACCGTCAATAGTGTGCGGGAGTCCCGAAATTTAGGGAAAACAGAAGCTATGAAACGAGAACAGACTTAGAGCCCCTGGTGCGAAAAGCAGTTTCAAAAACCATATAATAGAACTCCAATCTCGATGCAGCGGTATTTGTAATGAGTGGTAAGCACCCCTCGTAATAATGGGGAGCCTCACGCGGATGGTCCTAACCGAGGACTCACACTCGTAGAAATTAAGTGTCCCGGTGCAAAATGGAAACATTTAATATAAATATGTTTAAGGAAGTAAATAGCAGTGAGCCAGAGCCAGCCCCTATTCGAGTCGCCGCAAATGACTGGCAAAATGAAAAAGTGTGGGAAAAGGAAGTGGTTATAATCGTTGTTTGCCTACCCAAATTTTTAAAAGAAACGGGTTGAAATTTAAAGTGGCGCAGAAGGTCACACTAACCAGTGATCGAGCATCCGAAAATAGCAATGAATGACGGCATTGGGATTTTTGGAAGAAAATTATTTTTCCCAAACGCTTGTGGATAGCATCTTAGGTGTTCGTGTAGTCATAATAAACTAGATGAGCCGAAAAGATATTTTCAAACCCAACTTTATTTGTTGTTTGTAAATTGTAGCAGCAATGCCATACGATAAATTAGTATTCGGTTAACTGCAGGAACGTGTCCGACATTGTTCACATTTCAAAATGACTAACGCAAATTTCACTATGTCTTAACATAATATAATTATTTTTATATGTCAAGCTAACATGTAATACAGTTTCTTATTAAGTCATTGTCATGATTATCTCAGATTAACGTGGTAACACTCAATAAACACCAGTTAAAGAAGCAGATTATCAATAGAATACAAGGGCAACGTACCACATAATTGCATTGAAATTCCCGTGTTAAAAATGGTAAATTGTTAATTAAATAAATTTTTATTTTCCGGAAGTCCCTGCCTACTTTCCAAACTTCTTCTTGCAAGATGTTACCGTAGGAAGATTTCCTCTCACATTTACCTCACAATTTGTATTATTATCTTTATATTTACCTAAAAAGTCTCTTTATTACTTTGATGTATTCTGTCAAGCAAACCGAAGTTAGTCAACAAGTGTCCTACTCCTGGCGACTTATTGATTCATTTAAAGGATTTTTTAAGCACCTGCAGTTCTAAAGGTTTGAAACTTGAGGTGGCTGGAGGACAAGGCGCACAAGTCAGTTTTTGAAGAAAAATGGAGATTTTGCATGATTTCAAGTAAAAATGTTCTTTATGAATACTGTGGAAAAATTTGCTTTCCGCCTTAAGGAATCTATGTGATTTTGATACGTCAAAAACTCGTATTCCTCGAAAAGAGCATAAACGTCACATGTGGCCTTGGTCCTCCAAAGCCTCCCTACAATTCCTTACATATTTTTTTTGAATGGGGCACAGTATAATATAACAAATTGCCTAATGAATGATGGTCATTTCCCGCTTCCTGAGTAGAAATGTTGTTAAATATTGAAAACAAAATACCGGTGTCCGTCTTTCAATACCTAATAAATAACAAATATTCTTATAAGGGGAAGTTATTCAAATAATTACATGTTAAATCTTATTATTTCATTTTATTTTCATGTAAAAATTGACTATAACATAGAAGATTAGTCGGAAAGAAAAGAAAGCATCAAGTCAAAACTACAGAAACAGAGGCTTGTATTACTAATCCATAATCACATCTACAAACCACACCACCAGTACACTCAACACAAAAAACAAAACCAAGCCAAAACACACACACCCACAACCACAATCACCAAACACAACACACCACAACAACCACAACACAACACAAACCAACACACACAAACAACAACACAAACACACCACACCACAACAACAACAACCACCCAAACAACCACACCACAACACACACACCAACAAACACCAAACCAACGAACACCAACAAACCACAACCACCAAACCAACACACAAACCCAAACAACACCACACACAAACAAACCAACACACACCACCACACCAAACAACACAACACCAACAAACAACCACCACAAAACAACAACACACCCAAAAACACAACCAACACACCAACAAACAAACCAACAAACAACCACACACAACACCAACACAACCACAACAACAACAAACACACACACCAACAACCACACACCAACACAACAACAACAACACAACCAACAAACAACAAAAAACAACAACCAAAACAAACAACAACAAACCAACAAACAAAACAACAAAACAAACAACAACCAAACAACAACACCAACAACACAACACAACACACAACACAACAAAACAACACAACAACACAACAACAACAAAACCACACACAACAACAACACAACAAACCACAACAACAAACAACACCAACAACACAACAACAACAACACAACATAGCACCAACCACAAACAATACCGAAAACCGCAAGCACAACGCGAAACCCCCAAAAAAAACACCAAACAAAAAACCACCATCAGGGGGGGGGACTATTACAACAATATTATTTGCTACGCCTGAGCAAATCATGGTGAAATTTTGCAGCAGAACCTACCATTTCAAAGTTTCTCAGCCCCTATTACTCTTTCTATCACATTGCTAGCGAAGCAATAACTTTTGTTTCTCGACCTGGCCTTTTAGTCATTTTCTTTCACTGTTCCTTTTACTACTTCTCACAGAATTCCCTTCTTACAAAAAAAAGGGTCTTCTCTTCAATATGAACACTAGAGGCGTACTAATCGAGCCACTGATCTGATATGAGACTTTCCTTACTGTTGAATCCTCTATCGCCATGACTAATGTTTGCGAGGCAGAACTTCAAGATAACCGCTAATCTCTAAAATGTTGTCATCGTTGCTCTTCCCCCATATGCACCAAAATAAAAATTTATAAGACCATCTGTGTGCAAAAATAAAAATTAATTGTCTTTTCGCTTCTTGTGACTCCGTCCAAAGTCAAAATTGAAACAATGGGATTAAAAATTTTCATCACAACCTCAAAGCATCCCGAAGATGGAACGTACTGTAAATAAAGTCGCCCTGAAAAGCGAGCGGACATTGATTGAATATCTGTGGACTTGGCCACTTGATGCATGTTGCCATAGAACCTTGCAATTTTAAATTGACTCTTTACTTATTCTAAAAACTGAGCTCCGATGGAAGCCAAAAAAATATGCCCCAATACTTCAGCAGATCATTTAAGCGTATTTTTCTGAGCAGTACAATATGCCTTATCTAAGCCAGTTGCGTTTGTAACAATGGAACCATGAACATGTTTTCCGTTATCTAGTCCTCCACAAAAACTCGGGAAATTTTCTTGCCGATCAAGTTGCATATACATCCAACGTAACCCTAGTGAAGATCGTCACGTTCATCTGGTAAAGTGTCCAACAGAAGTATTATGACTTCTGATGTACGATATCTCATATTCTGAAGCTTTAATCAGTATCGATGCTGATATTGTTTCTTTTTAAGGACTTTCAAGTTCCTCCATTGAGTAGACTCAGCACAAGGGAAACCCCGCGTGGCTTGTCTGCGACGAACTTTCTTTGGTAGCCACGCAACCTTCGTTTGAGTGTGTTCTCTGCATAACATGTAAGCAGTCTGTAAAAAAGAAAGATGACCTTAAGTTAAATTGAAGAAAAGATTTTATTTTTAACGTCTAGAGAACCCTTCCTACTACAATAGAATTCTGTTCATTCTTTCCGCTTATTTTAACAATTAATAAGGTACCACACCACTTTTTCCTATAAATTCCATTCAACTTTGTCTTTCCTTCTGCATCTACATTGTCACTTTTTTTTGTCGCAAGTTTTTCTCTTTCTTTCTATTGAGCTTAAAAATATTATTTTTGTTCTGTCACTTATGCAACCATTGTTTTGTTATTTTCTTTGTTGTTTATTTCATTTGGTTCAGTATACATATTGCCACACTAGCTCTTTTGGCATATGTAGCTGTTTTATTGGTTGCTTCTGGAAATTAAATTTTGAAATTAATAATCTTGAATCTTGAGTATTTTTAACAAATATTTGGTCTCACAGTAGGTACAAATTTTTATACACCTCATTTCAATGGAACCGGTTCAATGAATGTTGTTTAGGTTTACACCCAAAACTACCTATACTTCATTTTTTAAAGTTGATTTTTGGGTACTGATTGATTGCAAATTTTAATGAATGATGTGTGTACCTTAGGTGTATCTCGTACTGTCTTCGAGCTTCACAAACATATTCAGTAGTGGAATTCTAACATCCTCTGGAAGTGCAGCTGCTGCGTAATTTGGGCATGGTTCGAAATTTGTAGGGATCATCACTTACCTATCCACAGAATGTCATTAACAGACATGTCTATCAACAATGCTGATTACATCAATATTCACTTGCAATGGAACCGCAGAGCCCACATTTGTTCGCATAGGCTCCTGTACTGATACTGGTGAAAATATAACAAGAGATATTCAATACTGTAAAAAAAAATAATCACAGTACAACTATCACGTGCCCTACCAATTAAGTAAAAAATGTTTTCACTCGCCAACTGATTTACATTGTTCAAGCAGATATCATCTTGCGCTGATGGATACCATTTAGAAAATAAATCTAATATTTTGTTCACATATTCTTTATGAATTTTACTTTCATGATCCGGAGGAGTATATAATTTTAAAATTATTAAAGATTGAACAAAAGAAGTATAAAATGAGTCAATATACTTTCAGAAAGTTACATTACCCTCAAAGCGCGCGCTACTCCTACATCAGACCTTCCAAGCATCTTATTTGATATTCATTTAGGACTTCCTTTTTCTCTTTCCTCGTTCTCTAGCTAACTCAGACCTTAATGAAGTTTGTGAGACCTTTACTGGTCCCTTCTGACAGTCTAACAAATGGGAGTCACATCTTTCCTAGGACCCAAGGAAAGGGTTTCAACCCGCTTTCGCATCATCACTCTTATTCTGGATCCAATTTTCAACATCCTTTTCCCTAGCTGCAAAGATAAAAAAAAATTAATATGCCGTACGACAATACAGATTGCTTTCACTACATGAACTTACAAATAGCGTGCTCTTGCGAGTAAGAGTTCTCGCATTTTACTTAACAAATTCTGCAGCAATGATGAGAAGCAGAGTGCAGCTGCGTAACACTTGATAGTTGATATTTCTTGGTTTATTCATTTATTCATATTGTCGTGACCTTAGTATCCAATGGTAATTCTCACTTCTAAACAGCATTCCTGGGTAAGAACTTTTGAAAATTGAAATCAGCACTGTTGTATGCCCAAAAGTTTTGGAACCCCTATTTGATGTATAAGTCCAATGGATTAGAAATTCTTTGGAGCGCTGTTTGTGATTTCGAGCACATTTCACATGAGAGATATTACTAATGCAAGTTTCTTTGTGATGATAAGAAACTGAATCTAAAATATCCATGTTCAGTGATCGGAGTTCAGGACTTGTTAGTTAGATGCGCCAACACGACGTTCGGGCCAAAAGCTTAACGCTCAAGGATGTGAAATGTAGACTGCGTTGTAAAAAGCAATGTGGTTAATGAGAACTGAAAAACCCAAACAATACGGATAAGTGTTTTCCAAAAATGCACCTCTCTGGATCTCAATTGGCGCTCGAGTGAGTCAAATTCAAAAGTAATAAGGGGCATAATATAAAGTACCTACCTATACATCAAAATGATCTTCACAGTCATGCGAAGAGAGTACTGCAAAGAAGTGCACTGGACTTCGGGCCATCTGCAACCATAGCCTTCCTCCTTCTCCCCCTTTAGGAACCTGTAAAAAATATTTTTCCCGGTGTGGGAATCCACTTGAAGTTTTCCACACTCACGCACAAAACCCCTTCACTTTAAACTGGTGCATTTTCTGATATATCGTGACTATTCCTTGTGTATTGATTTAGGCAATAATACTATGTTTTGCAAGTGATCAAGTTAGTTTTACATTCGTATACGCACAATTAATGATTAAACTCGAATAGAGTTGTATCAAACATATCGAGACTCGACAGCGAATTTTGAACGTAGAAATTCCAAAAAATACTTTCAAATGATTTCAAAAAAACTACCTAAGTCAGAAAAATTATGACATCAACCCTTAGGTAACATTATCACACGGTAGATAGGTTGAAGCTTGTTGTTTCCTCGCCTGTCTACGTCATCACCATGGGCGCGAAAAAAAAATAGGCGTTTTCAATAACGGGTCCGATTTTTTAGGCGATGTTCAAAACAGGGTTTTCTTAGTGATTTCGGGCTTTAGAAAAAATCTAAAAAAAATCAAGGAAGCTCAGATCACTCAAAACTATAAGAAAGAATAAAATAATAGGGTGCCAACTGGCCCACTTCTAAATATTCGGCACTGGGAAACCATCATTATTGCATTGCATTGATGCATTTAGGCATACGATAATTTTTTCCCTCTTCCTCGTGCAAGGCAACAGATCGGCCTGATATCCGAATAAGGTCCTATTTCACCCTGATACCATTTCAAATACCTCCGATGCGACAGGCGGTATTTCAGGCAAAGCACTCACGACTGGTTTTTAAAACAGGGCTCAAATAACTCAACGCCAATTACCTAATTCCCCCTCCTCAAAATATGCGCCACCCATGATGCGTGATGATGCCTAGCACGAGACATGAACACTGCCGTGCTGTGGAAAAACGTCGTATACACATTCAGGTGTTGCCAAATTTACTCTCGGAAAATACCTAGTTTAGAGGATCTCATGTAGGCTGCACGGTGGAATGAAAAATATTAAAACATGGAAAGTTCCTGAAATTTTTCATGAAATTTCTAAAGCTGTGAAAATATGAAAAATATGAAACATATTTGGCTGGGTATGCAACGCGCGCTAACAACACAAAAGGCAAAAATCAATCGCTTCTCTTACTTTTGCATTAATTTTGAAATATTTTCAATATTGTTCATAATTTTCGAGATTTATGAAATATTTCACATGAAAATTTCAAAATTTTATTTCACAAAAAATTGCAATTCCGATATGGATATTAGATCAAATTACAACAATGCCCTACAAATGAAAAAATGCTCACAGTTTTCCCCGAAGATTCTGTTTGTCATAGAAATTTGCAGCGCGAAACGCTACGGCTTCTTTCTTGGCATCGTGAACACTCTCCCGATCTTTCTCCCCCCATACATTGGTCGAGACTTTAGCATGTTCACGGTGACAAGGGTTTCAAAAGACCGGGTTCCTGACTGATCCACACCTATCATCGAGTACGTCATTCATGTGTCCGAGCAAAATTTCCGGTTCTGAAAAGAACCCAGTCTCGCGGTCCCTACCTGTACTATCTACCACCCTAAAATCATTTTCTTGCCCAAAACTATGTATTGACGTTTTTATTGGACAACTGACCAACTCCTCTGCCGGATACGAAGAAGCAGGAATGCAAAAAGAAGTTTTTGAGAAAAAGTGCTCAGAAAGCTGTTGACTAGAACATGTTATTGATAAAGCCTCCTTCTTTGTCAAAGACACTAATCGTCCAAAAGACTCTAGAAATCGTATGGATGATTAAAAAGTGTCTGATTTTATTTCTATTACATAAAAAAAGTATTTTTCATTTTCATGTTAAAGGGTTATTGTTAGGCAAGTACAGCCTAGGTTCTATCTACTGCATGTTCGTGTTTGCGTTTTTTGGACGCACACCAACACATTTTTCAGTTAGAAATTGCAAGAGGGCGGCACTTTAACTGAAAGCACTGTCTTCATTGGCTCTCAAAGCACCTACGGCTGTCTGAAAAAAAACTGTGTCATTTTTTGTGCACTTACGCGCTACGGCTTTTTTCATACGCTCGTTTCAATAAATTAGATGAATTTTGCTGTTTTAGCTGTCCTCATATTTTCTCTGAATGAGTTTAGGACGAAGTTTGAAGATAAACTCGATTTCGAAAATTGTTGCACTTACGTTCTCTTCGCTATCAAGGCATCCTAGAGTAAGAGGTTTTGCCATTTGGCAAGACACTGATAGTTAATGTCGTTTTCTCATTGTGTCCTCTTTTTTGGTTCGTTTTGTTTGCTAACTCTACAATTAAGATGCATTTCATTCTCTGTCATCAGACAGCCTGCTCTTTGTATGCTGAACCACCTGCATGCTCACACGCATGTAAACGAATCCTATTAAAGTAAACAATATAATCACAAGTTAAACAAACTTTAAAAAGTACCATTCAAAGTAATATGAATGGTAAAATAGGATGTACCGCACGCGCGGTCTTGTTCATAGGTTCAACTGTGAAATCCAAAAACAATTTATCATGATAATGACTTAACTGAACATTGAATTTATCTATCATACAGAAAATCTAACTCCGCAGGAACCGTATTAAGTGGGTGCCAATCCCGGCCCATGGCGGCAAATGTCTAGGGGGCGCAAATGTTGCAATTTGTTTTAAATGAAGGCATAAAAAAAAATGGATCCAGAAAAAAAAATGACGAAGGAGAAAAGGTGACAAACTAGTCTGTCTTTCCTGAGAGTATCAGTAATTTCTAATACTGTTTGTTTTTCGGTGATACAAGAGAACAGCATCCTCAATGAGTCGAGTTTAAGAGAGGAGGGACTAAACAACGCGCAATTTGGCCTGGAGCTCAGCGCAGAGAGGAATGATGACGAGGACTTGAGATTAAAAGGAAGAAGCCCTCGGCGCGCGGACGCAGGCATAGACACATATTAGCGCCTGCAAGACTGTAACAGTGAATACTTCACGCATGCGCCAGACACAGTGCGGCGGGTGCGGTCAGCAGCGGTCGCGTGAAAACCATAGCGCCTACAAGACTGTAGAATACTTCTCCCGCAGTTGCGGCCAAATACAGTGCGGGTCAGCGCGGAGCGGCGCGGGCGGCGGAAGGTAAAATTCTTAAACCACCATTTATGTTTGTTCTTTCTTAATTTTTCGTCAATCTTTATTAAATAACCTCGCCACAAGAAAGATAGTACGGACTTAACTTTCGCCCAAAAGTCCGTGAAATTTGCTGGTAGAGTTGACATAGGCTTTCGCGCAAAAAAATTGTCTGAACGCAAGTAAACGCGTTTTAATGCACTCCCTCCCTCCGCACGTTCACTTGAGTTTTATTGATGTTCATAACGAATGCGAGAAGGGGCTCGCAAAAATACAGCGCCCACTAGGCGCAAGTAGTTAAACTCGGCCCTGAACACCGGTAATTATAATTTTAATATAACGATTATAATTAAACCTGATGGAAAATTTCAAATCGCGGTTGGACATGAAATTGTTTACTAAAACTGCAAATTGTAATGTTTATTTCTTACATTTAAATTTCAAGGGTGCTTGTTGAAGAAAATTTTCACGAGAAAACCATGGAACCACCTTAGAAGAACCTCAATTTTGTATAAACGATTATAACATTTAAAAAAATTCAAATTTGTCCACACGTCCCTATGACTCCATCCCCTCTCCCATGAGTCGCTCATTTATCTCCTTTTTATATTTACCTCTCCTCCTCTTCTTCTTCCTTCTTCTCTTCTCACATCTCCTATCCTCTTTGTCCGCCTCATTTTCCTTCTCTTCTTTGTCCCTTGTCTTTGCACTTTTATCGCAACTGGCAAGGGCTGATTCACTTACTCGCCGCCCTTAGGTGCGCCCCTGTATTTGCCGCCCCCTTCGTCATATCTTTTTTGAAACTCGATAAAAAACCATCAATAAACCGTCCAGCGGGAAGGGTTGCATCAAACTCATTTACTCGGTTGAACACTTTGAAAAAGCCCTGTCAACACCCCAACAAAAGTCAGGAACTTTGCGCGAAAATGAAGTTTCGTAAACCTACTCCCGCGTGGACAAGGCCTTCCCTGTTCTGGCGCAGCGTTTAAGTTATTCTCGCATCTTCGAGCGCTATCTTTCCCAGGCTGACTGCACAACCGTGTTTGGCGCATGCTGAAGTTTTCATGCATTCTTGTAAGGCGGTATCCCGTTTCACGCTGACGCGCCAATGACTCCACTGTTTGGTGCAAATCGAGAAGTATTCGTGCAGTCTTGTAGGCCTATAGTGTTACATGCCGATCGCCGCGCCGAGGCTTATTCCTCCTTTTCATCTCATTCCTCTCGTTTTCATTTCTACTCTAAGCTCGCGCCGTTCCAGCCACATTGCGTGGTTTTGTTTCTCTTCTTACTCGACTAATTGAAATACTGTCTCTGCATCACTAAGGTACGAACAAAATTAGAATTTTATACGCTCAGTATATGAAGATTTTGTCGCCTTTTGCCCTTTTGTAATTTTTTTTGTCTAAACCCATTTGCTATAACTTGCTCTTAAAAAAATTGCAAATTTGCCGACCCCTTAGATTTTCCACGGCTGCGCCCATGTGGCCATCATCCCCTTAATCCGGTCCCGCAACTGAAAAAGGTAAATCAAAGTAAACCAAAATGCAGTGGCTACTCTTTCCGAAATTAATTCCGGAATTACGAACGTTCACATAATCGAACTTTGCCCGTATCCTCCGAATGCCCGACTATTTTCGCTCTCCTATCCTCAAAATTTTGGTTTCGTCAGTTTGAACCATTTAGTTGATATCAAATTTTCAAACTTCATGAGCATATTTACATCCGTGAACTACATCCGGCATATTTCGGATTTTCCTCCCCCCCGAATTTATCCTCGGAACGTTGGCAAATTCGAGTATTCGGATTTTTTGATGAAATAAAAGGCAGCAACCGACAGCATTGCGTGGATACGGCAACGCAACGCCTCGCGCTGGATTTGACTAACACGTTTTCCCCCCACCCTCCCCCCCCGCGGAAGGTTTCAAGCTGGAAGAGACGTCGATGGTCGTCCGCGGCGGTCGCGGTGCGTTTGATTGTAAATTATTGGATCGGATCAGAGCTGAGCCGGGCTCGGAAAGAGAACAATACCGTGCTCTCTGATCCGCATCGTAAGCCCCGCCGCTAGCAACTCAAACGCCTTCGTGTTTAGTTGTATCCGTTGGGGGGGGGCGGCACCGCGAAAGGGCTTTACCGCGCCGCCCGCTGTAATTACGCCGCGCACCAACTCGCGTCAACGCCGCCGTTCGCCATTGCCGTCACCGTCGCCAGGGCGCGCGAAAAAGGATCGCCGTCGTCCGTGAGAACCCTAGGTGAGAACCAACTGGTCGCTCTTAGCCGCCGTGACGTACGCAGCTCGGATTCTAATGACTCGTGCTGATGTACCACTCGGCCCCTATTATTGAAATGAGAAGACCAAAGCAGAAGGCGAAGGAACATAGGGAATTGGAGCGATCTTCTGGTTTGAAGTTTACAGCTACATTCTTGTAAAAAATTGATTATGAGTCAGATTTCTACCTTGGAAGAATTACGTTCCCCACGTGCGAGAAGCGACGAATATTACTGATAAGGCAAGCGGACTTAGCCGATACTCTGAAGCTCTGGACGATTATTGAAATTGATTGACAAAGCATGGACAAAGAGACATGGAGTATGAGCAATCCTATTTGGTTTAAATGGGTGGCTCCTATAGACTAAGG